>NC_061121.1:123390437-123601826 GCF_002878395.1 Capsicum annuum | reverse complement strand
TGCATTGCCTAAGGCTTAGTAATTCTATCCTAGCTTATATTTTAAATGCCTATATTCTATTTTAAATAGTGGTAGCCATGTTGCGATTCCTCATTTAGATATCTCACTCATATCACACCCAAAATTCTTTACTCCCTAATGTTATTAGAACTTCTTACAACGAGTGTTGAAGAAATACTTCAGTTGAGTAATAAGCTTTCAGTATGAGTCAATCCATATGGCCAGCAATTTAGTTTAGCAATTAGACAAATAAGCTCCTATAGTTTTCCATCTTTTCATCTAGTCTTACTATCTGAAGTTTCATAAATATGCCTATTCCATAAGGTAATTTATTCACATTCATGCAAATTGTGAATTCAGTTTAGTCCTTACTCCTAGTCTAAATTAGTCTCAACCATAAAGGATATCTTGATTCAGAAATCAGTATCATGTTGGTTATCCAACTTTAGAATTCAGCCAAATAGTACTAGTGAATTCTTAAATTTTAAATCTAGTTAAAGTTAGTTGTAAATTCAGTCATCATGTCCATATTCAACTCTCAGAATTCTATTTCAGGGATTACATCTCTTTTTCTAAAGTCACAACTAAGTTTTCATTCAAGGACGAATGATCCTAAGGGGGCGATATTGTGACACCCCAAAAATTCAAGCCAATGTTAGAACCACACATTATGTTCATGAAAGACCAAACCTCATGCTTTGATAGTTTTATAGTGGTTTATTCACATATTAAGGTCACAAATAGCTTCTACCTTATAGACAAGTTAAAACACCCCTTAACAATTAAATTCTTGTGAAGTATATAACTATAGTCATCTTAAAATGAGAATTACTTTTAATATAATAGGAATTCTTGCACTCAATACCCACAAATAGATATATATTTGAATTATCTTTCCAACGATACCAATTTCACCTCAATCCGATATAGGGGTGAAAAGTTATGGCCAAAATACTGAAGCATTGTCAAAGCTGCCCAAACTACAACTCGTAATGTCTCATTACGGGTCGTTAGGAAGGAGTCGTAGTTTGGGCAGTAGAGTTTGAAATTGGATTTCTGACCATGACTAAGTCACTATTGGTGGAAAGACCCTATGAGTCGTGACCTAAGTCATTAGGACTGCTTCCAGGCGACTTCCAGGTGGTTTCAAAAGGGTTTTTTGGTCTTTTTCCACTCTTTTAACCCCAAAACCCCACCGTTTATGCTATTTTAAGGATGAATAAAAAGCCTAAAAAACCTCGAATCCCTCATCCTCAACACAACACCAAATTACTAAATAAATATGCAATTTTTCTCTTCTTCCAAAGTAAGAAATTTGGGGTTTTCATCTCCAAGTCCAAATCCTTAAAACAAAAATTGAAGAATCAAGAGTAATCAGGTATGTGTGGTTTGAAAAAGGATACTCTTCTTATTCAAATCATTTCTACTGATTTGCTTTAGATTTTTCAATTAAATCAATCATTTGACCACCAAAAATATTTAAACAATGCAAGGGAGTCCTTATTTTAAAATTTGTGCAAACTTATGCAAAGATTCTCCCTTTTCAATATTTCAACACGTGATGTTCAATTTTCTCAAAACAATTCATGTAATTCTTTTAATTTTTCATATTGACATTTATAAATAAGAAAACACCCTCTCTTCAATTCATAATCAATATCAAGTTCCAAATAATAGTAGAACACATATCGCATACTTCAAAACATGCAATTGAAAAACCCACAACTTATGAGATCAAGATGTATCATAAAAAGAGAGCAATTATATATGTTTTATGCTCTCAATTCAACATTCAAACTCAAATGTATGCATACTTATGAACGAGTACAAATCAAATTTAGGGGAAGGACTTAAGACCAAAATATTATATCATTGAAAAGGATTCATAATACATATTTATTATTGTAAATTCAAAACCCTTCATAGTTAAATGATTCCATAACTTTAAACCTTACTCAAAATGTTTTAAATAAGCCCATGTAGTTTAGAAAAATCCCACATACCTTAGATCACTTAGTTTGAAGGATGGAACCCGAATCATGATTTGTTTCTTGGAAATCTTGAACTTAAAGATTGATTTTTCTTATCTTTGGGAGAGGGTTAGGGTTTTGTTATGATAAAAACTTATCACTTTTGATCCTATGATGCCCTATAAATATTTTAATCTTTTTTTTATGACTTGGAGCTGTAGGGAAAAGATGAGACTTTTGTTTAAAACTTTCAGTAGATACCCAATTTGGTGTCCTACCATGATGTACCAAGCGGCTTACCACTATAGGCACCGTACGCGGTGCAATCGCGGTGACCTACTGGTTTGGGAATCCAAATACATCTTGAACCTCATTCAAAAAATCCAAAACTCCCCCAAGATATCCCCCTTGTATCGCTGATTATGAATTAACTCAAAAATCTATGTCTGAAGGTCAGAAAGATCGATTTAGAAATCATTAAAGTTTAGGGGATTAAAATATGACTAAGTCCTTTTAACACTTATAAAAATTCCAGGTTGTTATCTCCTAAAGCATGCTGCTAAGTATGGTACTAAGTCGAGAAGGCTACAGGGTGTTACATAATTCCTTTGTATAAACTAGTAAGAAAAATTTTGGGGGTACTTCCCAAATCTTAGGAAATTAAAGTGAATGGTATCACTGAGGTAAGAAACCTAAAACCTCTCACACTAGATGAACTTATTGGTAATTTGAAGGCTTATAAACTTAAGAAGCAGTAAGGATAAGACAAGAAGAAGGGAAAAAGAGAAAATTCTCTGGCTTTGAAGGCCATAAAGTCTGAATCAAGTGAAGAAGACATAGATGTTGCCTATTTGGGAAAAAAATTATTAGAACAATAAATAAAAGTAGTCTGTTTCAAAGAATAGAAAGTAGCAGCAAAATTGAAGACATTGTTGAAGCCTGTCACAAATATTGAAGTCTTGAGCATTTCATTAAGGACTGTCCAATTCACAAAATGGACTATCAAGAATATCTCGAGACTAGAGGTGAAAAAGGAAAGAATAAGGACTAGGTCCCTGTAAAATCAAGAAGAAAAGTTACAGCTAATTCTGTAGGTAAGAAGGCTTTAGCTATCTGGGGGATTCATCCATTGAATCTGTGAAAGATGGAAAGCATGAAGATGTCTCCATGTTAATATTGGATGATGAGAAAATGACTTTAGATTTCTTGCTTGAACTCATGGGAAACACTGAATATAAAGAATAAAAATGAGGTAACTCTTTCTGACATTAAAGATAGCATGTAAAACTACTTTGCTAGAAATATAAAAAAACTTGCTATTGTGTTGATTGATTCTTTGTATGAACTGATTGCTGGGGAAAATGCTCTAGAAGAGAAGGTAGATAATCAAGAGGTTGAACTAATTGCTTTAACTCTCCAGATAACTGAAATTGAGGAATAGGTTACTAAGATGAAATCTAAAAATTTGAGTCTAGTGAGTCAACTAGAGAAAATAGAGGATACTAATAATAAAGGGAAGAAAAATGCTCTAGAAGAGAAAGTAAAAGATCAGGATCTTGAATTAATTACTTTAACTCTCCAAATATATAAAATTGAGGAATATGTTGCTAAGCTAAAATCTGAAAATCTGAGTTTGGTGAGTCAACTAGAGAAAACAGATAATCCTGATGGTAAAGGGAAGAAAGAAGCCTTAAAGATTCAAATTGAGCTTGCGGAAAATTCAACGATTCTCAAAAGTATCTCATGAATGCACTCCATAATAATTAAGAGTTAGAAAGTGACCTAGTCCATCTAAGAGAGGAACTTAATAAATATCTACAATGGACCACATCCTCATAGATCCTTTCTAATTTAACTAGTCAAGGTGTCTAAAATGGTAAGGGCATTGGGTATCAGTACAAATCTCAATCACTTGGGTCTCATTTAAGGTTTTTCAATATGGAAGAAGCAAATTACCCAAACCTCTATGCACCCATTATGGAAGAGAGGTCACATGACGAAAACTATCAAAGCTGATTTGGAGCTAGAAAAAATAGTGTTAGATTTATCAAAGTGGGAGAAAGGGATTGCAGTCAGAACTGGTTCATTAATAGTAAATTTTCAAAGTATATGACTGGAAGGTCTGAGTGTATTCTCTTTCTCAAGACACGTCAACATGATATGTCTCATTTGGAAAAGGTAATAAGGTTAAATTCTTATTTGGTGGAAGTACGGTGTCAAGCTTGAAGTCTGAAAGAACTATTCTCAAGGTAAAAAGGATCAAAAATATGATGGTACATATAAGTTCCTCTTTGCTAAAATAGTTGATTTCAAAGGACCAGGTCTGTGGGATGCCAAAGCTGAAATTTCCAGACAATAAGTCCAAAGTAGAGGAGAAAAGGAGTATATTCTTGTCATTATAGATGACTTCTCCAGGTTCTCCTGGAAAATGTTTTTGAGAACCAAAGATGAAATCTATGACGCTTTGGTTATTTTTATTTGCCTATAAAACTCAAATGAATCTATACTTGTGGACTACACCTCATCAAGCTAAGCATGCTGAGTTTTTAACAAAAGAGAACTCTATGTGTTGAACAAAGTGTGAATCTAAACTTTGATGAGTTAGGAAATCTTGTGAATCTAGATGATAATAAAGATTCAAAATTTGAAGAACTTATTCTTGTTCAAAGAGATGATATTGCTAAAGATGATGGTCAAAAGACTCAATGGTATATTTGAAAATGATGGATGTGATTGTGATCAAGATCTTAGTTACAAAACCCTGCCTCAGCTGAAAGAATATTAAGAGGGATCCAATCAAGTCCTTCAAGGACCTGATCCCTGTAAAACTCATCCCAAAAGGCCAAACTGTAAGGACAGATCTTCTTATTCCCATGACAATCTAACCTCACCTCTGGAGACTAGAGCCTAAACAAAACCTAAAACTAGAAATTTCAAGGCTTATCAGCTTTCTTATCTCAAAATAAGCTCAGAAATGTGAAAGAGGTTCAGAAAGATACTAACTAGTTCAATGCAATGCAAAAGGAAACTTGGAAATTTAAAGGATATTAAGTCTTAGACCAGGTCCCCAGACCTACTAACGGAATAAATCTTGGAATGAAGTGATGTGCTGAAACCAACAAGTTGAGGCTTGAATTGATCAAATCAAATTGACCTACTAAATGAATCAATTTTTCTCCCTAAAATTGGCTATGATTAGGAGACAGGTATCCTTGTTAAAGTAGGTGGATATTGGTTTAACTATGTACTATACCTTTGCAAGTATACACTCATGGGAACAGTTTTGGAGAAAAATAGTTGACAAAACACAAATAGAGAATTCACAAAAGAAAGAGAGGGACCTGGTCCCATATCTCAAGGTTAGTACCAAAATAATGTGATTTAAAAATCATAAAATTTTTTCTTAAAATCCACAAGTCCTTCCTTATCTGAACAAAAGTTGTCAATCCACAACAAATATAAAGGTCGCAAATTTTAAATTCCAAATGGTCACCTCCCTTGATTAAAAAACTTTTTACTTCACTCTTCTCCAAAGAAATTCAAATAATCCTCCTAAATCTTCCATCATCTCTAAATAAAAATAGCCTCATTGTCTCTCAAAAAAATGAAATAGTAGACATTCCCACTTCCTCAACCCATATTAAAGCCCTAGGAAATTATTTTGAACAACCTCATATTGAAACCTCTATCCATTTACACCTAATACTATACAATAAATCTCATCAATTCCTTAATAAGAACCTATATTAACTATGCCTATTGAGTCCTCTCCAAAAAATCCACAACCCGTAACTAAGTATGTCCCCATCCAAACATTCTCAACAATAGAAATTTTTGTTGAGTCATCCATGGTAGAGGATTTGAATCAAGGTTATGGTTTACCAATTGAACAAGCAACCCTTAAATTGGAAGTTTTTTCATGAAAAGAACTAAAATCACCTAAAGTTTCTAAAATCAGTATTCCCTCTAAGGAATTAGAAGGTACAGAACTCTAAGAAAACTTACAAGTATACAGAACTCTAAGAAAACTTACAAGTACCTAGTTCCCAACTCTCTCTAATTTAAACCTAATTTTTGCTCAACTATTTAGCAAAGAAATACCTGTAAAGAGGTCTAATATTTCCAGCAGTGTAGATTGGGTGGCTGAAAATTTACTTTTGCTTGCAAATAATCCCAAGAAAAGTTCCTTTTGTATGGATGAGCAAGTAGCAGGTAACAATGTTGTTGTGGCAGAAAGTGGAGAAATTATGTTACCTCCAAATGAGAAGGATGAGGTAGATGAGAATGAACTACCTCTGAGGTGGTCCATGAAAAAAACAAAGGAGAAGCAAATGGAAAGAAAGAGTGGTTGATACGAGTGTAAAGGTAGCTAGATCATATTCAACTAGGGGGTACAAACAGAAATTGTTGATAGATAATATCAAGAATAGCAAGTCTTCTACTGCTAAGAGAAAAATACTAAAGAAAGTTATTGTGGTGGAGAAGGAGAATATTAAAATTATAGAGGTTGGAGAAGGTAAAGAAGTTGACTATGATGTTGCTGCTACAACTGACAATAGAAGAAAAGAAATTCATGTAGCAGGTTGAACCAGGTCCTCAAGTCCAAAGTCTGGTAGCTTATTTTAAGAAAAAAGAAACATACTGGTGTCAAAACAAAGAAAATCTCTGAGGGACCTGGTCCAAACAAGATAAAATCTATTGAAAAAAAAGTGAGGTAGTGAGCCTAAAAGAAGAAGAAAAGAGAAAGAAAATAAGTCAGCACCTAGAGAAGCAAAAAATGTTTTCTTCAAAATTTAGATGGTATTTACTGGTAGAATTTTTTATCCAGGGATTTATGAGAAACCTAGAATAGTTACATCTCTTAGAGGAACCAACTCCTATGGTTTTTGAAAATGAAGTAAGAGAAATCTATTATTCAATGGATTTTTTAGAAGAGGGGTTAAGTCTAACTATATATATGTAAGTAAAGGAAATAAAATTGGATAAAGAGGAACTGGGAAAACTTCTAGATATGCCTACTATAGGTATGAGGACTGTTGTGAAACAACAAGCCTTAACTGAGTTCATGATAGGTGTTTCTAAAGTAGAAGGGACTTTAATAGCTGGTGTGAGGAATAAATTTCTCACAAGTGTGTTCCAGTTAATGGTTGAATTTGTTAAAAAGGTCCTTTTTGTCTAGGTCATAAAAAAGGACCGTAGCATCTAGTGTAGATCTATTTCATATTGAATGTCTAAGTAAATTTTAGTCGATAAGTTTGCCTACTCTTATGATAGAGCATATGAACAAGGTGATCTATAAGAAGAAAGGGAGACATAAGATGTCATTTAGGTACTTGTTGAATAAGGTGTTTAATCACTTTAGAGTGATTGGGATAAAGGGGAACAAAATTTAAGTCTGACAATATTGGTGGAAAATAAATGCATAGAAGGAAAGGTGGGAACTTTGTCCCAACGGACAGAAATTTTGGATGCTTTAGAGAATTTAAGTAAAAAATATAGAGGAGATGAGGATCCATTTATTTGCAAAGGATAATGACATAGTTCACTTAAAGATATATAATCAGAAGTTATCCTATGGTGATTTGGTGCCACTGAGGAACTTGCAACTGAAAAATGCAAAACTCCAAGCAAAGGTTGCAGAACTTACTGGTGAGGTTCAAGGGTTGAATGTAGAAGTGAAGACCTTACTAAATAGTTGTTGGATTTTCATGTTGTTGAGGCTGCCAAAATAGAGTTGTTGCTCAAATCTTTCTCCCCTAAGCCCCCCTCTACCTGAGTCCTATTATCCCTGTGTATGTTTCTTATCCCTATTTCTACTGTGGTTTTTAAAGACAGTTGTTTTATGTTTTTTGTATATTGTAATAGTGTTTATCTCCCTTAACAATTAATGAACCTTTATTTGTATATCTCATATGTTTCTTCTTTAAAGTAGTTCTTTATGTTAGTTAACTAACCTGTGCTTATTTTTCTCTTGGTTTAATATTATCACTTTTAATGATGCCAAAATAGAGAATACTGAATGCTTATAATAGGGATCAGATGTGACCCTATGTGTGTGTGGCATGATCTATCAAAATACTTCTCAAGTGAGGCATATGTGTTGAATGGCCTATTAATCAGGGGATGAATGCTTATGAAAACATGAAGGTAGATTGATTGGTAGAAAGTAGGATGCATCTGACAGTGGGAACATTGATAAATGTAGGTATATTGATAAGAGAAATAGTGAAACATAGTGAATGAGATGAGTTATTGATGTTAATTGACCACAAGGGACCTAGTCCCTATGTTTCATGATATATTGATAAGGTAAGCGAGGTAGTGATAGAGGGAACATTCCTCGGTAGTAATGGTGATCACTCTGATTAAATATGATAAATGAACATTGATGCTCAAAGTTTGTGGTTTGTTTGTCATCATCAAAAAGAGGGAAAATTGTTATGTCTTATTTTAATGATGATCAGCAACAACAAGGGACCAATTCCTTAGGTCTTCATGAATCTTGTATAGCTTTCACTGTCCTGCACAGTTTGTCTTCTAATGTAACAAAACTATGAAGGTGAGCTTATACCCATCGGGATACCTATCCTAATTAGATTTCTATCCTAATCATTATTCCATTATAAAAGGAAAAAAATGCTTCTTAATTGGTGAATTTTTGTAAGATTAGAATATAGAAGTAAGAGAGAGGTGAAAACTCAACTTTGTAACATTTTTCAAATTTTTGATTTATGTATGAACTGAAAGAGTGAATATTAAGTATAGTCTTGAGTTTTCAATTGAATTACTCATGTTATAAGAGTAATGCTTTTTCTTTGTGTTCTAGAGAATTCTTAGTTACAGTTACCTGAGTTTAGTATTGGTTAGAGTTAATCAGTATTGAGGCGTGTTCTTGGGCATTTGTAAATGTAGGTTTATAATATAGTTATTACAAATAGGTAGAGCCTAGAGTTAGGTTCAAATTCAGTCTTTAATCAAGAGTTTTATTATAGTGGACTATTGAGTGCTTGTGAGGGAAAGTCATGGTTTTTCCTTCCTTGAGCAATGAGGTTTCCACGTTAAATTATTGTGTTCTTTACTTTCCTGCAAGGTTTTAGTTTTTTGGTGCTTTACTATTTGATTGCTTGTGACTTACTCTAAGGGACCTGGTCCCTCATAGTATAGTGCAATCCCCTATATTTTATCACTCAGTCAGCCTGTGATACCTAGTAAGTACAAGTGGATCAATTAATCCCTACTACCCCCTTTTTGAGCAAATCCAGATATGAATGTGTTGCACGATAGCTGATTCAGGCAGTGTTTTAAGTATTTTTGATATAGCGGCCGGTGTATACTTCTAGAGTTTATCTACTACCTCTTCTTGTATATTTTATGTCTTTTCTTTGTATTTAGAGATAGATTATGATCCTTTTGGACTATTAGTTGTATATTTTAACTTTGAGATGTATTTTGTTTTTTCTTACACTATAATATCAAATTTTATGAGATATATGGTACCGTTGTCATATAATTTTCCATTATTATTATATATGTGTTGTTTAACTTTTTTCTACTTACCTTACCTTAGGTTTTGATATTATTTTCTTGTTGTATATCAGTTTGGGTAATAGGATGACTTTTCTAGGATTTCCACGACTAGTGCCATCATGAAATTTTGTTTTTGGGTAATAAGAATTTGGTATCAGAGTAGCTAGTTTCATTGGTCTCATTAGTGTAAGAAAAAGTTGTATAGTAGAGTCTTGAGGATCATTACATAGACATTTGTATTTATCTTTGAAAGGCTATATTATATCTTTAGGAAACTTCTCTTATTTTGTTCTATATCATGCGTATTCTTTCATAACTTATGTTTTTAATTATATTTCACTCTTCTCTTTACAAATGGTAAGGACTAGATCTCATAATGTTAGAGATTTAGAGTTGTAATTCAACGAGAGAGATTAGTCTAGAAGATGAGTTGCAAATCATGGATGAACTCAATGTAATGGAAGGGTGTGAGGATCTACCTCTTCTAGAGATAGTATTAGCGGGCTCTACCTTAAGCCTCAGGTTGAGCAAGTTAGAGACATAGGGTGTACTCAGGTCCTACAAAGTTCTTCTACCTAAGTCTTGTAAAGGTTATTGCTTTATTTGCTGACCCATTTGGAGGGTGTTCCTTTAAGTGCACCTAGTGTTCTTCCAACTCTTAGTATTGTACCTTCATCTATGCTAAAGTATGTCTATGGTGTTCCTTCAGTTTTAAGTGTGGATCTCCCAATGCTATCAATATTTGCTTATGGTGCTCTACCGAATCTAAGTGTGGTTTCTTTTTCTACGCTGGCATCTAAGTATGGTATTCTAAGATTAGGAGTTCATCCTTCATCTATGTTATCCCCTCATATAGGATCTCAGCCAACCAGATTTACTGTGCCTCTTATTATTAAAAGTACAATCATATCTTCTGAGGATCATAAGAGGTTTGAGAAATTCACTCATTTAGGTTTGCCCAGGTTTAGCGGCATTTTAGGTGAGGATGCCTATGAGTTCTTGAATGATTGTTATGAGAAGTTGTATAATATTGGATCGCTCGAGTTGCATGAAGTTGCTTACACTACTTACCAGTTAAGAGATATAGCCAAGGATTAGTGGAGATCACTTGTTAGTTGCAGACCTCTTGGTTTGCCAGATATTACTTTAGATCAATTTGTTGAGGCCTTTTTGGATACGTTTATGCCTTACAGTTTGAGAGTTCATATGAGTATTGAGTTTGATCACTTGGAGATGGGCTCCATGACTATGGCAGAGTGTGAGGCACATTTCTATGCCTTGTATAGATATTCTTATGCCAGTATTACCATCGAGTCTGAGAAGATTTAGAAGTTTATGAAGGGGTTAAATATTTTTCTTTAGTGAGTTACTGCCCAGATGGTAGTGTTAGGGGAAACATTTCAAAGTATAGCGGATCATGATAAGATGACTGAGTCTATTCTTTGGGCGTCTTAGGGAGGCACCAAAATGGTGCACTGATAAAGCGAGTTCAACAGTCATACTTCTCGAGGTAGATATTCCATAAGATTTTATGGATAATATGGTAGACCTCTAGAGGCAGCTTTTTAAGGTTTAGGTAATAGGTTCTCTGGTTCAGAAGCTTTGGGTGGTTGTTCTAGCTCAGTCATACCTTTCCCTATTGAGTCAGGTCGTAGGGTTTTCTTTGTGTATGAAGAGGTTGGCTATTTGACCAAGGATTGTCCAAGCTATGTTTTTAGGCCTACTACTATATCTGCATGAGAGGTACAGGTTCTACTTTAGGTGTGTGAGGTAGAGATAGTGGTCCCATGGTGGTGTTCAAGAGGCTACTCAGTTAAGTGGTGGTTGTGGATAGTGTTATGATATACCCTCCAGACCAGAGATGGAGGCTTCTGAAGCTATCATCAAAGATATCGTCCTCATTTGTTTTAGCTCTACATATTTGTTATTTGATCTAATGTTGACTTTTCCTATGTGTATGCATATTTTACTTTGGATTTTGATTCTATTATTGAGCCTCTTGCCATGCATATCTAAGTATATACCCCTGTAGGAGACACTTTAGTGGAGCTTGAAGTGTACCAATCTTTTCTTGTAACCTTTGCTGAGGGTGAGACTTGGATAGATCCAATTATCCTATATATGGTATATTTTGATGCCATCTTGGATGTGGATTTCTTAGCTCCTTATCATATTATCCTAGACTTTTATGCTAAAACCGTGACCATAGCTAGTTAGAAGGGTGGGCATTATTCAGGTCCTAAGAGAGTATATCCTTCCTTCAGGCCTGACGCTGGGTTAAGAGGGGATGTTTATATTATCTGGACCATATTTGTAATATTGGTGTTATTTCTTTGGCTTTTTTGGATTCCGTTTGTATTGTCTATGAGTTTATGGATGTGTTCCCTACAGATTTGCCTGGTATGCCTTCAAATCATTATATTGACTTTTCTATTGATTTTGGTCCAAACACCAAGCTTATTTCTATTACTCCTTATAGGATGGCCCCAACTTGTTGCAGGAATTAAAGAATCTATTGTAGAAGTTGTTGGATAAGGGATTTATCTAACCTAGTGTATCACCTTAGGGTGCGTCTATCTTTTTTGTGAAGAAAAAAGATTGATCTATATGTATGTGTATTAATTATTGACATTTGAACAAGGTAAAGGTTAAGAATAAGTATGCTCTTCATCATATTGATGATTTGTTCAATTAGCTTGAAAGTGCTTCGGTGTTTTTGAAGATTGATTTAAGATTTGGGTATCACCTATTTAGGATTAGAGCTTTGGATATTTAAAATATAACTTTTTGCACTCGCTACGATTATTAGGAGTTCTTGGCCATGTCCTTTGGGTTGACCAATGCTCCAGTTGCATTCATAGTGTAGTTGAACTGGGTATTTCAATTGTATCTCAACTTTTTTATTTTTGTAATTATAGATAATATTTTGGTTTATTCTAAGAGTGAGGTCAATCATGAGGAGCATGAGTGGATTGTGCTTTAAATATTGAGGGATGAGAATTTGTATGCTAAGTTCTCCATGTGCGAATTTTTGCTAGAGTTTGTTTCTTTATTGTGTCATATAGTGACCAAGGATGGTGTTATGATCAATCCGACCTAGGTTGCAGCAGTTCGTGATGGCCTAGGCCTACTTATCCTACCAAGATTTAGAGTTTTATTCATTTAGTAGGTTACTATTGGTAATTTGTTGAGGGTTTTTCATGCATTATAGCTCCATTAACCAAGTTGATGTAGAAGAATATTTCCTTTTGTGGTCTAATGCTTGTGAGGCAAGCTTTCAAAAACTCGAGGAGTTGCTTACATCAACTCTTATCTTGACTTTATCCAAGAGGGGTATGGGTTTTACCATCTTTTATAATACTTCAGGTGTTGGGTAAGGTATTGTGTTGATGCAAGAGGATAAGTTGATTGCATATGCTTCTCATCAGTTGAAGCTCTATGAGAAGAATTACCCTACCCATTATTTGGAGTTGTGCATGATTGTATTTTCTTTGAAGCTATAGAGGCACTACTTGTATGAAGTCCATTGTGAGATTTTCTCAAATCATTATAGCCTTCAGTATTTCTTCACCCTGTGAGATCTTAATAAAAGGCAATGTGTTTGGCTTGAGATTCTTAAGGACTATGACCTTACCATTCGCTATCATCCGGTCAAGACTAATATGGCTATGGATGCCTTGAGCTGAAAGTTAACTAGTATGTGTATCTTAGCATATATTAAGACACAAGAGAGGCTTTTGGCATTAAAGGTTTAGTCTTTGACTAACCGGATAGTTAGTCCTGATATTTTGACACCTAGGCATGTTTTGGCATTTATGAAAGCTAGGTCTTTCTTGATGTAGCATATTCGGGATCATCAATTTGATAATATTAGGTTGAGAGCTATTTAGAATAAGTTGTTGAGTGGTAAGGATTAGGAAGCTTCATTTAGTCTAAGTGGTGTTTTGAGGATTAGATGAAGCGTTTGTGTGCCAAGGGTGGATGATTTCACTAGACTGATTTTTGGTGAGGTTAATTATTTCGGGTATTCCATCCATTCAAGAGTGACTAAGATGTATCGTTACTTGAGATAGCACTACTGGTAAGGTGCTATGAGAATGGATGTAGTAAATTTTATAGCTTGTTTCCTATGTTGTCAGTAGGTGAAGGTCGAGCGTTTGAGGCCTGGTGGTTCGCTTTAAAGGTTACCCATTCTCGAGTACAAATTGGAATGAATCACTATAGACTTCATGGCTTGGTTGCCTCATACTTCTCAGGGTGTGATAAGGTTTTGGAAAAGGTGCAATCTTAGCCCCAGTATATTGGACCTTATGATATTCTTTTAACTATTGGGGATGTGTCTTATAAGTTAGCTTTTCCACCAGATATATCAGTTGTTCATCCAATTTTTCAAGTTTTCATGCTTCAGCATTGCATTATGTAGTATTCTCAAGCCATTCATTGGGATTCAGTTCAGTTAGATAAGAGGTTTTCATTTTTTAAGAAGCTTGTCTCCATTCTAGACAGGGATGTTAGGGGGTTGTGTATTCCAGTGGTTAATTTCTAGTAGAGACATCAACCAATATATGATGCTACTTAGGAAGTCGAGTCTAATATGCATGGTAGTTATCCCCAGCTTTTTGCTAATTAAGGTATTTCCCTTACCTTCAATCTGAGGATGAACAAGATTTTTAGGGTGGATGATATAATAATTTAATTTTTGGTGATTTTCTTGAATCATTCATTTCTATGTAATTTGACCATTTTACCTCTCCTCGTAGTTGCTTTGTTGTATTTTTAGTGTATGGGTATGGTTAGCATGATTCTCAATGCATTCCAATGTAATTTGTACGAGTATGGGGTTATTGGAGGTTAAGAAGATGTTATAGTTGACTTCTATCAACATTTGTTGTTCTATGTGTGTGATGGCAAAACAAACTGCCCCAATAGATCTGAAACATCAATTTTAGGTTGGTAACATAGTCGGTGTTGATTTACAGCTTTTTGTCTCATTTTGACCCTTGGTTTGAAAAGTTGTGAAATTGGATCTCAAGGGTCAATTTTGTAAAAATGATGTTTTTTTAATATTTGATATCGCCATTGAGTCCAAAACTTTGAATTTGATTGGGTAGCATAGTTCATTTGCATTCACAGGATTCCAAATGATTCTCGAAGGGTCTGCAGAAACTTGGTCCAAGTCTCTAGCTAATGTACCACTCAGCCGGTGCATCCACTTAAGCGGCCACCCAGTCGATTAAGTGACCTGTCTTAACTAGTCGAGTGTAACTTAAGTGATGGATAGCTTACTTAAGTGAGTGTCGATTAAGTGGCACTAGTCCATCTTAAGTGATGCATGCAGATGGGGTGCATTTCACTTAAGAGGCACTTGGCCAATTAAGGGATGACCGTTTAAACAGCCCAATGTCCTCTTAAGCGATACCTGGGTAATATATATACCACTTTTCATAATTTTTCACCATTTTTGACACTTTGAGCTTGGGTTTTTGTGTTCTTGGGCGATTTATTCCATTTTTAAGCTAGGGTAAGTTCTTAATCCCAATTTCAATTATTTTTCTTTGATTCTTGTCATTTAATCTTTTTAAAACTCAATTTCAAAAGTAGAATTTTGGAATTTTCGCCCGAAAGGCCTAAATTAGTAATTCTTCGATCCAAACCCTGACTCAACCTATTTTCACTTAGGCTTTCTTCTATCACTTCATTTAATCATAGTAACATTTTTTTTTGGCTAGAATTTTGGTTTTACCCTTTTTTTTTAAAAAAAATCATTTTGGGGGTCTGTTTTGACCCTAACCCAAAAATGGGCAATATGGTTATCATTGGCATCCTTTTGATGCGTATATTCTATGTTTGTATTTTTTAGTTGATTTCAAGTCCGTTCATGAGGGGAAGGCTCCATTTTGAATGTTTTTGGGCTCAGTTTTCTTTATTCGAGGTAGGTTATGGCTTAACTTTCTTCAAACTGAGATAGTAGTTAATATTGGTATAAAATCATGTTATGGGTGTCGGAACTAATCATGGAAATGTCTTTAATTATTATCTTGTGCCCGTATAGGGGCCTGTGTTGTTGTTATTTGGTAGTTTTGAGACATTATTTGCTATATGTGACCATGTTGGGTCTTATATGTTGTTATTGGCCTGGTAATGGTACAGTTGGTTGTTTTCTTGGTGGAAATTGTCTAAGTTGGTATTTATGTTGTATCAAATGGCACATTTTTTGGTATATCTTACTCTATTGGTTGATGGACTATATTAGATTCATGGATGGTTGGCATATTGAGAGGATTTTTGGCTCACATTGTTGGTTTATTGGTTGGATTTGAAAATTCTCAATCCGATTGGTTATGAGCATTACATCCTCATATCATATACATACATTCATGAAACATTGGTACCTCTATGGAAATAATGGCTTTTTCTAATAGAAAATGTGGCATCTTTACGAACCCTTTACTAATGTATGTGCTGAAGAAGAGTTAAGGATATTGGATTGGTATTGGATTTTCAATTGTATATTGGTTGACGAACCCCCCCCCCCCCCATGGGTCCTACAGCACAACTTGGTAGGTTTATATTGAGGTTGTACAACAACCTAGTGCATCACATCATCTTCATTGGTTCTTATACACTATGTACATTCTATGTTGAATTTTCATTCTTGATGTGATAGCTATCTATTTGTGTTTCTTTTTTGTACTTGTATTTTGGAATATGTGTATATTGTATAACTATTAGTGAAGGTGTTGTGGGCTATCTATGGTACATTTTCTAATTGCAGGTGATGTGCCTATGGTGTGTATCTCTTATGCTTTATTTTCTACTTTGCTCAGTCAGCTTATGATACCTACTGAGTACAAGTGGATCGTACTCATTATTGCTACACCCTTTCAGTGCAGATCTAGGTACGAATGTGCCACACGGTAGTTGATTCAGGCGGTGTTTGGAGCACTTTTGAGGTGTCCATCAGTATATGCTTCCAAAGTTGATCTACTACCTCCTTTTGTTTAGTTTATGTCTTGTTTTTGTATTTTGAGACGTATTATGCTCCTTATGGACTATCAGTTGTTTATTTTTACTTTGAGATATATTTTTTTAGTTCTTACACTGTGACACCATATTTTGGGAGATTGATGATATTTTTGTTATGTATTTTCCACTATTATTGTATATGTGTGGTTCGGCTTTGTTCTAGAAACCTTACCTTGGGTTTCAGTGTTGTTTTCCCTTTTCATATCAGTTTGGATAATAGGCTTACTTGTCAAGGCTTGCCGCAACAAGTACCATCATGACCTTGGTTTTTGGGTCGTGACAAATGGGCACATACTAGTCTTACTCTTTTGAACAGTTTTAGAGAACTCCCAATCAATCAAGAACAAGCTTTACACGTGAATATAAGCCCATCTATACCCATATTCCTGTATGTTTATTTTTGTGTCTAAAAAGTCAATCCAAAAGTCAACTCCAACACTCAAGGGTAAAATTGGAATTTTATTTAAAAATTAAGTTATCCATATCTCAAGGAAATTGAAATCTGAAATCTCCCAAAATTGAAGTTAAAATCAACCTTGAAATCATTAAATGTATTATTTCTAAATTTTCTCCAAAACCCCAAATTTTCAAGTTGAAAATTTAAGATTTCAAGATTAAATCATGAAACATTCACTGGTAATATGTAAAAAAGTTGTAAGAATCATACCCAATGAATAAATAATGAAAATAGCCTTTTGAGTCTCCCAAAGTTGAGTTCGTAAGCTTAAAAAATTGAGTTATGGGGTCTTGATTCTAAAATGGGATTAAATAGTTTGTCCAGGATTTTCTTCTATGCATTTTTCAAGGGTTTTTCATGATTAGGACTGACCCAACCCGTTAACCATCATGCATATGATGAAGGAACCCTAATCTGGCACCAAATACACATCCACGATCATGAGTTCACCAACGTGATTGCAATGAACAACCCTTCATTTCTTCACGAACGTGATCAAGGAACTACTACACCAAATTACTGCAATTCCAAACACATCAAGATTTCCAAAATGGATCCTCAGAATTCATTTAAAAACCCACAAACTAAATCTGACAATTATTGTACTAAACTAAAAATGTTAATCCAGAATCAATGGAATCATCAAATTTTCAAACGGAGGTCGTTAGCAAAGGATGTTGATTGAAGTCGTCAATTATATGCCATAAGCTTTCAACTTTATGAACAACTACTAATAAATTATCTAAATTCTTAGTGATCCAAACAAAAGGGCCTACTTACCAAAAATGACATTCTAGAGCTAGCATAACTAACTGAATTCCTATACAACCTCAAAATTTCAAAATGGTGTCCACAGTCAATTATACCAACCTCAAAATCTATCAAAATACAAAAATCTTGTAAAACTTAACCAACCACCTTAAGAATCATGTTGCTAACTCCTCCAAACCATAAATACCATAATACAACTACATGGAGGGGTAAAATGGTCAAAAATATAACAAAGTCAAAAATCAAAATAAGAGTTTTTACATCATCCAACACAGAAACATATGTGCATCCTCTAACGTAAGAATAAGGAAGGTACCTAAACTGTCAAAAAGATGGGGAATCTACTATGCATATCAAACTCTATACTTATGTAACCTTCTCAACTAGATAGTGCTTTGTCAAGATCCGATTAACAATTCATGATGGCAACTACTCTTATCCCACTAGAAGGTGAGCCAAACCATAGCCCAGATAAGCAATGGGCTAACTTGGTAGTAAATGGCCTAAAACCTAGATATTGATATTTAAGTAGTTAAAAACAATAAAGTAATCAATACAGTCTAATAGATAGATGAAAATCAACAACTATCCCAAGACTCAGTAATGTAGGTAAAAGAGCTACTACAACTGAATGACAAGTACTGAATATTCAAATACAATCGGTCTCAAAAGTGGAAGACTAGACATAGAAGCATAGAAGAAAAGGGGGTAACTCCGACTCTAAGAGCTCACCTAATCTCTAAAATCACTCAGCACGTCGTCGAGTCAGAGGCTACAAATTGTACTCGGATATACACAAAAAAGGTACAAAAGTGTATATAAGTACCAAAACCATGGATAATCAGTAGGCATTATTTGCTGACTGAGCTAAATCATGGTATAAATATGATAAGTTACAAGATAAAATAAGCTAAGTCAAGTCAAAAAGGGCAAACCTGAAAATAAGCTCTGACCCTAATGTGCATAAATAAATCAGTACATATACAATAGTGACATAAATGTCACACAATTCTAACTACAAAATTGGCCTCCATAAGCCAATAAGTGTAGAATAATAAAAACACCCATCATAAGCCCCCATAAGGATGGAGGGTACAATTAAGGAAACTAAGTAACCAAAGAGCCATAAATTACCAAACTGTCATGCCATAACCAAGAAATTATCCGAACCATATCATATCATACCTAATTCCCAATGCCGAACATGAACTAAAACTTAATAGTACCATAATAATTATCATTGTTTGTTGGACTTGAACCAAAACTCATACTATCAATATCATCAGCAACGGCCTCACTCTAACCAGAACATATATTTATAAACTATAACAACAAATCATATCAACAAGCCATATTGATAACAAACTCAATAGACTATTCTAATAACTATAAAAATGAACCATCCAATTTTTTCATACCTATTCACCAGACCAAGAATCACAACCATAATTCGTATTTGTACCTACACCCATAAATCATACCAATACCGCATCTAAGTCATTCTAATAACCATGCATTTAGGCCATGTTAATAATCATATTCATAAGTTATTTAAATAATCATATCTATAAGCTATTAATCTTATCTATAAGCAATTAATCATATCTATAAGCCATTAATCATATCTGTAATCCATGCATCATACTATAGCCATTAATCATATCTATAATCCATTAATCATATCTATAAGCCATATCAATAATCACATTGATAGCTACATCTTTAAGCATGTCGATAGGCCATAATATTAATCATATCTGAAGTTGAATCAACAATTGTATATATAGGCCATATCATTTGTCATATCTATGAGTCATATCATTAATCGTATATATAAGAAATATCAATAAATTCAACCTCCCTATGACCAAAACCAAATATTAATAAGGTCATTCCATGCATAAATAAGTCTATAAAGTTATCCCAAATCTTGACCTAAGATGGGTCGAAAGGGCCCACTTCTAATCCCCAAAATCTATTTTGGCGATTTCTAATTCTAATTTATAATTTTAAGATAGCTTAAATGCTTTAACTAATCAAAATATTTTCATTCATACATCCAACATTAAATTGCACCCCATATTTAGCATAGTATCATAATCATACTACGAGATAGCTCAATCTATGAAGAAATTAAACCTATCCTACCTGGATGTCAAAGAAAAGCCCAATAAATCTGCTAAATCACTAATTTTACTTTTGGAGAAGCTTTATCAAGGTTCTACACTATCATAATCATAATCTACACATCAATTCAAGAACAATGATACCCATGTTTCACTATGGTGCTTTGGGTATAAAATTACATATGAAATCCATATGGGTCCTATTTATGGAATAAAACTTTCAAAACCAATGCAACGTCCCTCTATGCTCAAGGAATATTTACCCGTAAAAATGGGTGAATTTTAATATTTAATGGTTCTATATACAAAACACCAAGATACTAGGGATTTTAGAAAATAATAGAGGGTTTAATTCTAAAATAGATTGAACTTACCACAAATTTGATAGAGTAATGCATAAATAAACTATACCCAATCTCCAAAATCACTTACAAATATTTCTTACAAGCTTCAACACTATTTAGGATTTTACTCTCTTGAGAATGGGAGAAGAATGGTGAAAATTGGGCTAAGTGAGGTATTTATACCGTTCCTTGGTATGTGGATACCACTAAAGCAGACAATGGGATGCTTTAGCACTCGGCACTAACTACTGAAATTGGGTCGTATTTATACCCACACCCACTTGCCATTCCTTGACCAGGTGAGGATACCCGATCCACATCTTGCTCTCATTTCTCGAAATGAGACCTAGTGGCTTGATTCAGAAGTTGTCTTATATCTAAGGTAATGATATAGTTCATTTTCATGGTATTCCTATATCATTCAGAACCATGGTAAATATGAGCCAACCTACTAACAACGGCCTTGGTAACTGGCTCTTATTTCCACTCAAGAATAGGAAACCTCTAAATCAAGCCACTAGGTATATGATGTTCGGCCTTCACTAAAGGTTTTGAGGTTTGGGCCCTTTCTGTTGTGATCATGACCCCCCTCCAAATGACTAGTAAGGTATGAATATGAGTCACTAAGAGTAGTCATGGTCTAATACTTAATTCCTGGGTTCATATATTTTAAGATAATGGGTCCACCCTATGACTCGTTGCCACAGAAAATGAGTCGTAAGGTAGAATCATTTCCCTAGATTGTAATTTGGTCCTCACTGGAGTGACCATGACTCCACACGATGACTCATTATGACTCATAGTGATTCATGAGCTGGACTCATTATCACTAGGTCAAAGTTTGAGACCCTTACTAAAGTGTCAATAACTCACACATAATGACTTGTTACGTCTGGTAATGACTCATTACTAGAGTCGTTGTCAATGGTAGTGTGACAGTCCCTTAGGATATTTTTCATAACTTTTTGCCAAGATATTGGATTAAGGCGAGACTTATGGACTTGGAAAACTAAATTTATAGCCAATATTTTGATAGGCTTAAAGCTCAAAAACTTAGGGCATTATAATATCTCATCCTTGGGATCATTTATCCTCTAATGAAACTAACCAACCTAAGAAGCAAGGGAAAACTAAGTTCTCACACTAAATGGTTACGAGCTAAATAATGAACTAACTTCTGAACTTATGAATGGTGCATCAACTAGACTCATGAATGTGTGATATAAAATTAAGATGGTTGGATGGCTGAGATAAAAATGAAAGAATTAATTAATTAAGGAAAGTATTACCTTAAACTAGGACTGGGTTTGTAAAGAAGAGATAGGGGTACTTGGTCATTATATCTACTTCTGCTTCCTAAGTAGCTCCCTCAACTGACTAATTTCTCAATAGAACTTTTACTAAAGCGATGTGTTTATTCCTCAACTATGAACCTTACAATCGAGGATCTCAATCAAGATCTCTGTATATGATAGACTATCTTCCACGCTTATCGTTTCCAGAGGGACCACAGATGCTGGGTCACTAAGGCATTTATTTATTAGTAGACATGAAATATTGGGTACATCGATGCCAACTCTTTAGGCAACTTTAACTCATAGGCTACCTTCCTATACTGGCTTAAAATCTTATAAGGACCAACATAATAGAGACTGGGCTTCCCATTCCTACCAAACCTCTTCACCCCTTTCATAGGTGAAATCTTTGAAAAAATAAGGTCACCAACATCAAACTCAAGCTCCCTTCTTCTCACATCGTCATACAATTTCTAATGATTTTGGGTTATTTTCATCCTTTCTCTAATCAACTAACCATATGCATCGCCTTATGCAAATAATATATCCCTATCAATGTAGCTTCACAAACCTCAAACCAATGAATACGAGATCTATACCTCTTACCATAAAGGCCTCAAATGAGGCCATCTGAAAACCGGAGTAATAACTGTCATTGTAGGCAAACTCAATCAAAGGCAAGTGATCATCCCAACTAACTTTGAAATCAATTACATACGCTCTAAACATGTCTTCTAAAGTCTTAATGGTCCTTTCATCCTGACCATCTATTTGTGGGCCAAAAGTTGTACTGAGGTGAACCAGGTACCAAGACTCTTCTGAAAAGTCTTCCAAAAATAAGAGGTAAACTGGGTACCTCTGTCTGAAATAATGGTCAAAGAGAATCCATGCAACTTTAACAAATCCCTAAGATAGAGTCTAGCATAATCTTTGGGTGGTTATAAAGTATTAACTGGCAAGAAATGAGTTGGTTTATTCATTTAATCCACCATAACCCAAATAGAATTATGTTGGCGACGAGTACAAGCTAACTCTATGATGAAGTCCATATTCATCACTTCCCACTTCCAAGTGGGAATATTGAATTCCTGCAGTATACCACTATGACTCTAGTGCTCAACCTTAACCTGTTGGAAATTAGACACTTAGCCATCAATTCTATAATATCTTTCTTCATACCACCCTACCAATAGCCAGCCCATAAATTGCAGTACATCTTAGTGTCTTCTAAATAAATAGAACATCGCAAACCTTGAGATTTTGCTAAAATCCACTTCCCTAAATCACCCAATTCAAAACACATAATCGATCCTGACAACTAATAATGCCATCTTTCCCTTAGGAGAAAACCTCAACTATTTGATCCTGAACTGCCACTTTCAACCAAAGAAAAATAGGGTCACTATCTTGCTTTTCCATTACCTCCGCAACTAAGGAAGATTTTGACCTAAACACTACCTTCAGTCGAATCGACTAACCACAATCCCAATTTAGAATGTTGTTGAACTTCATGAACTAAATCTTTCTTTTCATCTTTAATGTGAGCAACACTACCCATAGACAATATGCTAAGGGCGTTGGCCTCAACATTTACCCAGGTGATACAACACACTTATATCATAATCTTTTAATAACTTTACACCTTCTCTGATGAAGATTCATATTTTTCTAAGAGAACACATACTGAACACTTTTGTGATTCATTAAAAAATCAATATGAACTCTATAAAGGTAATGCCTCCAAATATTTAAAGAAAAAACAATTGTTGCCAAACTTATGATTATGAGTCGGATAGTTCTTCTCATGAGGCTTGAGCTGTCTAGAAGCATATGTTATAACATTGCCCTGCTACATCAACACACAACCAATATTGACTCTAAAATCATCACAATACACCACAAAACCATCTGAACCCTCTGGTAGAGCCAAAATTTGGGCAGAGGTGAGTCGAGTCTTCAACTCTTACAAACTCTTCTCGTAAGAATCATACTACTAAAAATTGACCTTCATCTGAGTTAGTCTGGACATGCGACGGTCAATAGAATAAAATACTTTTATGAACCATCTATAGTAACTATCTAACCCAATAAACTGCTAATATCTGATAGAGAGATAGGTTTAGGCCAATTCCTTAATGCTTTGGTCTTTTAAGGATAAACTTGAATAGTTTCATTAGAAATAATATAACCAAGGAAAGCTATAGATTTTAACCAAAATTCAAACTTATTGAACTTAGTGGATAATTACTGATCTTTGAGGGTCTGCAAAACAATCCTTAAATGGTGTGCATGCTCACCGTTACTATGGTAATAGATGAGAATGCCATCTATGAAGACTGTAACAAACATACCCAGATACTGCTTGAATGCCCTGTTCATCAAGTCCATAAAAGTTGCATGAGTATTTGTTAGTCCAAAATACATAACTACGAATTCAAAGTGACCATTTCGAGGTCTGAAGGTCATCTTTGAAATACCATGGTCTCGTACTTTAAGCTGATGATAGCCGGATCTATGTTCTATCTTAGAAAAATAATTTGCACCCAAAAGTTGGTCAAACAAGTCATCAATCCTGGGATTGGGATACTTATTCTTTATTGTGACTCTGTTCAACTAAAGATACTTAATGCATATCCGAAGAGAACTATCTTTCTTTCATACAAAGATAACTAGAGCACTCTATGGAGAGATACTAGGTTTGATAAAACCCTTATCTAGGAGACGTTTCAACTACTCTTTCAATTCTGTAAGCTCTGATAAAACCATTTTCTTAGGTATAATTAAAACAGTTTAGGTATATAGAAGGAGATCTATTTCAAAGTTGATTTCCCTCTAAGCGAAACTCTGGGAATATCTTCAGGAAATACTTTTGGAAACTCATTCACTATCGAAACCAACTCGATACTCGATATTTCAGAACTTGAGTCTTTAACTCAAACAAGATGAGAGATGCGCCCCTTAGAAATCATTTTTATTGCCTTAAGTAAAGAGATGAATTGTCTTATGGGAACTGAGGTACTACCCTTCTATTATAGGGATGGCTCATTTAGAATCTAAAATTGGATTATTCTGTTTCTATGGTAAACTGAGGCATAGTAAGAATGGAACCAATTCATGCCAAGGATGACATCAAAGTTGGTCATCTCTTACTCTATAAGATCAGCTAAACCAACTTTCTGGGATACTGTAATTGGGAAATTTCTGTATGCCTGACTGGCTATAACTGAGCTACCTACTGGAGTGGAAACTGAAAGGGGTGCCTCTAGAATATTGAGACTAACACCAAAGTCTACTTCTATATAAGGAGTCACCAAGAAAAATATTGACCTAGGATCTAAAAATGCATATACATGAAGGTGAAAAACTTACAACCTACCAGTAACCACGTCAAGATAACCCTCCTGATCCTATCGAGTTTGATGGGCATAGAGTTGATTCTAAAGTTGTCCACTAGTTATGCTAGAATCGGCACCCTACTGAGTCCAGTGACCTGCTAGAACTAATGAGGAGTTAGTCTAACCTTGCTGACAATTATTTCTACCCCTTTGTGTAACCACTAGGCACTTTCTTATCTGATGGCCTAATTTGCCTCACCCAAACAAACATTACTGCCAGCCATACACTCACCCTTGTAAGTTTTACCATATCTTCTGCAAACTGGGTTGGTGCAACTACTATTCACGTTTCTTTGGGACTTAGTTCCTGGTGCTCTATCACAAGCATCTTTTCTAAACTTAGGTACTGAAGCGCTAACAAACAATGGGATTGGGGCTAAAGATTTTTGGAAGAACAGAGAGCGATTCCCACCATCTTACCTTTGCTAAGAGAAATTGACACTATTGGTCTGGGCCCTCTTATTTTCCTTATCCTTCTTCTTGAGCCTCGCTTTCTCAATCTACTAAGTATGAATCATCAATCTGTAGAGGTCCATATCCTTAATCAACATAACAGTTCTTCACTCCTTGACTGCATCCTCAGAAACACCAGATATAAACTTTTTTATCTTGTCTCTAGAATCAGCCACTATAGTTGGAGAATACCTGGCCAAATAGGTACACTTGAGTGAATACTTCTTCACACTCATTCTACCCAGCATCAAGTTGATAAACTCTTGCACTTTTTCTTTCCTTGGCTTAAGTGGGAATAACCTATCCAAAAAAAGTAGTAACAAATTCATCCCACTTTGAAAGAACTGCATCAGCTCCTCTATCCTTCTTGCACATCTTAACGTAAGAGTGAGCCACTTCTTGCAATTAGTAAGTAGCTAATTCAGCACTTTCTCTTGATTTGATACCCATGATCTCAGACACCTTCTACTCACTATCAAAAATTTCATGGGGATCCTCCTCAAGCTTGGATCCAAAGAACAATGGGGTATTCATCTGAGTAAAGTCCGATATCCTAGTAGCTATCATATTTGTTATTGGGTTGGCTGGGGAAATAACTTCCTAGTTATTCTGAGTAGCCATAGATTGGGCCAATAATATGAAAGTAGCCTAGAATTCAGCATGAGAGACCTGCTCATTTAGAGGGTCTTTGATAACAGGCGGTGGTGTTGGTTGGTCCCTATTACTCCTTTCGTTAGCCCTTATAGAGGCATTTTCTATAAACGGGTAGAGGACAAACTAAAAGAAAAAACTTAATAGAGTTCACACGATATGAATCCCAAAAGAGTTAAAATTTTCCTAAAATATTTTGTAGCCTCTCACCAATAAGTGTGGCATATTTCACACCCATAAATAAGACTCTACTCAATGCGGTTTTCAGAATGTAACGCCCTAAAATCTCATCCCGAGGTGTCACATGGTGCTTAAGGCTACAAGTAACCCTAAGCTAACCCTTTGAGCCTGCTACGAACTAGAACTTACTTTTGTATAATTAGATCAAAACAATAATACTGTATCATATCAAGTTTGAGCTGAAACAACTGAAAAATAATGTTTGAACAACAATTACCAAAGTCTGAAATATCAACTAATAGTTCGACAAGCCTATACTTACTAAGGAACTAGAATTCAATGGGACAAACTGCCAACTGACTCAAACTGAACTAAAAAGAAGTAAACCAACTACTATGAAGATCGATAATCAGAGAAATAGGTCCTCAAACCATGAGGACTCACCAACTGTAAAAGTGTAGAGGAAGGTACTCAGAGATCACTGTCGCTGCTGAGACTGAGCACCTGAACCTATATTATAAGACAATGTAGCATATAGACGTATATGTGGATTAGAACTTTGAGGATACACTGAGTATATGGGGGTTTATGCAATAAGTAAACAATATCATTAATCTTTATAAAATCATGCATGCTGGTATAAATGACTCACCTAGCTTGAGTAAAACTAAAATCAAAATCTCATAAATCATGAATAATGAAGCATATAGTATAAATCTCGTGCGTCAGTACACTTAGTTCTAAAATTTGTGTTCTTCTCTTATTCTCAAAGCTTATAAACAAAAGGAACCTTACAACAATAGCTTTCAAAACATTTACTTTTACCTTATGGAGAATAAGGGAATTCTTTTGAACTTGGAGACTATAGGATTTTAGGACTTTGTGACTTTTGACTTAGGAACTTGGATTTTGGGGACTCTGGGGTTTTTTCTAACCGACATAAACCATGTGAGCTAACATGGAGTCCAATGTCTTACCCATATTAGGGAGAGTTGTTCTACCCTTGCCATCAGAATAGAATCTTAACTTTAGTGATCACTATCTTAACCCACTTGGGGTAAATCAAATCCTATAGTGGCACATAGTTCTAGGTCATAAGACCTTGGAATCATACCCAACTCGGTGCTAAATACTACTCCCATACTTAGGCTTAAAACTTTTAGGAAAATCTATCTTAAAATACAGCATAAGGTCTAAAATAAATGCCAATTATGCTTATCTCTGCTTTAAATCATAAATTGTATGAAATATGTGGATTCCCATCTTAGCTTAGACCAAGAGGTCAAATCTTTATCTAAAATCTAAAAATAATCTAGTCATGGGGTGCTTACAGCACAAACAATCTTTAAATGGGGTCTATTGACCCAAACATCAATATCATATCAAGACATCTTAATAATTCATGCTTTGTATTGCAATTATTCATAATCATCTTAAAATTTGTAAATTTCAGCAATAGGCATGGGAATATAAACAAAATCATGTAATTCAACCTTTAACCCATGGGAAATCTCATAATCTTGCAAATAATGGTAATGGGTAGAAACCCTAACTTGAAATTCATGGAAAATCTTATAAATCGCAGTAATTTTGTAATTAAAATAAGCCTTTAGGCACAAGGGTGAAAGAGTTACCCTTGTTCAAACCCCACATACCTTATTTGGCTTAACTCAATGGAACAAGATGACCTTTGAAGCCTTGAGAATGTTCTTGGAAGGTTTTCTTGAATGTACCTGAATGGTGATACTTGATTCTTAAGTTTTTTTGGAGAAGAATTTGTATATAGTTCTTGGGGATTAATCTTGAAAGAAACCCTAATTTGATGTTATAGGTGAATATGATGTTATAAGCTTTGATCTGATGTAATTGGGTGGAAAAGACCAAAAACCCCTTTTAAAAATGGATTTAAATCACTGAATGAAAGTTGTGATGGCTTGGGCTATAGTCCATCGCAGTCTTGACGGTCCTTCGGCCTACCCGTCGCACTTTGGCTGGAACAGGGACTTACTACCTTAGTTGCGATGGCTTGGGCGATGGTCTATCGCTGACTCGATGGTCCATCGACCCTCCTGTTGCACTTTAGCTAGTGAATGGGTTTACTACCCCAGTTGTGATGGCTTGAGCGATGGTCCATCACTGGAGTGATGGTACGTTGGCCTGCCCATCGCTCTTGGGCAGTACGGACAGCTCTCAGTATAATGGCCATAACTTTTTACCCCTTCTGTTTGGCCAAGCACTCACTGGGATGGGTCCTGCCATACTTTGCACATGAGGGATAACTGGGCCTATTACTTACATTGTTCTGAGATATGGACATAGAAGACTTGTTCCCTTTCTCCTACCTATTTCTGGATATGGGAGTGCTGGCTGATGAAGCCACTGACATAGACGAATGACTCTGAAATTGCGGGTGGTTCCCTTCATGGGATCTAGCTTGGCAATACTCAAACTACTTTGATCTAGCCCTCTTATTTCCCCTTACTGTATCTCTCTCCTTTATTTTTTCTGCTTCAATCTACTACGCATGCATCATCAGTCTAGACAGATCCATATCTCTATTGAGCATAGCAGTCCTACACTCCTTAACCACCAATCCAGACACACCAGTCATGAACTTACTCATACTAGACCTGGGGTCAGCTATCAAGTCAGGAGCATACTTGGATAATTGGTTGAACTTAAGGCAATACTTCTTTATTATCATAGAGCCTTGCCTCGGGTTCATGAACTTTTCTATCTTCGCCTCCCTTATCTCATGTAGGAAGAACTTGTCCAAGAATGCATCCTAGAACACCTTCCAAGTCATAGGAGCTGCATTCTCCCCTCTACTATTCCTCCAGTTCACAACCTAATCATAAGCAACATCCTTCATCCTATAGGATGCCAATTCTACACTCTCTTTCTTAGACATATGCATAACTTGGGTGATCTTCTTTACCTCATCAAGATACAACTGCGGATCCTCACCTACTTTTGACCCAAAGAATTTGGGCGGGATTATCCTCATAAAGTCATGAAGTCTGGCTGAAGCTGCATCACCCTCTTGCTAATGTAAAACAGCATCCTAATTATAGGCTTACATAGTAGCAATCATAGCTTGGACTAGCGTATGAAAAGCAGCCCAAAATTTGGCATGAGACACACTCTCATTCAGGGGATCGACAGGCTAAGGTGGCTGGTTGTCATTCCTATGGGAATTAGTTCTACAGGGAGGTATCTTCCATCATGGAAGAGCACAATTTAATATCAGATAGAGACAAGTGTAGGCATGATGACTTTTGAAAGAAAGGAATGACTTTTTCCTAAAACTTCCTGTAGCCTCTTGCTCATAGATATGGCGTGCTTCACACTAATGATCAAGACTCTACATAACACAGCTAGTCTGGTTCCCTAGGACTCCTTAAACCTTAGGTTCTGATACCAAGTTTGTAACACCCCGAAATCTTATACTGAGGCATCACACGGTGCTTAAGGCTACAAGTAGCCCCAAGCTAACCCTTTAAGCCTGCTACGAACTAGAACTTACTTTAAGATAATTAGATTAAAACAATAATACTGTATCATATCAAGTTTGATCTAAAACAAATAGAAAATACTATTTGAACAACCACTACAGAAATCTGAAACATCAACTAATAGTCGACAAGCCTCTACTTACTAGGGAACTAGAGAGTCATTGGGAAAAACCCCCCAACTGACTCAAAATGAACTAAAAAGAAGTAAACCAACTACTACGAATACCGATAATCAGAGAAATAGGTCCACAAACTATGAGGACTCATCAACTGCGGGAGTGTAGAGGATGGTACTCAGAGATCTCTGTCGTTGCTAAGACTGAACACCTGAACCTACATTATGAGACAATGTAGCATGTATCCATATATGTGGATCAGTACTTTGAGGATGTACTAATTATATGGGGGTGTATACAATATCATTACTCTTTATAAAATCATCCATGCTGATATAAATAACTCACCTAGCTTGAGTAAAACTGAAATCAGAATCTAACAAATCATTAATCATAAAGCATATAGTATAAATCTCGTAAGTCATTACACTTAGTTCTAAAATTTGTGTTATTCTCTTATTCTCAAAGCTTATAAGCAAAAGGAATCTTAAAACAATAGCTTTCAAAAGATATATCTTTACCTTATGAAGAATAAGGGACTTTTTTTTTAACTTGGAGACTATAGGATTTTGGGACTTAGGGACTTTGTGACTTTTGAATTTGGAACTTAGATTGTGGGGACTCTAGGAGTTTCTTCTAATCTTTGTACTGCAATTATTCATAATCATCTTAAAATCTATAAATTTCAGCAATAAACATGGGAATATAAACAAAATCATGTAATTCAACCTTTAATCCATGGGAAATCTCATATTCTTACAAATAATGGTAATGGGTATAAACCATAACTTGAATTTCATGGAAAATCTCATAAATTACAGTAATTTTGTAATTAAAATAAGCCTTTGGGCAGAAAGGTGAAAGAGTGAACCTTATTCAAACCCCACATACCTTATTTGGTTTGATTCAATAGAACAAGATGACCTTTGAAGCCTTGAGAATGTTCTTGGAAGTTTTTCTTGAATGTTCCTAAATGGTGATACTTGATTCTTGAGTTTTCTTAGAGAAGGGTTTGTATCTAGTTCTTGGGGATTAATCTTGAAAGAAACCCTAATTTGATGTTATAGGTGAATATGATGTTATGAGCTTTGATATGATGTAATTAGGTGTTAAAAAGGGTTGAAAAAAACCCAAAACCCCTTTTTAAAATGGCTTTAAATCGCTGAACGAAAGTTGCGACGGCTTGGGTAACGGTCTGTCGGCCTGTCCATCGCATTGGGTAAGAATAGGGACTTACTACCTTAGTTTTGATGGCTTAGGCGATGGTCCGCCACTTACTCGATGGTCCGTCGGCCCTCCCGTTGAACTTTGGCCAGTAAATGGGTTTACTGCCTCAATTGTGATGGCTTGGGCGATGGTCCGTCGCTGGAGCGATGGTCCGTCGCTGGAGCGACTGTCCATCGGCCTGTTCATCGCTCTTGGGCAGTTCGAACAGCTCTCAGTATAACGGCCATAACCTTTTACCCCGATACCGAATTTGGGAGAAATTGATATTGTTGGAAAGATAATTTAATTTTCCACATGATAAAAAGTCAAAATTAGAGAAATTCTATCTGATTTAAACATTATTCAGTTAGGAGTTTATCCCTTAATATTCTGGAGACTAAATTAGACTTAAATAAAGTTTGTGGTATTACACAGACACCTAAAAAACTTTAAGTCTTGCACTATGATACCAAGTTTGTCATGATCTGAGACTACCCCCTAGTCATAACACGGTGCTTAGAGTCACAAATAATACCAAGCTAACCCATGGCCTAGCATAAGAAATAAATAATGGAGGAATGTAAAAAAAATATTAAGTGGAAGCCAACTAAAGTAAATTGATAAGGAATAATCATAAAATCAAGATAAATACTTTCTAGATATACTCAATCAAAATTAAAAGAAACATGTCTAACTATCTGATTGTCTAAAAACCTCTATACCTGATGAGTTATTGGGACAAACCCCCAACTAACTCTGACTAACTAAAATAAGATAGATTACTAAAATGAATAGCTGATAAGATAACTAGTCCTCAGCACCAAAGCTGTAATTGAGTGGCGTGTGAATGCATTAAGAGCGGTCCAGATACTGAATATCCTAACCTATATTATGAGATAATATAGCGCAAAGAAGCATGCGATCAGTACTTTGGATATACTGAGTATGCGAGATAAAAAGATTGTTATTATATATATACACTGAGCATGAATGTATGAACATGAAAATCGAATGCAGGACCAAGTACAAACATATGTTGGGTATCTGAATAACTGAATGATTTAATACTGTACACTTAGTCCAGAAAACCTAAACTAAACAAAATTTGAATGCATAATTGAGGACTGTGGGAGCTAATAATAACCGACAAACCCCAATCTGAGCTAATCAGGATTCAACCTATAATCCCAGTTTGAAGGGTGCTAGTACCTTTCCAAAGGTACCAACATTGGCTGGTGTGGATCCACTATATTGATGTTTTAAAGAAATAGGGTGTCAAGGCTAAACTTATAAGTAACCCCATATAACCTATGTGGAAACGTATTTCTGGAATGTAGGGACTGCTATTAACGATGCCTGCCTAACTGATGAGGGAGCCATCATTCCTTCATTCACTCGGTGCTAAGTTTTACTCCCAATTGAATGACACTGAAGTATAACTAAAATAAGAATGATACTGATATTCTCAAACCATGGTATTATTAAAATAACAATGCAATCATAATCTGAAGTAATCATGAACATATAAACTGATGCATGTTTAAGATCCTAGGTATCGAGTGTTCATAACTCACCAGCAATGACAAATACAATGGAACATGATAATTTTAAAATTTGATCATGGTAAAGAATGTCATAAACAAGACATAATATTTCAATTAAGAATAGGGATATAGAAGTTCATAATTCTTGGACACATAAAGACACAAATCTTATGGGGAAACATATATTCATCATTTATACATAAAATAATTTGAAAGAGTTGAACAAAACTCATATTTGATCTGGAACCCAAAAACAATGGGAAAGGAAATTTTACTTAAGAAAGGAGGAATTCTTGGGAGTCAATTGGTGGAAGGTACCCATTGACTAAATCCCACATACCAAAAATGAAACCCCTTAAAGAAATGTTCTTGAAACTTGAACTTATTTGATGAATCTGAATTGGCCTTGGAGAGAAAGAAATCGTTTCTTTTTTTATGGGTTGACTGATTTCTGAGTTATGAAAGGTTAGGATAATGTTTACCCTTGATAAATTATATTTTTGAAGGCTTAAACAATGTGGGTTGGGTTAAAGAGGGGAGGAATTAACCAAAAAAACTATTAAAAATGTACAGATTTTAGTTCCAGTCGTCATCACTAACCCAATGACTCATTATCTATGGTCACGAGTCGTGGTTTGAGTCATGACCGGAGGTTCAGAGATCTGCGCCCTTTCTATTGAGATCATAACTCCCCCTTCTAAATGACTAATTAGGTCTGACCAAGAAATGTTAAAAGTAGTTGTGGTCTAAGACTTAATTCTTGGGTTCCTTTTTGTTAAGGTGACGGGTCCTCCCTATGAATCTTTGCCTCTAATAATGAGTCATGAGGTAGAATCGCTACCCCTGGACTAAAATCCAGAAGTCTTCAATGGTGTGACCACGATTCCATACGATGACTCATTATGACTCATAACGAGTAATGAGGAAGACTCGTTATCACTGGGTAAAAGTTTGAGAGGCCCACTAGAGTAGAAAAAGCTCACACATAATGAATCGTTACATCTGGTAATGACTTATTACAGAAGTCATTATCACTGGCAGTATGAGAGGCCCTTGATAATCCTCAATTCACTCCCATAATTTAGGGGTGAGGCGGTCACTGTCAAGTAACCCAATTTGAATTGGGGTCGAATCTCAAGGAGTGAATCTTATAGACTTCGAACCCTATGGTTTATTAAATTACTATAAGATTACCCGAAATGCAAAATAAAGCAACATATAAAATAAAATTGGGGGATTTGGTTGGAAATTTCCACACCACAGTTTACAACTACTCGTTAAGCGAAATCTTTGATTTGAATTCAAGAATTTGGGGAATCTTGGAACTATGTCTATCTAAAGGTAAAGTATGTGGGTGATGTTGGTTTAACAAAAAGTCTAGTTGTTAAATATTGGATAGGCTAGGTCAAAAATCATTGGAGTCAATCTTTTGGTAAAACCACAATGATTTCACCCATTGGCTCTTTCGAGCACCTAACAAGTGTGAAATTTGCTTTATCACCCAAGACCTTAACCAAGCATCCCTATGTCTAGGATGATGCTCTTGACATAATTTACACTCCCTGAACACTTATTTCTAAGATTGTAAAGGGTAGTAAACGATAGGCTTAGTTTTTCACCATTGGCTTGTCCCCCTATAACCCTCTTTTAAGGATGTTATGGGTTACCTAATATTCACCTAAATCCCTCTTTCGAGGATGACAAAGTCTTTCTAGAGTTTGGGGTTTTCACCCATCAAACCCATTTGGAGATTCGGGGTTTTCACCCATAAAATTTCTACCCATAAGTTCAAGCAATGGTGGAATCCATAATCAATAACTAAAGTTTATGCAAACACAACAATACCCACATACAATTACAGTCTAGTTTAACATAATCCCATGACTAAAGAAATTAGATACTTATTAGATAGGAGAAAAGAATTTTACCAAGTAATGCATCCATGGAATTCATAATAAGAGAGGGTAAAATAATCTTCAATTCTCTACTCCAATTTCACTAATTTTTCTTTTCAACAATAATTACCAAAAAATAAAAACTCAAATTTCCCCTCTTTTTCTCCAAAATCTAGGGTCCTTCCTCCTTGTTCCAAGTGTTTTTGAATTTCTCCCTATAAAATTTTCTTCATCTCTTTAATTTACCATAATTCCCTTTTGCTCATTCCCTTCGATAGGCTGTAGTTGTAGAGCTTTGGTTGAGATCATGCAACTGCGATCGCATTTATGAGCGAGCAATCGCGTTGCATTGGATAACCTTAAATGACCGCGATTGTATTCCTCCAACCGCAGTCGCGTTACCTGAGGCTAGGAAAATTTTCTTCTTAGCTGACAGTGATCACGGTGGTTAGACCGCAACTGCAGTACCCAAGGTCCTTCTCTCTCTGAGTCTTTAGTTGCACTTTTTCTACTACCTTTTTATCATTTCAAGCTCCAATCCACATCCTTCTATATTTTCAACTCTTATACATGCAAAGAGTGGATATTAGTGCATTTAATCGCAATTATGACTCATTTACTTATTTAGAACAAGGTAATGTTCATAATAACGAGTGCAAATAAGTGGTAAAATCACCAATCATCAACACCTCTAACTTAAAGCATTTGTTTTTCCTCAAGCAACACTACCTCTTACCATAAGACATAATCATTTATGCCCAAACTTTATGCCTTAAAGGCCATAATGACTTCAACTTGAATCGCAACCACAAATAGCTCATTGCATATTATCTATGTTAATTTCATAAAACCCCTCATTATAGAATGCAATACTCAAAAAATGCATAAAACTTTAAAGATCAATCAAGCAACAAACACCAATACTCTAGAAGTGGCTGACCTTTGACTAAAACTAAACCATACTCCATTCGCCTCATTTTTTGGGAGGTGACAAAAGTCACTCACCTCAACTTGCTTACATGCCATCCTTATAAGAAAGACAATTTCCACACACCAAACTACCAAATATGCAACAAGGAAATTTAAGTGCAAGAACTCTCCTATCACAAAATAAATCTCAATGCAACAAGTGTCATACCATAGGCTTGCCCCTATTTTCAATTACCACTACAAAGAAAGTAAATGGTCAGAGATCTCAAAGGACTTTCTAAGCTTGTAACATAGGTTCGGGTTAGGTTAGGATTTTAGGACAAATATAGCTACACCCTTCCTTGAACATTTACATCTCACTTTACAAGACTCCTTTTTTGACCAAGGTTCACTCTTCTTTATTTTCTTTCTTTCCTCACGCCTATCTTTTGTTTCCTCTATTCACCACTATTCTTTTACTTCCATTTCCTTGCACTTTTGTGCAATTTATTCTTTTATGTGATCCTTCTTTTCCTCAACATTGATTTTCAATACGTAGGCACATTTGGCATTTCACTAATACTTTGTGACCCTAAACATACTTTCGTTGATTTCTACCACCACCAACTTAGGTTTTATCCTCAAGTTTTATTTTCAAGTTCAAAAAGGGTATGGTTCAAAAGAGGGATAGAAAGAATGGCTCACAGCTTATAACGTGTTTGCTAAAGAAAGGTTAAAAGGCTCAAAGTGGGTACTAGGGATTACAATTATGCATGGGTAGTCTTTTTAGGATAGAGTGGGTGCCACAATCACAAGGATGGCCTAGGTCATTTCTCCAACAAAAATTACTAATGGGACAAGTTCTAGATAACACAAGTGTACAAGAGATGAATATAAAATAGATCATCACACACGACATGCAAAATTTTACCAAGGGAGCTCAAATGTCCCTCCCGTGAGAGACACCATCAAAGTATTTATCACTATTCACAAGTCAAAAATTTGTGGAACCACAAAAAGAGAAAAGGATTTGTTACAATATTGTTTACGCCCATGCCCTTGATTTTTCAAAAATTTTGGACGAAGGGAGTTTCTTGATTTAAAATAGCGCCATGCACAAATTGCTAAACTATGGCTACAACTAAAACCTTAGTCTCACATCTTGGCTCAAAACGGGAAAACTAACCATATGGCTACTCAATCTTCACCAATGGTGTACAAAGTGACCCCAACTTTACAAAATAAAATGCCATAGGTACTCAAACTTCCCTTGCATCCTTGATTCGTTACACAATCTATCAATAGTAGGTAAAAGGGGCAAAGCTTGGTTGTAGCTAATAGATCTCATGTAACCTAACTACACACCCCCAACTTAAATTCCCAAAGTATCCTCACTGAAGTAAATTTAAAATTTAGGAAGTAATAGAGATGAGAAAGGCTCCTGTGGATAGTAGGCATTGCAGGAGTCTAACATTGTAATAGGTCCACAATCGCGGTAACTGGGGCTGAAATACCCTATTTTTGCTCTATTTTTCGTTGCCTGTACAACTATTAATTTTCCAACTCTATTTTTCCCCTATTTTTTTACCACACTATTTAAGTTAAAAAGACCTACAAATCATTAAAACAAACAAAAATGAGTTAAGGATGGGTTGCCTCCCATCAAGTGCCTAATTTAACGTTGTGGCATGGCTCTCTTCCTTTATCATATAGCATCTTTGAAGTCAACACCCTCAACCTTGGCTACCATGGAAAATTTTTCATTGTAGTGCTTTACTCTTTGGATATTGACTACGAATTTCTTCCCTTGCTTATCTTCCAACTCAACTGCACCACTTGGGTAGATTTAGAAATCACAAATGGTCCCGACCATTTTGAGCGGAGCTTCCCCGCAAAGAATTTCAAATGAGAGTTGTAGAGGAGTACATTCTCTCCAACATGGAATTCTCATTGCAATATCCGAGCATCATGCCATTTCTTTATTTTCTCCTTGTACAATGCCGTATTTTCATAAGCCTTAAGCCAAAATTCTTTCATCTCATGGAGTTGTGTCACCCGCGCCTCATATGCTTCTCCCCAATTCATATTTAGCTTCTTCAAAACCCACAAAGCCTTATGCTCAAGCTCAATGGGCAAATAGCATACCTTACCAAACACCAAATGATAGGGAGACATACTAATTGGAGTTTTATAGGATGTTCTATAGGCCTAAAATGCTTTATAAAGTTGCCTTGCCCAATTAGTGTGACCTATATTTATTGTCTTTTCGAGGATGGCTTCGATTTCACAATTTGACACCTCCACTTGATCTCTTGTTTGGGGGTGGTATGGAGTGGAAACTTTATGCTAGACTCCATACTTGTCAAGAACAGCACCAAATATCTGATTTCAAAAATGCAAGCCCTCATCACTAATGATTGCCGGAGGGGAGCCAAACCATGTGAAAATATTCTTTTTAGAAATGAGGTGAAACATTTGCTCTCGTTAGTGGGGAGTGCGATGGCCTCCACCCATTTTGAAATATAATCGACTGCCACCAAAATGTATTTATTCCCAAAGGAACTCACAAAAAGACCTATGAAATCGATCACCCATGCATCAAAAAGTTCTACCTCCAAGTTAGGCTTGAGGGGCATCTCATTCCTTCTTGAAATTCCTCCATGCATTTGACAATTGTGATAATATTTAACTTATTCAACGGCATTCTTATGCATGGAAGGCCAACAAAATCTGCATTGGAGAATCTTGGTGATAGTTCGGACAATTTCATGATGATCGCCATAAGGTGATGAGTGACAACCTTCCAAGATATCATTTATTTCAAAGTCCATAACACACCATCTAATAACTCCATCGGAGCACTCTCAAAATAAGAATGGCTCATCCCAGAAATACCATTGGCTCATCCCAGAAATACCACTTTGCATCAAATAAAAATTGTTTACTTTGATGGTAACTTAGTCAATTGAGGATTACACCACTTGTGACACAGTTGGAAAAATCGGCATACCATGGTGTACTATTCCCTTCGATGGTCATGATCAATTCATTGGGGAAAGCATCATCAATTTCTATTTCCCGATGCTTTTTATTATTGCCTTCTAGTCAAGAGAGATGATCGGCCACTTAATTTTACATCCTTTCCGATCTTTCACCTTGAAGTTAAACTCTTGTAGTAACAAAATCCACCTAATTAACCATGGAAAAATTTCTTTATTGTCCATAAGATACTTAAGAGCGGACTAGTCTGTATGCATTACCACTTTTGTTCCTAACAAATAGGCCTAAAAATATTCAAAGGCATAAACAACCGCTAACAATTTTTGCTCGGTGATGATGTAGTTACGTTGGGCATCATTCAAGGCTTTGCTAGCATAGTAGATAGGATGAAAAAGTTTGTCCTTACATTGCCCTAGCACTGCACCCAATGCACTACCATTTGCATCATACATTACCTTAAATGGGGATGTCTAATTTAGAGCCACAATAATAGGAGCTTAAATAAACAATTCCTTAAGATGCTCGAAGGATTTTAAACATGCTTTATCAAATTTGAACTTAGATTTTTTTTCTAGGAGTTTACATATAGGATGTGCTATCTTGGAAAAGTCCTTGATGAAACAATGATAGAACCCGGCATGACCAAGGAAACTTCGAACACCTTTTACGGAAAAGAGGGTAGGAGTTTGGCAATTACCTCAACTTTTTCTTGATCAACTTGAATTCCTTTTCCCGAAATCTTTTGGCTTAAGACAATTCCTTCTTTGACCATGAAGTACACTTTTACCAATTCAAGACAAGGTTTGTTTCGATGCACCTTTTAAGTAATTTATTCAAGTGTTCAAGGCATGACTCAAAAGAATTTCTGACTACCAAGAAGTCATTCATAAATACTTCAATAGAGTCTTTAACCATATCCACAAATATGGACAAAATGCAACGTTGAAAGGTTGTTAGGGTATTACACAACCCAAATGGCATTTGCTTGAATGCAAACATACCATATTGGTAAGTAAAAGTTGTTTTTTCTTGGTCCTCTAGGCGATACAAATTTGATTGTATCCCGAGTACCCATCCAGAAAGAAATTCCACCCTCTTTCGATAAGCCTATCCAATATTAGATCCATGAACAACATTGGAAAATGGTCCTTCTCGGTCCATGAGTTCAATTTTTGGTAGTCCATAAACACTCGCCATTCGGTAATCGGTTGAATGGGTATGAGGTTATTTTTTTCATTTTTGACCACTGTGATACCACCCTTTTTCGGAATGCATTGCATCGAGCTCACCCACATGCTATTGGATATAGGATAGATCATTCCTGCATTGAGCTACTTTATAATCTCTATTTTTAACACCTCTTGTATGGGTTGGTTTAATCTTCTTTGGTGCTCCACACTTGGTATGTGATTTCTCTCTAGTTTAATTTTATGTGAGCATATGCCGGGAGCTATGTCGATGATATTCGCTATCATCCACCCAATGGACCAAAAGGATTTTCTCACCACCAACTTTAATGATTCTACTTGAGAGGAATTTAAGTCACTAGAAACAATGATCGGAAAAGTTTCACCCTCCCCTAAGAACAGGTATTTGAGATGAGGTGGCAAGGGGTTTAATTTAATTTTGAAAGGTTCTAGAATGGATGGTTTGGCAGGTGGACTTTTGCGGTTTTTAAGGTCAAGATCTAACTAACTGGGTTCTTAGTATGAAACCCGAGCCCGGTTAGAAAAGCTACCACTTCACCATACACCTCCACTTCTTCCCTTCCATAATTCCAAAGAACCCCAACTAACGGGTTGTTACACAATCCCATATCGACATGGTTAGACACCTCACCATCATAAATATTAATTATCGAGATGACTTGTTGGTGCATCAAATGTTTTATGGTTTTACAAATGTTAAAGGATACTTTTTGCCATTCAATCTAAACTTTATTTCCCCAGACTCCACATCTACCAATGCACTCCTGGTAGCTAAGAATGGTCTTCCAAGGATAATAAGAATTTTGACGTCCATGGCACAATCAATAATAACAAAGTCGGTCGGGTAAATGACCCGGTCTACTTTTACTAATATCGTGAAAGATCTTGATAAGCTTCTTAATGGATTGATCGGCCATAAGCAACTTTATTTTGGTGGGATTTGGCATACCCAACCCAAGTTTGTGAAATATAGCATAAGTCATGAGGTTCACGCATGCCCCAAGATCACACAATACCCTAGCGAATATGAAAGTGCCAATGGTGCATGAGATTGTAAAGGCACCGAGATCCTTCCTCTTTTCAAAATCTGTACTTGTCATAATAGTACTACAATAGTGAGTAATCTATATGGTTTCATCCTCTAAAAGATTTTTTAAACACTAAAACTTTCATAAATTTAGCATACCCCGACATATCTTGCAACGCCTCAATAAGAGGGATATTAATAGAAAGGTTGCTAAATTTATCAAAAGGTTTGTTGAGTTTATCACGCTTTCCTTTCCTCAATGACCATTTTTTGAAAGGTGGAAAAATGGGAGTTGAAGGAATAGAAACAATTTGACACTCGTTATTAGTAGGCTTCCTTGTCAATATCTCATTTAACTTTGGCTCCTCAACATTGGGCTTTTTCCTCTTTGCCTTTGTCGCCTCCCCATTTTGTGTTTCTTCACCTTTCATCTCTATTAAATACTTTGATATTTTGCTCTTTTTTGCCACAATTTTTTGAATGGCATAGGAGTGAGATACAACCGTTTGGTAGAGTATTGAGAATTCACTTTGCATTTCATTCCCCATTTCTCCGGTCTTCTCCACACCACTTAAGATTCTTGCCAAAATATCACTATCAATCTCCTCTCTCTCTTCAAAATTTTCCATGTTCAGATTTTCTTGATTCCGACCTTTATTCCCATCTTGACCTTGTGGAGAAATATGGAAACCCTCCAATCTTCTAGGGGTATCCCTAGCATATCACCCATTACCTCTTCCTCCTTGTATTCACAGGTCTTAACTTCTATTACATCTATCACACATATATTTTCCATAGAGTCTCCTAGCATATGATTGAGTAGGAGTTCAAGGCATGGCATCAATTTGCTCATCTTTGCTTCGGTCTCTTACTCTTCTTATTTCCTATCATTGCAAACAAACGAAAAGGAGGGAGCCCCCATGTCCACCTCGGCATCCTTTATGTCCCAACCCTTACACCAAATTGTCACTTGGTCCAAGATTTTTCAAATAATCCTATATGATGAGTTGATGAATAATCCACCGGATACATTTTCCACTATGGCCTTGTTGTGTTGGTCCAATGCTCGATAGAAGATTTGGAGAAGTATATTCTCTGGTACCTCATGTGTGAGGCAATTCAAAAGCATTTCTTTAAACCTTCCCCAAGCACCGTACCATGATTCCTTATGGTATTGGCAGAAGTGAACAATTTCATCCCTCAAATTTCCTAGATGGTGGGAAGTATTGACCCAGAAAAACCTCTATGAGACTTGTCCATGAAGTGATAGATCCGGTGGGTAAAGATCTTAGCTATAGTACCGCCTTTACCATGAGAGATAACAGAAAAAGGGACAACCAAATGGACTCTTGCGATATATGCGCAAAATTTAACGGAGCACAAACTTCCACGAAACCCTTTAAATAAGCATTTGGGTCTTCATGAGCTTCACCCCCAAAGAGTCCCTTTAGGTGGAGCAATACCAATATCATACTTGTAACATAGAATTTTCCATGCTCCTCGGTAGGGGGAATAAGAATTGCAGTTTCATGATCTCTAGCTCTAAAATAAACTGAGAACCCATACTTCATGATAATTTGGTAATAAGTAACATTCACCTACTCAAATACCAAAAACAACAAGGAAATTAAATTACCCCACTTTGGGTATTCTCACATAAGGTAGCACCATAAAAGTGAACTCTATATTTCACTCCCTAGCAATGGTGCCATTTTGATAACCCTCAACTCTCTCCCATAATTGAGGGGTGAGATGATCGTTGTCAAGTAACCCAATTTGAATTGGGGTCGAATTTCGAGGAGTGAATGCTATAGACTTCGAACCCTATGGTTGCTTAAATTACTATAAGATTATCCGAAATGCTAAATAAAGCAACATATAAAATAAATTTGGGGGATTTGATTGGAAATTTTCACACCACCATTTACAACTACTCGTTAGGTAAAATCTTTGATTTGAATTCAAGAATTTAGGGAATCTTGGAACTATGTCTATTAAAGGTAAAGCATGTGGGTGATATTGGTTTAACAAAAAGTCTACTTGTTAAATATTGGATAGGCTAGGTCAAAGATCATTTGAGTCAATCTTTTGGTAAAACCACAATGATTTCACCCATTGGATCTTTTGAGCACCTAACAAGTGTAAAATTTGCATAATCACACAAGACCTCAACCAAGCATCTCTATGTCTAGGATAATGCTCTTGACAAAATTTACACTCCCTGAACACTTATTTCTAAGATTGTAAAGGGTAGCAAATGATAGGCTTAGTTGCCCACCATTGCCTTGTCCCCCTATAACCCTCTTTTGAGGATGTTATAGGCTACCTAATATTCACCTAAATCCCTCTTTCGAGGATAGCAAAGGATTTCTAGAGCTTGGGATTTTCACCCATCAAACCCATTTGGATATTTAGGGTTTTCATCCATAAAATTCCAACCCATAAGCTCAAGCAATGGTGGAATCCATACTCAATAACTAAAGTTCATACAAACACGACAATACCCACATACAACTACACTCTAGTTTAACATAATCCTATGACTAAAGAAATTAGCTACTCATTAGATAGGAGAAAAGAATTTTACCAAGTAATGCATCCATGGAATTCATAATAAGAGAGGGTAAAATAATCTTCAATTCCCCACTCCAATTTCACTAATTTTTCTTTTCAACAACAATTACCAAAAAGGAAAAACTCAAATGTCCCCCCTTTTCTACCAAAATCTAGGGTCCTTCCTCCTTGTTCCAAGTATTTTTGAATTTCTCCCTATAAATTTTCTTCATCTCTTTAATTTACCATAATGCCCTTTTGCTCATTCCTCTCGTTAGGTTGTAGTTACAGAGCTTTGGTTGCGATCATGCAACCGCAGTCGCATCTATGAGCGAGCAATCATGTTGCATTGGATAACCTTGAACGACCGTGATTGTGTTTCTTTAACCGTGGTCGCGTTACCAGAGGCTAGGAAAATTTTCTGCTTAGCTGACAGTGATCACGGTGGTCAGACCATGACCGTGGTAACAAGGTCCTCTCTACTCTGAGTCTTCAGTTGCACTTTTTCTACTACCTTTTTATTATTACAAGCTCCAATCACATCCTTCTATCTTTTCAACTCTTATACCTGCAAAGAGTGGGTATTTGTTTATTTAATTGCAATTATAACTCACTTACTCATTTAAAACAAGGTAATGTGCACTAATAACAAGTGCGAATAAGTGGTAAAATCACCACTCATCATCCCTTAGGAAAATTTACAAAACTTTTGACTCGACATCAGATTAAGGAGAGACTTGTGGCCTTGGAAAACTAACTTTATGGCCTATCTTTTGATGGTCTTAGAGCTCAAAAACTTGGGGTATTACATCCCTGAAATCCATTATAGGCAACTTCTACAGGCATCTAAGCTCATTTCTAGATGTTAAATAAGCCATAAATAGCCCTAAGTTAGTAATTCTTCCAAAACAAGAACACTTAAATCAATCCCACCAAAACTAATAGCAACTAAGGCAATTTCCATTCTCTTAAGCAACTGAGGCCAATTTTACCTAGCTTAAGTAACTAAGAAAATTCCATTCTAAACATGGGCCATGAGCCAAATCAACATAAGACATGAGTAACTACTAAGATAATTACTCCTAATTTATGATTTTAAGATGGACTAAATGGTTCAACTAATCAATATCTTCATTCATACTTCCAACACCTAAATCCCACCCCATATATAGCATAATATCATAATCATACTATGAGGTAGTTCAATCAATGGAGAAGGTAAACCTAGCCACTTTGACACCAAAGAAATACCCGATGAATTTGCTAAATCACAAATTTTCTTTTAAAAGAAGCATTTGTAAGGTGTCATGCTATAAAAATCACAATATACTCATCAATATGAGAACAATGATATTCATGTTGAATTATTGTAAACTAAGTCCAAAATTACGTAAAAATCCCATGTGGGGCTCATTTATAGAATCGCACTTTCAAAACCAACACAATACCCCTTATGCTCGAGGAATATTTACCCTTAAAATGGGTGAATTTCGAGCTTTAATAGTGTTATATTCAAGCCACCAAGATTCTAGGGATTTTACAAAAAGATAGAGGTTTTAATCCTAAAATGGATTGAAGGTTACCACAAATTTGAAGAAGAAATGCGTAAATAAACTATACCAAAGCTCCAAAATAAGAACTCAGTAAGTCTATACAGAGGTTGTACGACAACCTCATCCATCACATCATCTTCATTTCATCTCATACACTGTGTACATTCTATGTTGAATTTTCATTCTTGATGTGATATCTATCTATTTGTGTTTCTTTCTTGTACTTGTATTTTTGGTATATGTGTATATTGTTAAACTGTTAGTGGAGGTAGTTTGATCTATCGTATGGTACATTTCTATTATTGGTGATGTGCCTATGGAGTGTATTTCTTAGGCTTTATTTTCTACTTTGCTCAGTCTTCCTATGATACCTACTAAGTACAAGTGGATCATATTAATCCCTACTATGCCCTTTCAGTGTAGATCTAGGTACGAGTGTGCCGCACGGTAGTTGATTCGAGTGGTGTTTGGAGTACTTTTGAGGTGGTGATCATTCTAGGCTTCCAGAGTTTATCTACTACCTCCTCTTATTTATTTTATGTCTTGTTTTTTGTATTTTGAGACAGATTATTATCCTTATGGACTATCAGTTGTTTATTTTTTACTTTGAGATGTATTTAGTTGGTTCTTACACTGTGACACCGAATTTTTGGGGATTTATGGTATCTTTGTTATGTATTTTTCCAATATTATTTTGTATGTTTGGTTCGGCTTTGTTCTGGAAGACTTACCTTAGGATTCAGTGTTGTTTAACCTTTTCATATCAGTTTGGGTAATAGGCTTACTTGTTAAGGCTTGCTGCGACAAGTGCCATTATGACCTTGGTTTTTGGGTCATGACAAATGGGCACATACTAGTCTTACTCTTTTGAATATTTATGAGCACTCTCAACCTATCAAGAACAAGCTTTACATATGAATACAAGTCCATCTATACCCATATTGTTATATTATTATTTTGGAGTCTAGAAACTCAATCCAAAAGTCAACTCCAACCCTCGAGGATAAAATTGGAATTGTATTTAAAAATTAAGTTATCCATAACTCAAGAAAATTTAAATCTGAAATCTCACAAAACTGAAGTTAAAATCAACCTTGAAATCATTAAATGTATCATTTCTATATTTTATCCAAAACCCCAAATTTTTAAGTTGAAAATTGGAGATTTAAAGATTAAATAATGAACAATCATTGGTAATATGGAAAATGTCGTAAGAATCATACCCAATGAATAAAGAATGAAAATATCCTTTTGAAACTCCCAAAGTTGAGTACTCGAGTTCAAAAATTGAGTTATAGGGTTTTAATTAAAAAATAGGGTTAAATTTCTACCTGGGGTTTTCTTCTATGCATTTTTCAAAGGTTTGACATGATCAGAACTGACCCAACCCATTACCCATCGTTCATGTGATGAAGAAACCCCAATCTAAAAAAGATGCTTTTTCACGATCATGAGTTCACCTACGTGATCGCAATGAACAACCCTTCCTTTATTTGCGAACGTAAAGAAGGAACTACACCAAAATACTGCAATTCTAAACACATCAAAAATTCCTAAATGTCTCCTCTGAGTTATTTTAAAACCTCATGAACTAAATCTAAGAATTATTGTACAAGACTAAAAATGTTAATCCAGACTCAATAGAATCATCAAATTTTCAAATGGTGGTCATTAGCAACGGATGTTGATTGAAGTCGTCAATTATATGTCATAAGCTTTCAACTTAATGTACAACTACTAAAATATTGTCTAAATTCTTAGGGACCCAAACAAAAGGTCCAACTTACCTAAAAATGACATTCTAGAGCTAGCACAATCGACTAAATTACTAAACAACCTCAAAATCTCCAAATGTTGTCCACACTCAATTATACCAACCTCAAAATCTTTCAAAATAAAAAAATCTTGAAATACTTAACCAACCACTTTGAGAATCATATCGCTAACTCCCCCAAACCATAAATACCACAATACAACTACATGGAGGGGTAAAATGGTCAAAATATAACAAAGTCAAAAATCAAAATAAGAGTTTTTACATCATCCACCACAAAAACATATGTTAATCCTCTAAGAGTAAGAAAGGTACCTAAACTATCAAAAAGATGGGGAAATCTACTTCACTTATCAAACTTTATTCTTATATAACCTTCTCAACCATATAGTTCTTTGTGAAGATCCAATTAATGAGTCATGATAGCACCTACTCTTATCCCGCAAGAAGGTGAGCCAAACCATAGCCCGAAGCCATAAGCAAAGGGCTAACTTGGTAGAAAATGGCCTAAAAGCCAGAAATCAACATTTAAAGGGTTAAAAACAATGAGGCAATCAAATCAGTCTAACAGAGAGATAAAAATCAACAACCATCCCAAGACTCAGTAACGTCGTCAGAAGAGCTACTACAACACAACTAAAGGTACTGAATAGTTAAATAGAATCTATCTTAAAAGCGAAAGGCTAGACATAGAAACATAGAAGAAAAAGGGGTAACTCCAACTCTAAGAGCTCACCCAATCTCCGAAATCACTCAGCACGTCGTCGAATAAGTGGCTACAAATAGTCCTCGAATCTAAATCAAAAAAGGTACAGAAGTGTAGTATGAGTACCAAAACCATGGATAATCAGTACGCATTATCAGGCGATTGAGCTAAATTATGATATAAATATGATAAGGTACAAGATAAAATAAGATAAGTCAAGGCAAAAGGAGCTAACCTAAAAATAAGATCCGACCCTGATGTATATAAATAAATCAATGCATATGAAAGAGTGAAATAAATGTCACATAATTGTAACTACAAAATTAGCCCCCGTAAGTTAATAAGTGCAGAAAAATAAATAACCCAACACAGGCCTCATAACCCAATAAGTGTAGAAAGATAAATAACCTAACACAGGCCCTCATAAGCTTGGAGGGTACAATCAAGGAAACTAACCAATCAAAGAACCATAAATTACCAAACTGTCATGCCATGACCAAGAATCCATCCAAACCATATCATCTCATACCTAATTCCCAAAGACGAACTTGAACTGAAACTTAATAGCTCCATCATCATTATCATCATTTATTGGACCTGAACCAAAACTAATATCATCAATATCATCATCAACTGTCTGACTCAAACTAGAACTCATATTTATAAAATATAACAACAAACCATATCAATAAGACATATCAATAACTAACTCACTAGACTATACAAATAACTATAACTATAGACATCCCATTTGATTATAAGTATACATCAGACCAAGATCAAAACCTAAATTCATATATGTACCTGCACCCATAAATTATACCAATACTGCATCTATTGAGTCATGCCATAAACCATAAGCATAGGCCATGTCAACAGTCATATTCATAAGTAATTTAAATAATTGTATATATAAGCTATTTATCCTATCTATAAGTAATTAATCATATCTATAAGACATTAATCATATCTATAAGCCATTCATCATATCAATAGACACTAATCATATCCATACGTCATTAATCATATCTATAAGAATATGATTAATGACATTGATATCTATGTCTTTAAGAATGCGGATAGGCCATATCCTTAATCATATCCGAAGTCATATCAATAATTGTATATATAGAACATATCATTAGTCATATCAATAATCGTGTATACAAGCAATATCAATAATAATGCCCAAAATTAGCATCAATCTTTCAATACCCAACTACCATACTCATCCAATATATTCAACCTCCTCAAGACCAAGACCTGACCTAATATGGGTAGGAGGGTCCCACTTCTAGTCCCTAAAATTCATTTTTCGCAATTTTTACCCTAGACTAGGCTAAGGCATCTAAGTTTGTTTCTAGATATTGAATAAGCCATAAATAGCCCTAAGTTAGTAATTCTTCCCAAACAAGAACAACAAAGTTAATCCCACCAAAAAGAATTGTAACTAAGGCAATTTCTCTTAACTTAAGAAACTAAGGAAAATGTTACCTAACTTGAGTAACTTAGGCAATTTCATTTTAAACATAGGACACGAGCCAAATCCACCTAAGACATGAGTAAATAAGCTCGTTACTCCTAATTTATAATTTTAAGATAGAGTAAATGGTTCAACTAATCTAAATATTATCATTCATACATCTAATAGCAAAATTGTACCCCCTATCTAGCATAGTATCATAATCATACTACGAGATAATTCAGTCTATGAAGAAAGTAAACCTAGCCTACCTTGATACCAAAGAAAAGCCCAACGAATTTGCTAAATCACTAATTTTTCTTTTTGAGAAGCTTTTGCAAGGTTCCACACTATCATAATCACAATCTACTCATCAATACAAGAACAATGATACCCATGTTGTGCTATTGTGCTTCGGGTCTAAATTTACTAAACAATTCCATATGGGGCCCATTTATGGAATCACATTTCAAAACCAACATAACATCCCTCTATGCTCAAGGAACATTTACCCTAAAAATGGGAGTACTTTAATTTTTAATGGTGTTATATTCAAGCCACCAGGATTCTAGGGTTTTAGGAAATAATAGAGGGTTTAATCCTAAAATAAATGGAATCGTACCAAAAATTTGAAGGAGTAATGCATAAATAAACTAAACCAGATCTCCAAAATTATCCATAAATGTTTCTCACAAGCTTCCACACTATTTAGGATTTTACTCTCTTGAGAATGGGAGAAGAATAGTGAAAATCGGGATAAGTGGTGTATTTATACCCTTCCCAGGTATGCAAATACCGCAAAAGAAAACAATGGGCCTCTTTAGCACTCGGTGCTAAAATGCCCAACTAACTGCTAAAGTGGTCCCCCGCTGACATGGTAGGCCGCTAAAATGGACCTTAGGCTGCTATAGTGCCCAAGTGCTGCTAAAGTGGTACCTATTGACAAAGATAGGGCCGTTAAAGATCCTTTCGCAAAAACATCCAAAGGGCCACTTTAGAATTCACACCAGATATCAAGAACAATCTAGAATTGAGTCTCCGCCAACCTCTAAGGTTTCATTCAGAATCTCGTATGCACAAATGAACTATGCTACCTTATCAAATTTGATGTTCTGGACTCAATGGTGCAGTCAAAATTTCCATCCAAGATTGTTTTGATGAAAGGCGAGTCGCACACCCACTTAGGGTCTATACATTACTCTCGATCTCCCAAGTAGCCTCCTCTACTAGGCGATGTCTCCAATGAACCTGAATTACTGGAATATCTCTTATGTGCAATGTCTGACATCACTAGCCAAATGAGAAAAAGATAATTCACAATGCAATCGCTCATCTAACTAAACTGAAACCTATCTAAGAACATAGGATGAGTTAAAAATATATCAGTGCAACATAAGATCATGGAAAACTGGATGGACAGCAGAAAAATCTGGGGTAAGGCTAACTTATAAGACATGACAAACTCTGCGAAGGATCTCAAAGGGTCCAATATATATGGCATTGAGCTTTCCTTTCCTCTTAAACCTCATCATACCCTCCATGGGCGATACACGAAGGAATACCCGATCACCAACTCCAAATCTCAATGCACTAAGTCTATGATTTGTTTAATCCATCTACCTACTATGAGCTTCCCTCAACCAATTCTTAATCGCCCTAACTCTATCCAATGAATCTTAAAGTAAGTCAATACTAACAGCTCACCCAATCTCCAAAATTATTCAGCATGTTTTCGAATCAACGGCTACAAATAGTACTCGTATCTATACCAAAAAGGTATAAAATTATAGTATGAGTTCCAAAACCATGGGTAATCAGTAGAAATTATCAGGCGACTAAGCTAAATCATGATATAAATATGATAAGGTTCGAGATAAAATAAGCTAAGTCAAGGCAAAAGGGGCAAACCTGAAAATGAGCTCTGATTCTGATGTACATAAATAAATAAATGAATATGAATAGTGACATAAATATCACACAATTATAACTACAAGATTGGCAACCATAAGCTAATAAGTGTAGAAAAGTAAATAACCCAACATAGGCCCCCATAAGTCAGGAGGGTACAATCAAGGAAACTAAGCAACCGAAGAACTATAAATTACCAAACTGTCATGCCATGACTAAGAATCCATCCAAACCATATATCTAACACCTAATTCCCAATGCCGAACTTCAATTGAAACTTAATAGTATCATTAGCATTATCATTGTTTATTGGACCTGAACTGAAACTCATATTATCAATATCATCATCAACTGCCTGACTCGAACCGAAACTCATATTTATAAACTATAACAACAAACCATATCAACAAGCAATATCGATAACTAACTCAATAGACTATACAAATAACTATAACTATTGACCATCCCATTTGGTCATACCTATGCACCGAACCAAGAATCACAACCATAATTCATATATGTACCCATACCCATAAATCATAACAATATCGCATCTATTAAGTCATGCTAATAACCATGCGCATAGGCCATGTCAATAGCCATATTCATAAGTTATTTAAATTATAATATATATAAGCTATCAATCTTATCTATAAGCAATTAGTCTCTATAAGCCATTAATCATATTTATAAGCCATTCATCATATCTATAAGCCATTCATCATATCTATAAGCCATTCATCATATTTATAGCCATTAATCATATTCATAAGCCATTAATCATATCTAAAAGCCATATCATTAATCATAACGATATCTACATCCTTAAGTATGTCGATAGGCCATATCGTTAATAATATCCGAATTCTTATCAATAATTGTATATATAGGAAATATCATTAGTCATATCTATTAGTCATATCATTTATTGTGTATATAAGTAATATCAATAACAATACCCAAAATTAGCATCAATCTTTCAACATCCAACTAACATACTCATCAAATATATTAAACCTCTTCAAGACCAAAACCAATCATTAATAAGGTTATTCCATACGTAAATTAGTCTATAAAGTTATCACAAGTCTTGGCCTAAGGTAGGTAAGAGGGGCCTACTTCTAATCCCCAAAAACCATTCTTGGAAATTTCTACCCCAGACAAGGCTAAGGCATCTAAGTTCATTTCTAGATGTTGAATAAGCCATAAATAGACATAAGTTAGTAATTCATCCCAAACAAGAACAACAAAGTAAATCTCACCTAAAATAATTGTAACTAAGGTAATTTTCCTTAACGTAAGCAAGTAAGGCTAATTTCACCTACCTTAAGTAACTAAAGCAATTTCATTCTAAATATGGTCCATGAGCCAAATTCACATAAGAGATGATTAACAAAGCAAATTACTCCTAATTTATGATTTTAAGATAGCCTAAATGGTTCAACTAATCAAAATATTTACATTTATACATCCAATATCTAAGTTGCACCCCCTATCTAGCATAGTATGGTAGTCATACTACGAGATAACTTAATCTATGAAGAAAGAAAACCTAGCCTACATGGATGCCGAAGAAAAGCCCAACGAATCTGCTAAATCACCAATTTTCCTTTTCGAGAATCTTTTGTACAGTTTCACACTATCATAATCACAATCTATTTATCAATATGAGAACAATGATATCTATGTTGCACTGTTATGCTTTGGGTCTAAAATTATATAAAAATTCCATGTGGGGCCATTTATGGAATTGCACTTTCAAAATAAACACAATGTCCCTTTATGCTGAAGGAAAATTTACCCTCAAAATTGGTGAAATTCAATCTTTAATGGTGTTATAGTCAAGACACCAAGATTCTAGGGGTTTTAGAAAATGATAAAGAGTTTAATCCTAAAATAGATGGACGCTTACAACAAATTTGAAGGAGTAATGCATAAATAAACTATACCAGAGCTCCAAAATCACCCATAAATATTTTTCATAAGCTTCTACACTATTTAGGATTTATACTCTCTAGAGAATGGGAGAAGAATGGTGTAAATATGGCTAAGTGGGGTATTTATACCCTTCCCAAGTATGTGGATACCGCTAAAACAGACAATGGGCTGCTTTAGTATTCGGCACTAAAGCGCCTAGCTAACCGCTAAAGTGGTCCCTCGTTGACATGGAAAGCTGCTAAAATAGATCTTGGGCCGCTAAATTGCCTAAGTACCGCTAAAGTGGTACCTATTGGCTGAGTTAGGGCCATTACAGAACCTTTCTCTATAGCATCCAAAGGGTTATTTTAGTAGTGACATCAGATATCAAGCCCCAGCTAGAGACTTGGCATATTTTTTAGTCTCCACCAACCCCCCGAGGTTCATCCAAAATCTTATATGTGCAAACAAACTATTCTACCCCATCAAATTCAACATTCTGGACTCAATAGTGCAGTCAAAATTTCCACCCAAGGTCTTTTTGATGAAAAACAGGTCCTATACCCACTTTCTATTTCTTGAATAGGTAAGGATAATAGGTCCACATCTCACTTTCGATCTCCCAAGTAGCCTCCTCTACTAGGAAATACCTCCAATGAACCCAAACTACTAGAATCTCTTTAGTGTACAATGCCTAACATCATTAGCCAAAATAAGCACAAGATACTCCAGAATGGCCAACCTCTCATCCAACTAAACTAAGACCTATCTAAGCACATGAGAAGGGCCAAGAATGTATCGCCGTAACATAGAAACATGGAAAACTAGATAGATAGCAGTCAAATCTAAGGGTAAGTCTAACTCGTAAGACACCTCACCAACTGTGCGAATATCTCAAAGGGTCCAATATATCTGGTGATGAGCTTTTCTTTACTCTTGAACCTTATCACACCCTTCAAGGGTGATACATAAAGGAATACCTAATCACCAACTCCAACTCTTAAGGCATGAATTCTACGATTTGCATAAGTCTTCTACCTACTCTGAACTACGCTTAATATACCTGAATCACCCTAACTCTATCCAATAACTTCTAAAGAAAGTCAATACCCAAGGGTCTAATAATGGAAGTCCAAAACCATCCAATTGGGGAACGACATATCGTACCATATGATATTTCAAAAGACGCTATCTCAATACTCGAATGGTTACTACTATTACATAAAAATCTCTGCTAAGACTATGGGTTGCTCCCACTGAGCTACAAAATCCATAACAGAGGCTCAAAGCATATTCTCTAGAACCTAAATTGTCTACTCCGACTGTATGTCGATCTAAGGATAGAAGGTCGTACTAAGATCTACTTGAGTACCCAACTTCTCCTGAAACACTCTCCAAAAGCTAGAAGTAAATCTTGAACCCTGATATAAAATGATAGATATAGGCATACTATGAAAATGAACTATCTCATTAACATAGATATAAGCCAACCTCTTATCGCTGAAGGACATCTTCTCAAGATCAAGATCAAGTTCCCTTCTTCTCATATCTTCATTAGATTTTTTATGATGTTGGGTTGTTTTCATCCTTTCTCTAATCTACTGAACCTTCTTCAATGCCTTATGTACTTAATCTAGCCTTATTAAATCATCTTTATAAACCTCAGACTAATGAATAAGATATCCACACCTCTTACAATAGAGAGCCTTAAATAGGGCCATACAAATATTAGAGTGATAAATATTACTGTAGGGCAAGTTATCATGCCAACTACTATTAAAATCAAATACATACACTCTCAACATGTCTTTTAAAGTCTGAATGGTCCTTTCGGCCTAACCATCTATCTGTGGGTGAAAAGTTGTGCTGAGGTGAACATGGTACCATGACCCTTCTAAAAAGTCTTCCAAAAATGAGAGGTAAAATAGGTACCTCTGTCTAAAATAATGGTCAAAAAAACTCCATACAACTTCACCAACTCCCTAAGATAGAGTCTAGCCTAATCTTTGGCTGGGTCTGAAGTACTAATTGGTAAGAAATTAGTTGGCTTCGTCATTCAATCCATAATAACCCAAATAGAATTATGTTGCTGACTCATCAGAAGAGTCAAAGATGAGTATGGAAGCTGATTATTAGAGAGGTGGTATGAAAGTATTTTGGTGAGATTAGACATGGAACGATTTTTGGTCATTTGAGAGAGAAAGAGAGTTTTGACAGGGGTTTTAAAGGGTTGAGAAGAAGATAACAAGTTAGAAAGATGAAGCAGAATAAAGTGAATTAAGGGGAAAGTGAAAATATGTAAAGTGAATAGAGGAGACCTACTGAAGTGAAAGGACGAAAGAAGTGTGTTGGGAAGATAAAAGGGTAAAGAGGCGGTAATTGAGGAGGGAAAGAGAAAGAAAGGTGGTGCGAAAAGAAGTAAAAGTAATGATGATGCTTATTCAAAAAAGGTTTACCAAAATTAAAAATTTTGAGTCAGTAAGATACAAAAATAATGAAACTGCTAAAACAAAATTTATTAAAAATTAATAGTCATTAATGCAGGTAATACCAAGCCTTTTCTGTAAGGACCAAAATATTTCTTCTAACAAGTGTTAGTAAAAATATCTGCTAGTTGATTTTTGGAATCAACAAATGAGGGGAAAATATCATTTTCTACATGATCTCGAATAAAATAATATTTAATGCCAATATGTTTAGCTCTAGAATGATGCACAGTATATTTAGTCAAACTAATAGCACTGGTATTGTCACACATTACACGCACAGATTCAAATGACAAATTAAAATCAAGTAATTGATGCATAATTCATAAAATTTGAGTACCATAACTTCCAACGGCTATGTATTTATCTTCAGTAGTTGATAGTGTAACTAAAGTTTGCTTCTTTCTATGCCATGAAATCAGGGCATCACTAAGAATTTGGCATGTTTCACTAGTGCTTTTTCTATCATTTTATAACCTGCAAAGTCAACATCTGAATATCTAATTAAGTCAAAATAAGAGAAATGAGGGTACAGTAGACCAATATCTTGTGTTTCAATAAGATATCAAATAATTCTTTTTTGGTAACTAGATGAGACTCTTCGGGAGACAACTGGAACCTTGCACACTTATACAAACTAAACATAATATATGGTTGACTGGCAGTCAGGTAGTGGAGTGATTCAATAATTCCTCTGTATGTTTTTTCATCAACATCTTTTCCAGATGAATCGAAATCAAGATTCGTGGATGGCTCATTGGAGTTCCATAGGCCTTTCAATTTTCCATACCAAACTTTTTGATAAGTTCCTTAGTATATTTGGCTTGACTAATGAAAGTACCACTAGGAGTTTTCTTGATTTGTAATCCTAAGAAAAATGTGATCTCTTACATGAGACTCATTTCAAACTCTTTTTTTATCAAATTTGCAAAATTCTCACCCCAAGGAAATGTTAGGACTACAAAAGATAAGTCAACATGAATTTGCACAATGAGTACATTAGAGTCAAGATTTTGGGAGAAAAGATTTTTATCAATCTTACCTCTTTGAAAATTATTGTTTAAAAATAAAGTACTCTTCCTCTAATACCAAGCTTTTGGAGATTGTTTAAAACCGTAGAGTACTTTTGATAGTTTAAAAATATGGTTTGGATAAGATGGATTTTCAAAATTGGGGGGTTGTTTTATCAAAACTTTTTCATGAATAAACCTATTTAAAAAGGCACTTATGATGTCCATTTGATATAATTTAAAGCATTTGAAGGTAGAAAAAGCTAATAGAATTTGAATTGACTCTAACCTTGCTACAGGAGCAATAATTTCATCATAATCAATACCTTCTTGTTGAGAATATCCTTGAGATACAAGTTTGGCCTTGTTTTTGATAACCTTACCTACTTCATTCAATTAATTCTTGTAGATCCATCTGGTTCTAACTACTGAGCAGTTCTTGGGTCTTTCAACTAGATTCTAGACATGATTTCGTTCAAATTTATATAATTCTTCCCTTATGGCCTCAACCCAAGACTCATCGCTGAGGGATTCATCAAATTTCTTGGGCTCAATTTGAGACATAAAAGAAATGGATGCTTGCTTTCTCTATGAGGTTCTTGTCTACATCTTATCATTTAGATTATTGATGATAAATTTATTTGGAAAGCTAGAATTGTGTCTCTATTCTCTTGGAACATTTGTTTTAGTTGTTTCATCTGCGACAGCTGACTTTTGAGGGGCTTTAGTCGACTTATCATTTGGAAGCTCAGGATTTGTGTTTGCTTTGGTTACAGATACTAAATGACTTACCTACTTTTCATCAATAGTCAAACTAATAAGAGAGTGGTTAGCTTTATTAAATATAATATGCATAGATTCTTCAACAGATAAAGCCCATTTATTATAGGCTTTGCAAGCACAACTGGAGGGAGAGTATCGAAGGAAAGTCCTCTAACACATAGCTTGTGTTTGAGTCCATCCATGAGATATACTTCAATGAGTTCACAGAAGAAGATGAGCTTCACTGAGCCTACTCCAATGACGTCACTTTTAGTATTATCACCAAATCTGACTTATCCTCCTTCTATCTTCTTTAGAGAATAAAAATTTCTTTTTTTTGGTCATATGCCTAGAATATCCACTACCGATAACCTACACCTTTCAAGTATTTTTTGCAGATATATCTCTGTAAAATAAGAAGATCAATTTTGTTTAGGTACCTAAGTAGTCTTAGGTCCTTGATGTTAGATGTATTTTCTTTGTGTCTCCCCACAAACCTTTAGATTTTTGTCTACAGTTATGTGATTTGAGCCCTTTCTTACCATAGGTGTAGCAAATAGGTCTTTGAAAAGAAAAAGATATGTTAACTGACTCAAACGGACTTGATGAGGAACTTGATTTTATTCTGAAAGAGTTAGATCATATGGAACTGTGACGTGGCGATTTTCTAATGTTGTTTAACTACAAATTCATATTATCAAGTTCTTCTTGAAGTTAGTCAGTTTTGATTTGACATGCTTCAAGTTCGATTTCCCAATTTCTTCGTTCCTCTTCAAGCTTTCATTTTAATTAAGCTTCCCAGGTATTCTTTTCTTGAGCAAGTTTAATTTATTCATCAATAACCTTTTAAAGCTCATCAGTAATTAGATCAAGATTTGTTTGAAGAATGTTGCAATTATGACAACTATAGAGTCTTACCTCACTTGATTCACCTTTTGCCATAAAGCATATGTTTGTTATTTTTGTTTCTTCTTTTGTTTCATCTTCATCACTCCATGCCCCAAAGTTTTTATTTCTTCTAAATGATCTTATTCTCAACTCTGGAAAATTTTGTTTAATATGAGCGCGCTTTTCACAGTAATAAAAGAAATCATCATTCCTTGTGAATTCATTGCTTTTGAACCATTGTGGTCTCTGTCCCCTTTGTTTCAAGATCTGCCTTACTATGAGATTTATAAGAGCCATACCCTCACTATTGTCTTTTTCAAGGGACTCTAGAATTTTCTCTCGTATTGTTTACAACCTAGCTTACGTTGTGATTGTCATTACTTTGTTATTAACTAAGTTGTTAAATTATTCATTAAATTATTTAACCAATTTTTATATTCTGAAACACTTGAATACATTTTTGTCAAAACTAAAATAAATTAAATTACTAATCAAGTAGTCCTCGTGGGTACGATATCCGATTGTTTGAGTCACTATATTACGTGCAAGATCACGTGTACTTGCGTGTGTGATAGACCACAACAAGTTTTTGGCGTCGTTGCTGGGGACTCAAATAATTAGTAATTTCTAAATTTATGCTTTTGATAGTAAATTTAAGTGTTAACGACTTGATCTTAAAGACTGACTTTTGTAGGAAAAGTGAAGTATTGAACTGGGCGAAGAGCAACAACATTTCAATACCTAATTCATCAATTCAAATGGGTGATTAGAGAAATCCTAATCTTAATTCTCCAATTTCTCCAGCTCTAGTTGCCATAATCTGGTGGCTCCAGCTGCGCCGGCTAGAGCAAAAGCAAGACCAATTCGTGAAGTGGCAATCCCACTTATGAACAATGCTACTAATAACATCCGTAAGCCAGATGTGAGTGTTCAGTTTGAATTGAAGTAGAATATGGTGCAATTCTTGAATTCGAGTGGGTAGTTTACAGGTTTATCTCACGAGGACCCACAGCAGCATATACAGAACTTTCTTGAGATAAGTGATATCTATGTTCTGGTTGGGGTATCTACCGATTAAGTCATATTGACTCTCTTTCCCTTTTCTTTGTGGGGGAGCAAAGAGGTGGTTACATGCTAAACCACCAAACTCAATCACTTTCGGTGATGATCTGGCTTAGAAATTCCTTATTTAATTATTTCTATCTGGGAAGATAGAACATTTAAGAAGTGATACTTTGAGTTTCAGGAAGAAAGATGGAGAGAATCTTTACCAAGCTTGGGAAAATTCAAGGTTATGCTCAAGAATTTCCCTCATCATCATCAGACTAATGATGTTTTGGTACACACTTTCATTGAGGATCTTGAGCCAAACACCAATATTCTCCTGGATTCAGCAACAGGTAAGTAGTCTCTAAAGAATATGTATGATAAATTATACACTCTATTAAATTGAATTTCATAAGTGAATCTTGAGTGGCAGGTCGATGAAAGAACATCTCCAAAGAAAGTTGAAGGTGTGCTAGAGATTGATCAATTTATGGCTATATCACCACAGATTGTTGCATTAGAGCATTCAACTAACTACACAGCTTAGTAACATGAATCTGGGGGTCACACAGTCCATACCAGCAATAGCAAATATAGGTCTGCAGGCTCAAACTTGGTGTGAGGTTTGTGGAAATAGTGATCATAGAGCAGATGCTTGTGCAGGTAATTAAGAGTCTATTAACTATGTGTGAAATGCTAATTAGCAAAGACAATAGAACTTTTGTAATACTTACAATCCTAAATAGTAAAATACCATAATTTTTCATAGGGGTGGAAATTAGGCACATAATACAAATCAATAATGTGGGCTAGTTGGTTAGATCAGCATCAGCATATTCCAGTAAATCAACCTACAGCTCAAACAACCAATACTGAAGAGATGCTAAAGAAGATTATGGCTACTCAAGCATAATTGGTAGTAGTTGTGAAGAACCAATAGATGATTACAACGAACTCGGAGGCTCAAATGGGTCAGATTATAGGATCACAAGATACTAGGCCTCAATGAGGTTTACCTAGTGACACTGAGCCAAATAAAAAATAGATAAATTCAGTCACTACTCAAAGTGGGTTGCAATTGAAGGAGTTAGAACCTAAGCAGGTAAATCATAAGGCTACTGATGGTGAAACAGCAAAGAATAAAAAGAAAGTTGTAGAAGATAAAATTGGAAAGAAGGTAACCAAGGTAGAAAGTGTGATGCCACCTCCACCTTTCCCACAAAGGCTTTGAAAACACTAAGAGGAGACTTGTTATAAGAAGTTTATTGATGTATTAAAATAGGTTCACATTTACTTTTCTCTCATTGATGATTTGCAAAGTGTTCTGAAGTATGCTCAATACATAAAGGATATCATGGACAACAAGAATCGCCTGACTAAAAATACTACTATGGCACTTACTAAGGAGTGCACATTATGAATCCAGAATAGGTTGCCCATAAAGTAGAAAGATCCAGGAAGCTTTATCATTCAGATTACAATCGGGCAATCAATAAGTGCTCGAGGTCTATATGATCTTGGGGCGAGCATTAATATTATGCCCGTATTATTTTTTACCAAGATGGGGCTAGGCAACCCAAGACCCACCAAATTTTGTTTTGCAGTTAGCTGACCAATCACTTGCCAAACCAAATAAGATTGTTGAAGATGTACTGGTGCAAGTGGGGTCACTCATCATCCCAGTGGATTTTATTATTCTTGATGTTGATGTTAATCCTGAAGTCCCATTTATTTTAGGAAGTCCCGTTTTATAAATTGGGAATTCATTTATTGATATAGCTGTAGGACAATTGACCACGCATGCTCATGACAAGGTTGAGGTGTTTGACGTGTACAAGGTAATAAAGTTGCCTAAAGTATAAGAAGAATTTTCCACTATCACAGTCTTAGATCATGAGTCTTACTTTTACCTTATTATGGCCAAGGATCCCTTGGAGTGAGCATTAGTGGGAAATGATCTCTTTGGTTATGTTGAAGCAATTGAAATGATACAGCTTTTAGATGTGGAAAGCATTAGTGCAAGAAAGACTTAATTTGAGTCGTTGAATAGATCAAGTGGTCCCTCTCATAAGGCATCTGTTGATGAAGCACTAAATCTAGAGCTCAAAGATATACTCTCTCACTTGAAATATGTTTTCCTTTGTGAGGATGATACTTTGCCTATGATTTTTTCTGCAAGTTTATTTGATGTGCAAGTGAAAGAGGCATTGACAGTACAAAAAAGAAAAAAGAAGGCAATCGGATGGAAAATGTTGGATATCACAGTAATCAATCTTACTTTTTATATGCATAAAATATTGATGGAAGAGCTATATAAAGCAAGTGTGCAACATCAACAAAGACTAAATTTTGTGATGAAAGAAGTAGTCAGAAAAGAAGTCATTAGGTGGCTTGATAAGGGATAGTTTATTCCATATTTAATAGTAAATGGGTTAGCCCTGTTCAATGTGTTCCAAGGAAAAGATGGATGATTATTGTTACCAATGAGAATAATGAGTTTATTCCAACTCGTACAGTGACTAGGTGGACGATCTGCATAGATTACACAAAGTTGAATGATGCCAATCGGAAGGATCACTATCCTATTTCTTTTATTGATCAAATATTGGACAGGTTGGCGATACAAGAATATTACTACTTTCTAGATGGGTATTTAGTCTATAATCAGGCAGCCATAGCACCAGAAGATCAAGAGAAGACCACTTTCACCAGTCCTTATGGCACTTATACATTCAGAGGTATGCCCGTTGGTCTTTACAATGCACCAAATATTTCCAAAGATGCATGATGGATATCTTCTACGATATGGTGGATTATTGTGTCAAGGTATTTATGGATTATTTTTCCATTTTTTGTAATTCATTTGATGTGTGAGTGCAGAACTTAGACAAGGTTTTGGCTCGCTGTGAAGAGACTAACCTCGTATTAAACTGAGAGAACTGTCATTTTTAGGTCAAGGAAGGTATCATCCTTGGTCATAAGGTGTCACATAGAGGACTTGAGGTAGACAGAGCTAAAGTGGAGGTCATTAAAAAGCTACCATATCCTATGTCAGTGAAAGGTGGGAGAATCATTCTCGGGCATGTGAGGTTTTACATATGCTTTATCAAAGATTTCTCAAAGATAAAAAGTCTAATGTGCAAACTGCTGAAGAAAGAGGTAAAATTCAACTTTGGTGTTGAGTGTCAGAAGGCATTTGAAAACTTGAAAATAAAATTGATAGAAGCACCCATTCTAATTACTCCTAATTGGGCATTGTCATTTGAGTTGATATGTGATATAAGTGACATGGCTGTTGGAGCAGTATTTAGAAAATCAAAAGATAAGTTATTTTAGTCTATCTAATATGCAAGTAAAATCTCAGATATAGCCTAAGTCAATTATACAGTCATAGAGAAAGAGATGTTGATACTCGTCTATACATTTGATAAATTCCTAGCATACTTGGTGGGCATGAAGGTATTTTTTCATACAAATCATGTTGCCACCCGATATTTGATCAATAAGAAAGGTGCAAATCCAAGGTTAATTAGGTAGATTTTTCTGCTCTAAGAATTTGATTTGGAAGTTCATGAGAGAAAGAAAGCCAAAAATCAAGTGGCTGACCATTGATCGAGGCTTGAGAGTCATGCTCATATTGTTAATGATACAGTGTCTATTCAGGAGGAGTTTCCAGATGAGTAGTTGATGGCACTGAATGTAGTAGAGGTTCTTTGGTATGCTGATATAGCGAATTTACTAGTTAGTGGTATATATTCTCCAGATGCCATAAATTAATAGAAGAAGAAGTTTGTTTCGTGATTCCTCTCATACTTATGGGATGAGCCTTATCTATTCAAATAAGGTGCTGATAGATTAGTGAGAAGATGTATTTCAGAAGCTGAATCCAAATAGGTACTGGAAAGTTATCATTCATCACCTTATGGAGGTCATCATAGAGGTGAACGAACAATAAGAAAGGCATTACAGTCTTGTTTATTTTGGTCTACATTGTTTAGAGATGTTATAGCTTATGTGAGAAAATGTGATCAATGCCAGAGAATGGGCACTATCTCGACTTGCCATAAAATACCCCTGAATAATATTCTTAAAGTTGAGATTTTTGATGTGTGGGGATTGATTTCATAGGCCCACTTCCACCATCGAATGGTAATCTATATATTTTGGTGGCTGTAGATTATGTGTCCAAGTGGGTAGAGGCTATAGCACTCCCCACTAATGATGCTAGGGTGGTGATGAAATAATTCAAGAAGAATATATTTTCCCATTTTGGTACTCCCAGAGCAATCATTAGTGATAGAAAAGCACATTTTATGAATCATTGGTTCAAGAACTTATTGGCAAAATATGGAGTCATACACAAGGTGAAAATTGCGTCTCATCCACAGACAAATGGTCAAGTGAAAGTATCTAAAAGAGAGATCAAGCAGATTTTATAGAAGACTGTTAATGGTCAGTGTAAGGATTGGTCGGTTAATTTGGATGATGCACTATGGGCATATAGGACAGCCTATAAAATACCTATTGGGACCTCGCCTTATCATTTGGTATATGGAAAAGTGTGTCACTTGCCCGCAAAGCTTGAGTATTAGGCTTATTGGGCAGTGAAGAAATTGAATATTGATTTGAAGATGTCAGGAGAAAAGAGGTTTTTAGAATTAAGTGAACTAGACGAGTTTCACTTATATGCGTATGAAAATGCAAAATTATATAAAGAAAAGACCAAAAGATGGCATGATAAGAAAATTATGACTCGAGTCTTTGAGCCTGGACAGCAAGTATTGTTATTTAATTCCAGGATTAATTTATTTCCAGGTAAATTGAGGTCCAAGTGGTCTGGACCCTTTGAAGTTGTGAAAATGACTCCCTACGGGGCTATTGAACTTTAGCGTAAGGACAAAAGTGTCACGTTCGTGGTAAATTGGCAGAGAGTTAAGCATTATTAGATGGATCATGTGGACAATCATAAGACGTCTATCATATTTGAAGATGAATGAAGCTGAGTTGGTTGTGCCACGACACTAAATAAGGCACTGTATGGGAGGCAACCCACGAATGTAATAAATTAGCTTAGTTTATTTCTTTGTTACTTAAAAAAGAGAGAAAAAAAATCAAAAATACAAGAACATGTGTCGAGCCACAACCAAAACTAAGGCGCTAGGTGGGAGGAAACCCATTTTTTCTTACGTATTTTTGTTGTTTTTGTTGAGAGTGCAGGAATGAGAAATTTATTGCCATGGGGAAGAACAAGTGAGTAAATTTTGTGTTAAGGGAGGCTATAAGGTGTGTAAAAGATGTATTCAGTTGATGAAAAGGGGAAGGAAAGAAAAATGGAGAAAAAATTCCCCCAAGTGCACAAAACAGTGGCACTCAATGATAACCCCGCGCCGTGGATCCTAGACTCCGCCTTAGGCTCTACGTCGCGCTAAAGGAAAAATCGTGGAGGCCAATTCCAGTTAACCTCCGCGATGCGGAGGGGTATTTCTCTTGGGTTTTTATTTTAAATAGTCGACCTTTGACCCGACCCAATGCCTTTTAACCCAAAATTTCTCTTTAAACACCCCTCAAATCCCCAATTCTCTCCATTTCTTTTAACATTAGAGGTACACCTCTCCAAATTCTCTCAACTTTAATGCGTGTCGAGCCGAGCATCACTTTTCTCTTCTCTCCGTAATTTTGATTTAGGTATGTACTCAAGCTTTTTTAAATTTGTTTGTGATTGCATAGAGTAGTTGAAGAACTCACACTTGGAATTAGTTCAGTTTATTTGTTAAAGGACATATCGAGTTGAATGACAGGTGCACAAGTAAAACACCAAAATGTAATTCTTTGTGTGCCTTAAATCCGTTTGATAATCTTGAACTGTAACAATGGTGTGAGAACCAACACATGAACTGTGATGCATAAATTTATTCTTATTCGTGTTTGGTGAGTGTGTGGAGTTGTGATTCGTAAAGGATTTTGATTTATCATGTTAAAATTTGGAATTAGATGTGGAGTCTGGTTATGTACTGTTTACCCTAATGGAATGTTTGTCACTAATGTGAGTTTTCTTTCGGAATGTACTTTAAGAATTATTGGTGCTTTAATTCATGTTTTTGTGCATAAATTTACATGTGAAGTAGCAGACCTTGTACACTTGATGAACCCTTGAGCATTGCACTGTAAATTCCTCTTTATTTTTAACAGTTCTGATTGGATAATGTTAGAACACTTTCCGTTGTTATTAAAGATGTGCATGCATCTACTGAGTGAGTTATGTCTATGGTTTATACATGATGTCATTGCTCTCAAAGCATTTCTTAGTATGTTCATTGAACCTGTGCTCAAATTGGGCTCATAAGGTTGTTATGAGCTAAATTAAAAGACTGATTTAGTGATGCCTTGGTTTATTGAATCTTATGAAAACTGAAATGTGTGCTCGAAGTTTGAATATAGTAACATCCCAAATGGTTGAATTTGTGCACTCTGGTGCTTTCAAAATTAAATTATACGGGTTAAACAGGGAAAGTCTGAGTACCCTAATTTAAAATTCATGTACCCATGCTAGCAACTAAAAGTGGGGTGGCCTCCATACCCTTCCACACTCAGTGTTTGTTAGATAAAAGAGATAGTCTGACTAACATATTTGCTGCATTGTTTTGACTAATAGGTACTATGGACAACAAACAACAAAAGGGAAAGGACATTGTTGGGCTATCTAAGCCTTCCAAGAAAGAAACAGGCTAACTGGCCGGGTACCGAGAGCTCATAGAGTTCCCTGTGGTCAGTCACAGAGATATGGAACTAGATAGGTCAAGGAACCTGGAAAAATATGGTACTCAAAAGCGCAATGAGACCAAGTACAACCCGAAAGAGTCCATCAATCGAGCGATCTTATGGAGGGATTACCCTAGTATGGTACAGAGGTTGGAGCAGCTACACATGAACTTTTGTTTGAGCATCCCACGGAGAGCAACTTGCACCTCATTAGAGAATTCTACGCTAATTGGGACCCCAGGTATCTTGATTCTGAGATAAAGATCCATGGACAGGTAGTAACTTTCTCGACCTATGTTGTGAATGGAATCCTAGGCATCCCCGAGGTAGATGTAGGCCCTTTGAGTTAGCTGAACATTACCTTGACATACGTAGACATCAGACAATTGTATGAAAATATGTCTACAGCTGGATGGACTAGACATAGAGATAGTGGCCTTTACCTGACATTCTCATATGCTCAAATAAACAGGGAGGCATGCATGTGGATGATGATTATCTGCCATTGCCTGATTCTGGGCAAACATATGACAGATGTTACTCGTGAAAGGGTCTGCCTAATTATGCTTTGATGTGGGATGATATTGAGATTAATGTAGGTGTTGTTATATTAGCTATAATAGAAAAGGTGTGCTACCATCAGGGGCGCAGATATAGATTCAGTGGATTACTGACCAGGTTTTTTAGAGGTCAAGAGGTTGTGGAGGAGGCAATAGATAACAGCCCGGCAGTGAATGTAAGAACCCGCAAAATTCTCTCGTAGTCTGAGCCTTAGAGCGTGTTCAGTGAAGTGTTAATCCGGCCCTAAAAGGTTGAAAAGTGTATTCCCAAGTGATAAGTATTTTGAACCGTATAGAATTTCCCTAATATCGACTTTTTTTCATGTAAAGAATTGAATAAGCTTTCCGTCGATACCAAATTCGCCCAAATTCGATGCTCGGGCGAAGAGTTAGAGCCATTGTAGTGAGACGATGTACCACCTGGTACTTTAGCGCGTCGCGAAGCCAGCCAAAATGGCAATCGTCAAAATCCAGTGAGCCTCCGTGATTATGGCGCATCGCGCCAAGGCTCAATTTCAGAGTTGTCAATTTCCAGTGCACCAACGCAATTCCACCGCGTCGCGGTGCCTTTCCAGTTCGCAACTAAGGTGGCAACGCAATTTTCACCGCGTCGCGCCACCAATCAGTTTCCTAATTGTCCATTTTATAGTGAGCTTGCGCGATTCCACCGCTCGTGCCAGCATGTGAAATCGAGATTTTCAGATTCCGTTTTTAAATTTCAAGGACCAATTGGTAATTTTCTAAAGCCCCAAACCAGTCTATATAAGGGATCCATACCCTAAATAACGAAAATACTTCTTTATTTATCAATTTTTTCCCCAAATTAAAATATTTTCTCTCTCAAGAAATCAAGAACAAGACCTAGGGTTTCTAATTCAAGACCCAAATCATCAAGATTCCTACGTTAACTTTTCAAAGAATCAAGAAACTAAGGTATGCAGATGTTGATTCTTGGGTCCCTTTCATCCAAGAAGCTCAATAACCCTTTTCTAAATTTTAAAGATCTTATGTTTATGAGTTTTCATGATTCATGTGAATTGAAATTGGAGTTCTTGCTATTATTTAGTTTTAATTCATGTTTGTTTACAAGGTTTTCAAGCTTTGACCCTAGTATGTGATATTCATGTGATGTTCATGATAAACCCTCTTTAAGTTGCTTGTTAAGTGATGTGTTCATGTCAATTAAGTGTAGAAATTGTTGAATAAGCAAAGCATGCTCCCCATATATTCGATGAAATGCGTATGTGAAGAAATTAGAACCATTATAGCATGATGACTAGAAATCCCCAATTATGTGCAAGCCCATACATGCCAAGTGTTTGTTGAAAAGCCTTAGTGAATGAATTGTGGCATGATAGCATGAAATTCCACAATTATGTATTATTTAATCCATGCTAAGTGTTTGATGCTAGACCTTGTTGAATGGAGTACGAGTCAGTAACATGTCTCCCTATATTATCACATGTTTATAATTCCTAAATGCTTGAAAAGATGCTTTAGTGATTGTGATGGTGAATGAATGTCCATGGTCTTGATTATTCAAGAATGGTTATGTTTTACTTTTATGTTATCAAGTCCTGGGGGTATTTATACCCGACAATTTAGCTGCAGTCTAGAGCTAGTGTCAGTTTTCATGATAATCTTAGTCAAGCCACGATTCTCAGAACTCAGTGAGTTATAGAACTCTATACTCTCAGATAGATACAGAACTCAAGTAACCTTAGTAATCTCAGTATCGCTAGTATTCTAGCCTCAGTTCAGTACTCAGCTCAGACCTTGTAGTATTCAAGTGTTCGGTTCATACCTCAGTAGCATTCAAATAATCTATTCAGAGCTCAATATCATTCAGTCAGATAACAAGATTCAGTAGTATTCCATCAGATACAGAACCAAGTGAATTCAGCTTAACCCAGTCAGATTATTCGAGAAACATGATCAGTGTTAGATTCAGCTAAGTTTAAGTTCAGTTATGAATTAGTTTAGAGTCTTTCAGTTGGGAGTAGGAGCTAGCACCGAGCGAGTGCAGGGATGACGGCCCCCCGTTTGAGAAGCAGAGTCGTTAGGAGCAATCCCTGAACTCTAGAATTGCGTAGCCAGCGCAGGATGCAGGAGTCACCCGTTAGGAAAAGGCTTAACTATTATACTGTCTTAGGCTTGACTTTTTTAGAGGGTTACCCATTAGAGAGGCTTGACCAGAGTTGAGGTCTTTACCCGTGGAACGGTATTGACACCCTTCCAGCTGGGGTTATAGGTTGGACCCCACCAGTTCAGATTTGGGGCATGTCGGTTAAGTGAGCACTCCCACAGTTATAGTTTCAGTATCAGTCTTCAGAGTAGAACTCAGAAATCAGGACTGTCAGATACAGTCATCTATCTCAGTAAGAAACTCAGATAGTTCCATTGATTTATAGATCACCCACTAGATAGGCATGGTCTCACATAAAGATATTCAGTAGCAGTATTATCAGATCGAGAGATCACCCGTTAGATAGGCTTGATCTCAGCCTCAGATTTAGTTTAGTAATCTCATTATCAAATCCAGAAATCACCCATTAGATAGGCTTGAACTCAGTCTTAGATTTAGTTGAGTATTCTCATTATCAGATTTAGAGATCCTCTGTGAGATAGGTTCGATATCAGATAAAATCTCTTCTTGTCATTGATAGTAGATTCAGGGATCATCTGTTAGAGAAGTTTGATCTCCGATTCAGTCAGCTGAGAGTAGCAAGTTCAGAGTGTAGTCATTGATGTGAGTAGATTCAGTTAATCAGCTCCAGTAATATCAGTTTCCGAGATCACTCACTAGAGAAGACTGATCTTAACTCCAGTACTCAGTTATCAATATCAATATCAGGAGATTCAGTTGTTCAGTATTAGTAGTGAGTTCAGACGACACGGTATTCGAGTTTCGGTATTTCGAGTCATGAAATTTCAGTTATGATTTGTGCATTCATGCATGTGTTCTCATTTAGTACTCTCATGATTATTCAGTTAAGTAATTGTTCATGCATAAGCCCTTACATTTAGCCTTACCTTCTCTTCATACTCGGTACATTCCCGTACTGACGCATTTGTGCTATGGAGTTTTATTTGACACCATAGGTTCAAAGGAACGAGATCTAGAGTACCCTTAGAAGCTCAGTCCCAGTCAGCTGCAGTAGATGTAGCTGTGAGTCCTCTTCAGTCGAGGATGATCCTTATTTTATTATCACATCAGATTTAGTTTATTTTCAGTAGACGAATTTAGTTGGGGACATGTCCCATCAACTCCACAGTTCAGATAGTTTAGAGGCTTTTCGGATAGATATATCAATATTCAATTTTTAGTTTTGAGTATTTTAGATTTTTTGAACCGCCAGTTTTTGCCAGTTTTCCGTATTTATTACAGATATTATGCAGTGCACAGGTACAGATATCAGTAGAGGGTTAGCTTATGGTCCTTCGGGATCATGAGCACCGCGTGACATTTCGGTTTTAAAAAATTGGGTTGTTACACCACCATACCATTTGTACCCTATCATACAAGTGGTACCTACTACTCGCATCCTAGGCATCCCTTGGACCCCCAAAACTGTCCAACATATGACCACCAAGCCCCAGTCGTACCCAACCATACGATTAGTACCATGAAATCGTACACTAGGCAGAACCAATAGGGGCTGACACTGTCCAACATACAAGTTGGACTATACCACTCGTACCCTATCTTATGTCTCATGGTGAGCCACTCGTACTCAGATCCAATTTAAGTTACTAAGTTTCTGATTAAGTGAAGGAAAATATAAAACCAATGGTCCAACCATACGACTCGTACCCACCTAGTCATACCTATTCCAGAAACTCAACCACCCAATACTGGACAAGATACGACTAGGTCACCTTAACCGTACACTATCATACAACTGGTACTCTAAATCATATGATGTCCAGAATCCAAAAATAAAGAACTATCTCTAAGGGTCAAAACCCAGAGTGTTTCATGATTTTTATTCTATCTAGGGATATTATTCGGCTAAGATATAGAGAGATTTTGGCAGTGAAGGTTCAATAATGACATCGTCTCATTGAGAAGGCTATCTAGGAGACCAAAAAGGACATGCAGGCCTAGTATTTTTGCTTATTCGTGCCTTCAGGTACTTCTTGACTCACAATTTCTAAGGATGGAAGTCTTTTTAGCAGTGGATGTTGTAATGACCGTCTAGGTCATTTTCTTGATTTTTATGCATTTTCACCATTTTGAGTTTTCTACAGTTTTCCTAGGTTATTTATGAACTATTGGGACTGGTGGTTTGGTTCTCAAGGGGTTTGTTTGATTTTTAAGCCAATTTATATGTTTTGGAGCTTTAGAAATTGATAACTTTGACTTTGATCAAACTTCAGCAAATAGCCTCAGATGAAAATCTTTGAAATTTTGTTAGCTCCAAAGCATGGATTCATAACTAGAGGGACCTTTAGTTTCGGTTTCAAGGCTTTCAAACTCATTTTGGGTTATTGGTTTGCTTTTAGTTAAAAATGGAAGATTAGTTGTGGGGCCTACTTTTCATCAAAATGATCTTTGTTGAGAATTTCATAAATTTTTTTGAGTCTGAAATATAATATTTGATAGGGTGGCAGATTTTATTTGCATTCACGGGATTTTAAACTATTCTCGAGGATTCATTCAGAGTTATTTTGACCTTATGTTTTTGCTGATATTGCAGCAAATGGTGTAGGGCAAAATTGTCCTATGCGTGTGCAGCCATCCCTTGCGTGCATGTAGAAGGCTAGCTGATCCGATCCAAAAATCCTTCTCTGAGCGTGTGAAGGTTTGGGTTGAAAGGCCTCTGTGTGCATGATACGGGTCTCGCATGCACATAGAAGGGACCCTGGTATTATAAAAGCCTCATCCTTACAATTTTGAACTATTTTTCTAAATGTTTTCCTCCATTATTGAACCTTGAGCTTGGGAAATTGTTTTGGAATCATCAATTGAAGATTAGGGGCATTAGTAGCTTGTTCCTTGATCATTCCCATCGAAATTGTGTAAGTTTGTGACCTAAATTCCATTAATTTCTTAGTTATTTTCTTGAGTTTCCTTTAACTTGTGGGACTGTTTTGGAGCTCTATTTAAGGCCTGATCATGCCCAATTTTTTAGCATATGATCCTTGTCCCGAGAGGGACACAACTGTCGGTTTGATTTCTAGATTTCGTAAGCAGACCCATGGGTAATTTTTAACCCAATTTTTGGTTCGGAGTGTTAATTCGCAATATGAGCATCATTATTCTTATTTTGACATGTAGATTATTTTTTTGCTAGCGTAGCAGTAGTTGAAGGCTTCTCAAAAAGGAAAATATCCAATTTAATGAGTTGTGAGTTGTGAGTGCACTCTTTGGCATAAGAAGAAAAATAGCACCAAAAAATCAAAAGAAACCACGGAACGATCAACATTACAATGCATAGAAAAAGGAGCAAAAAAGGATCAGGGGATGTGTCTTGTGCCACTGTTGCAAAGAAAGCAGTGGTGAGAATTAGTGAGGATTTGGAGTGTTGTTAGGACCCTTGCGCCACTCCTCCAAAGCAAGGAGTGGCGCAAGTTTGAGCACCATCTTGGAATTTTACTTGTTCCTTGAGCCACAGCTCCATTTTTGGGCAATAGTGAGAGTCGGTACTTCTAACTCAGATTGAGAATGATTTTGACAATTTAAGCGTTCCCAAACTCTATATAAAACCCTCTCTCATGTTTTTTTATCAAATACATCTGATTTTGGGAAGCCAAAAGTTAAGCAAAGCTCAAGAATAAGGTCTAGTTTTATTTTCGATTTCTGCCTTTCGTCAACTCATGAAATCTCTTCTTCCAAAGAGATTCATGTGCAGTCAAACCTCTTAATTTCTAGGGTTGTGGTTGAACATGAAAGTTGTGGCTTGAATATCATATGATTTATTTTGATTCTCGTATTTTGAGTAATTTATATCTTCTTACTTTCAATTATCCGTTTGATTGATCACCTTGCGGACATTATCTAGGGCTTGTTTGTTGGACTTGAAAAAGAAAATAGCAAGTGTAAAAAGAGGAAATAAAGTTAGTTTGTGAACCTTATAGGGAAAGGGAATCAATGTACCACTGAAGATAGAAGTATACCTTCTGACCTAGCTTAGTTGATACGCCCGATATTTTTATGCACTTCACTATTAGCCGATGACCATAAAAATATAAGTGTTAGGATAGTTGAGTAGGCTTAGAGTTATTAGAAAAACACTCAATTTAGCTAAAACCTGCGAATAGTAACTCACGAAATCAAATTAAGAATATGATTGAATGGCTCAACTAGATTGTCAAAATACCACAAAGATAGATTCTGCCAATCTAAATTACAACACAACTAATCAATGACTTATTTACAATTATTTTTATTTCCATTCAAAACACACAAATCACTCTCTATTATTGATCGTCTACTTAATAGCTCATATAAGAATTCAAACTACACTTCAATTCGTCAAATCCCTGTTAATATGATCATGTACGACCACGTACACTTACACGAGTAAAAAGACGGAACATTTAGAAAACCAAAATTCTAGGGTAAAAATTGAAATTTAAAATAATTCTAACATTTAAAAGAGAGATGTAAAACAAGATATAAGTTGTTTTCCAAATTTGAGATACTGACTTCAAATTAAATTTGAAATGTTCATGGTCAAACACTGATTTTCAAAAAAGTAAAAAAAAAAAATTAAAAAAGTGAATAATTTCTCTGATCTTGATGGCTAGAGAGACCACAATTACACTGAAATTTTCACCTGAAGGAGGCACACATCTGGAAAAAAATAATCACATAACTGATTAATAGAAAACAAGCATAATCCACAGACGACCCAAAGATGGCTCTACTACCCCTTCGTTGAGGATTGACAAAAGAACAGGACATTCGGTTGTAAACCAGATGAGACTTTCTTGCCACACCAGGCAAAGTGCATTTGACTATTGATTGCAAGTCGGAGTATGCATGTGATATAAAGCTGGACACTGGCGTCGAAAAGTTTCATGTGAACTAAGTCATCTAATGAAAATAGACTTAAGTCATCAACAACCACTTTAAGTTGTTCCGAAAATTCACTTAAACCCCTCAACTCAAGACTTGTACCTATTGAATACCTTTACTGTTGGTCTTGTACCCATTGAATACTTTTACTACTTGAATTTAAACACATTTTTAACAATCAACTATAAATGTAAAGTGTGTGTGAATTAAATGATGTGGCAATACAACAAATTAAATGATGCCATTTGGCATGTGAATCCAAAAAAATATTTAAAAAAATAATAATGGTGACAATTTACAATTTTTGATTGAAAAGGAAAAAGAAAAGCAACTACCATATCCCCCCTTATCATCTTCTTCTCCAATTCTGTAAAAAAAAATTCCAAAATTGTTTTAGCAATCCAATTCATATTTATTGCTATTTTTTTTTCTTCTTGTGTTGTGGGTTCTTAGAATTTGAATTTTTTAACAATATCAATAAAGTAATCTCAAATTCATATCAAGTTAGCCGGAAAAAATGGAATTTTCCAATTCAAGAATCAAATTTGTTGTCGCTGTTTTTTTTTTTTCTTTTTCTGTTACATAAAATCGTGATTACATATATGGCTAAGAGATTATTTGATCTATAGTCAATCTTTATCGATTAAAGAAAAGAATTGACGAATTTAAAAAACTTACAAGATTGTTAGGAATTTAAAAAGAAAAAATAATATAGATGAAGGATTGATGAAGAAGATGGCTAGGGTATAGATGAAGGATTGATGAAGAAGATGGCTAGGGTATAGGGGAGGGAAGGAGGGGGGTTGCTTTTCCTTTTATTTTTTAATTAAAATTTGATATTATTAGAAATTATTAATGAAATAAATTGAAGTGTGATTTTTTTTAACAAAAAAAAAATACCATTTGGGACTATTCACGCTCCAAAGGAGAGTGAATAACACTTTCCTCCCCATATCAGCACTTTGTGCCTGATAGGTATAGAATTGAATGGGTTAGAGGCTTGACAAGTACAAACCTTAGTTGAGGGTCTAAGTGAATTTTCAAAACAACTTAAAGTGATTTTTGATACTTAAGCCATGAAAATACATATGCTGCAACATTTGTGCGATGTAGCAGGCACGTAAAAAAGAAAAAAGTGTCATTTTTCCATATGATATCAGTTCTCAGGAACAATTTCACTAGGCAGAAATATCCAAGTCGACCTTTAGCATTCTTCTACGAAAAGCTCTTCATAAAGTCAAACAGCCACTTATGCTCATTCCTCGTCTTCTCAATCCTGTCACTCGACCAACAGTCTCATTTGCTCACACGCAGATTTATTAACCCTTTCAAATTCCATCATTTACCAAACTAGAGTTTGGCAAATTCAGGTTTTCTCTTCTGACTATGTGCTGAAATTGCTTCTTTCAAATCATCTGATAACAGGGCACCAGAATTCCATGTGGCAACATAATCCAGGCCTTGTTCCACTGTCAAATCCCTACTTTTCAGCAACACGGCTTTGTTCCAATAACAGCAAGCGGAGACTTTGTAGCTATTTCTGCATTTTAATGGAAAAATATACACAACTTATTAGCCAGGTCAAAGTGAAAAAAAAAAAATAGCAATATTCAAAAATGCAAGAACTAAGCTTGCTAAAAAGATGAACTTATTCACTAATTCCAGAGAGAACTGAGGAAGAACAAGAAACAAGCTAGTATAAGACCGGGTGAATTACCGAAAACCTCGTGCTAGAAACAGTAAGTGGAGGAAGAATCTATGAGTGAGATCTAGACGGTACATACATTTTACTCAGCAAGGAACAAAATCAGGTTTGAAAATATATACATTAATGACACCAGCTCAAATTTCAGTCAATAACCATGGAAGATAATGGTCCTAAACTTTCCATTCCAGGGAAAGAAGGAAGTGGCTTTCCAGCCTTCAGTGATTTTTAATCAAGACCACCTACATTACATTTGAGAAAGGCATGAAATAACAGACACAAGACTACCATAATGGATCAATGTTGGTACTGCACGTACAGTAGGAAGATGGGTAGGATAGAAGACCGGAACAGCCACCTCTAGTTTGTTCGTCTTCCAACATATTTAATCTTCAAGTCCCATAACAAAATTTCTTGCATAAAGAGGACATCATGAATCACATATTTGCCTCCGTGTTTTACTGTTTTCATCTCACAAAGACCCTTGTGGATTCAAAGACTGTTTCAAACTTCTTTCTTGGGCAAAGATAATAGCATAATAAAAGAAAGATCATTGGGAAATCAATGTTTTTGTGTTACACTGGCTAAATAATCTCAGACACGTGTTGGATTGAGCCATCCCAACATCCTTTTTTTAATAAGGTAACAAATACCCACATCCTTTCCTTTTTCTATGTTCGACTCAAGGACACTCCGCTCAACATGTATTAACTTTCATCTCTCAAGCATGACATAAAATGAAGAAAGTGAATCACAGGTTTTACTCAATTCCCAAGTGACAGATACAGGGCCAAGTTTTACTCGTACAACACTAACTATGCATCAATACCGACTATGCCAGAGTTAGCTATATGAATCATTACAGACCATGTTGCTCCTTTCATTTAAGTTTATCCCAGTCCAATATTATATAAGAGTTGCCAGAGTTAGCTATATGAATCATTACAGACCATGTTGCTCCTTTCATTTAAGCTTATCCCAGTCCAATATTATATAAGAGTTGTCAAGTTGTACTCATAAACTTGTAAAAGGTTCTCGTTGAAGGAAGGGAAGATGACGCTAAGCCAAAGTAGCTAAAATTGCTCTAAAGTGAGCCTAGCCATGGATGACAATTATTTAGTCTGTTCCAATTCATGTGAACATATTTGATTGGATACGGTCTTCAACAAACAGAAGACTTTCAAAACTACTGGTCTTAAACATGTCATAAGATTTGTGTGGCGATAAGGCTATTGAAACTTGTGATCTTAAAACATGTTATAACATTTGTGTGACCGTACAAGTATGCCATTACGGCTTTCCAAGTTTAGGAAGGATCATTTATTAAATGGACTAAAAAAGGAAATATGGTCTGTATATATTGGAAGGAGGAAGTACATAGTTTCATATGACCTAAACAATCAGTGATCTAGGATCGTCATATACACCTATTCGATCTTCTATGAATTCCAAAGTTCTATTCCCCCTCTCGGTCAATCTTCTCTAAAGAGCTCGACCCACTTGAAGTTGACATAAAACTTCATCTACTGAAGCAAATATAGAAGAATTGTGGGGTGTTCAAGTGTGAAATATTTTGTTCAGAAGATTACTGCATTACTGGGAACTTCAAAGAGTTACTGATTTCTTCAAATGCCAGGAGTCCTTCCAGGGGTTCAAGGAGGCTGAAGACACACTCGCACTATACAGAAATGGTAATGGAGAGTGTACTGTTAAATCACAGCTTACTTCTCCCTCTCCAATACTGACTAGGAAGTAGGAAACTGACCATGAAGGTCAGTAAATTTGGAAAGCCAAGGCCCTTTTCAAAATGGTTTATTTCACATGGTTAGTGGCAAGACAAGCACGCTAACACAAGAAAATCTTAAAAGAAGGTGGTTTCAACTATGCTCTTTGTGTGGTTCAGCTGCATAATCTAATAACCATTTATTCCTTCACTGTCCAATTACTGCTCAACTGTGGCAGCTGCTCATAAGTATTGTGGGCTTTAATTGGGTGATGCCAGCAACTACTACTGAGTTGCTACATCCATGGAACTACAGGGGGGCAATAGTGAAGCAGAAGGGGTGGTGGAAAATGATGTCAGCATGCCATATATAGTGGTCAGTCTGGAAAGAGAGGACAGCAAGAATTTTGTAAGTCAAGCAGACCTCGACACAGAAACTTAAGATTGCTTACCTTAGATTTGGTAGATTGAATTTGTAGGTGAGTCAAGATCACGCGTTACGATTAACCTATTTCTAGGTCCGATTTACCAGCAGTTTGATTACTAGGTAATAATGGAAATCAACAAAGTACAAAGCATGCAGTTCGATTCACCACTTTTTGCTTACCTTGCCCTTCTTCCAGTTCTGCCAATCTTCCTTAAGTTGCTCTTTATTGCCCTGCATCTCGATTCAGCATGTCTGGTTCTTCTTTGAACCCTTCCTCCCTTGTCTACCGACGGCGCCATGGAGAAGAGGAACAAAGAATCTGGCCTTTCCGAGCCATCCGCCAACGAAATCATCCCCGATCTCTATTCCTTTAACAAAGATTTTAGAGACCTAGCTTGTAAAGAACCAAAAGGAAAAACAGATCAGTCTGCGAATTTGGCTCCCTTATGAAAGAAATCAATCTAGCCGTTGTCCGGAGAGTCTGCGGATGGCCTCCTGAGAAATTTCCAGTGGAGGCGCACATCATTCTGTCGAGGTCCGACAGCACTTCCGTCTACAATCTACCCGTTTAGCGTGGTACATGGGGATCCTATAGACGAAGTAATCATATCGTTCTGCAACACCTCTCAGGTGTGCCTAGGCCAGCTCGGCTAGGGATATGCAGAACTGTTGCTTGCCCCCGAGAGCTAGCCACTTCAGTATGCGAGGAGTTCTCCCTGACTCATTTACTCCTTTATTGCCCTCGTTTAGCTCAAGGAGGGGTAGTACAGTTATCTGGTCGCGGAAGAAGGTCCCTCTTGGGCAACTTGGATGACCCCAAAGACTATAGTTGGGTCAATTGTTTCGTTGTCATGGCCGCGAAGGATCCTTTCAAAGTTACTTCCCTCGCGTCTTGGAATTAATGTCATAAGAAAATCGAGCTAGAGCCTTTCTTTTATCCTTCATCCTCCTTATCATTAATCGCAGATAACTTAATGTTTAAGAACTTTGTGCAGCATCTCCATGATGTGATCCTATGGGAATGCCCTTTCTCCATCAGGCCGGAGAATTTTGCTTGTGGGTCAAGAAGATTTTGAAGCCTCCCCGACCACCAGCCAATCCTGGTCACATATATCCACTTAGTTTGATGGGAAGGTGAAGAGCCACGGTACCTTTACTACTACTTTACGTTAACTGCTGTTTTTGGGACCCGTTTTTCTTAGAATTATATTTTGTAGGCCTGATATCTGATTCGGTAATTCTAGCATCCTAGATCGTCGCTAGCCATCTAATGGGTCGAAAACCTTGTGGGAGACTTCGTGCACTTGTTGATGTTGCGTCGAGACCATGCTCCTGGGGTCGAGCCTTAATCTTCTGGAGTGAAAAAGAGCAAACGATCAGATTCGCTAGCAAGATGATCTGCTCCCAAGGCCATTCCCTTACACAAAGGCCCCAAGGAGTCTAGGGGTGAGCCACTGGTCCAGCTCTCGCTCACCTTGTTCCAATGTTGTAAATTTGTTCCAAGAACTGGAAAATGCTGAGAAAGCAGAGAATGAGTCTCGGATCCCCGCGGTGCTCATACAGGTGAGAGCCTCGCAGAATGTAGACCATTGCCCCCCATCCTCCTTACGAGTCCCAGTCAACCGCCTGAACCCTCCTAGCTTGGCGCCTTCTCGACATCATCCCCTTATGGGGTTTGTAGGTCCTCACGCCACATCCGATACTTCTTGTCTCCCAAAGCAGGGTCTGGCCCAATATTAGACAACAATACTGCAAATTCTCGGCGAAGTCGGCTTCACGTCGAGGTTGGTGGGAGTAGTTAATTACTTGAATGTCGTCGCCACATCCAAAGATCACCGGAGTATGGACGAGGCATTCACTGAGTGTTTCATCAACGAGTGTGCTCATGTCGCCGCTAGGGTTAATGGCTCCTGTTGTAAATGACTTACAGCTTTTCAGGTCTGAATTTGAATAACACTTCAGATAATTAAGTGTATTTACTTTTTATTAAAATTTTAGTTTTTAATAAATCTTAATTATTTAGATTTAGAATGAGAGATATTTTGGTGTTGGATAATATTCATCATTACTTTATTTATAATCATAATCATCACCACTAACCATCTCTGTCATCGCCATTATTATCAACCACCAGTAACCATTTTCACCATCACAATTATCATCATAACAAATATCGCTACCAACCACTATTATCAATTACTACCACACCTACTACTTCTATTATTCTAATTATATTCATCGTCATCACCATCATCAACAGCATTACTATTATCAATCACTACCGGCTAATTCATACTATTAATCAACTCATCTATCATAACTAGCATCACCGCTAACTACCATTAATACATCACAACCTCCACACATTCTTCGATCACCACCATCTCTACCATCACTTCAACCATTACCATCGCTATAATTTATCTCTACTAACAACCATATCCACCATCACAACTAACATCTCCAACTAATACCAACACATCGTCAACCATCATGTATTCATTTTTCAGCCATCACAATCAATACCTACAACTATTAACATCAAGCAACGTCACATTACAACCATCACCACCACTATCATAACAATCACCACAATACCAACCATCACAACTATCACCATCAACATTACTATTCACTAACATCAATCATTGTCATCGCAATCATCATCATAAATCATCTCCATTATCACTAACAAATATAAATAATTTTTTTAATTAAATAATAATTTTATTATATTAAATTACATACTTTTTTAATATATAATTAATTTTTTATTTGAATTATATTTTTTTATTATATATACAAATATTTTTTTTTTTACATATTCAAATATTAAAAAACAAACAATTTTAATCATTTAAATTTAAAGACAATATTTTAATGATTGAGTGCATTTAGATTCACAAATCCAAATCTTTAAAAAATCAAATGCAGCCTTAAAGACTTGGGCCTGACCGATTTAAAATAGGTAATTAAATTACTTAACCCAAACCACTAAGCTACTTACGCCCTAAGATACCCACCTCCTTAGCAATAGTAATAATAATAAAAAAGAAATTAGAAGGAGAGAAAAGGCGGTGAAATTCAGAGAGGGAGGCAGTGGAAGGGGCATGTCTAGTTTGATGGTTTTAGCAGCAACCTGTCCAGCATCGCTCTTTTAGGGAAAAAAAAGGGAAGAAGAAGAAGAAGAAACAGAGGTACAGGAAGCAGAGAAGGAGAACCCAGCAGAGAAGAAAAGAGAGAAGAAGAAAGGAAGCAAGAAAGGAACCTAACAGCAAAAATCAATACCGACTAAAGGTTTTCTTCTCTAAAACCTGAAACAAGCAAAATGGAAGACGGACCAAGAAGGCCCAACTATTTTCCTCCATTATTGACTTACAAGTGAGATGCTAATATCCATATTCAGCTCTAAATTCATCCTCTCGTCGGGATAAATAGTAATAGCAACTGGGATTTAGAATCAAGTAAAATCTGATTTTTTCCTCAAGAGTTTCAACTTTGGGGAAACTAACAGTAAAGCTGAAACTAATGGAAAAGCTGATTTTTGGTACCAAAAACAAGGGGATAATGGTGGCTTTTTGGTAATTCTGAAGTTCTGCCTCATAATTTATAGAAGATTGATGAAATCATGTTCTTAAGATAGAGGATTAGTAGCTTGTGGTGAAAATATAGAAGGGAAGAGCAGCTCGTTAGTAATTAGGTGCATTCGACATTTATAAACATTATTACTAGAAGTATTCCATTCCTGAAGTTTCAAGGATAAGTAATATTCAAGTATTATATTGTATTTCTTTAGGTAATTCGAGGACGAAGTCGTTGGATGCAAACTAAGCCTATTTCGCCGGAGTACTGTGAGGGATAATTTTCCCATACTTGATTTTCAACTACAACATGTTTTAAATTTGTTTTCTTGCATTAAAATGATTTTAATTTGCACACGGACAAGCGATAGTATGATAAACATTTGACAATATACTGAATCACCTTGCCATAACTTTATGTACTAGTTACTTTGAATGTATGTTATTTACGAGATATCATATAATGTTGGATTCAAATTTGATACAAGAAGAATATGAAATATATGTTGTTTTATGAAGAAACTATTTCAGGAAGTAACTTTGCCAGTTTCGCCATTATCTAACGGCGGGATGTTGAACCTGGTGCAACTTGTAGGAAACAATGATGTTGTACAAAGACCCTCTAGAAGGGAACCTAGCTGACAGGGTAGCCAGACTGGCTATGGTAAATCTGAAGTGTCAGAAAGTATACTCTAGACTGGCTTAGGATCCTCCAAATAAATAATGTTGTGACTATTTTAACAGCTTTAATATAGTTTTCGTACATGAATTGTCAGTCTAATTGAAACAAGCTAGTTGATGAATTATAAACTGCATGATTTCTTATATGTGTCTGTCCCAGGTAAAATGCTATGGTTGATATTATTACTCACTCAGTCTCACAGACTGACCCACTCTCTATTCTTTTTCCTTTTGAGATAACTTAGCTAAGGGTGACCATTTGGCTCCAACAGAGTGAGATACAAAACTGATTCCAGATCCAGTAAGCGCCGCACTTGCTTCGTGTGGCTCATCATTTTGTGTAGACAAATGTAGTATATTAGTTTAGTTAAATCTAGAGGCTTGCTCCTTGAGTCGGTCTGGTAAATTTGGTTTTGGCTTTGTAATCGTAAAAGGCATAACTTGAAACTTCAAAAGTTTTGTGGAAGTCACTTTCATTTTTGGTATTTTAGACTTAATATGTTGGCATTGTAGTATGAGTGTTGGTTTGCTGAATATTGACATGTTTAAATTTATAGATTGCTAAACTCTGCCAAATTTACAGCGTGAACTTGGTCAGGCTTGCTTGGTAGGCCTACGCCTACTGAGCCAGTCATGGCATAGGTGGGCTGTGACAAAGTTGTTATCAGAGCCTTAGATTTAGATTATGACCCCAGGTGCAGATTTAGATTATGACCTCAGGAGCACCTGTTTTAACAAGAACTTAATTGTGCACCTTATGCTCAATCGGGATCGGAATCGAATAAGAATGGTCTTTCTCATTCATTGTTAAATCTTATAATGTTATGAGCGGTCTAAAGCCAACTAAGAATCTAACATCGTTGATTGATACTCTAAAATGATTCACTTTGACATACCAGGTAAGCCAAGTTTTGCTTTACAAGGCAATCAATGATCACCTCCAAACAATCTTATATCATTCATTGATGCAAAACGGATGCTAAGCAAAGGTTGGCAAGACTTTTTGACATATGCTAAGCAAAGGTTGCCAAGACTTTTTGGCATTTGTCAAATATACAAAGGTTGCAGCACCAGTATTAGAGTTTGTCCATGTTGTTAGGGAATTTCCTGATGTGTTGGTTACCTCCGGTTAGAGGAATTATTTTGACATTGATTTAATACCTGGAACACAGCCAATATCAATACCTCCGTATCAAATGGCACCAAAAGAGTTGACAGAACTGAAAGAACAGCTGCAAGACCTATTAAACAAGGGGTTCATTAAACCAAGTATTTCGCCATGGGACACACCAATCTTGTTCATAAAGAAGAAAGATGGATCCATGAGATTATGCATAGATTTTCGACACTTTTAAGTCACAGTGAACAATAAGTACACACTGTCACGCATTGATGATGATTTATTTGACCAGCATTAGGGTGCAATGAGATTCTCCAAGACTGACTTGAGATCCGGATACCATCTATTGCGTATTAAGGGCGAGGACAACTCTTAAGACTGCCTTTCAGACCAGACCAGGTATGGACACTTTGAATTCCTACTGATGCCTTTAAACCTAATGAATACACCCACATCATTTATGGATACGGTGATGGGTGTTCAAGCCATGTTGGGATAAATCTGCAATCGTTTTTATTGATGATATCCCAGTGTATTCAAAGACATATGAAGATAATGAACAACACTTGAGGATGGTGTTACGGGCACTCCACGAACATTAGTTATATGATAAGTTCTCCGAGTGTGAATTTTGGTTGAACCAAATTGCCTTCCTAGTTCATATTGTATCTGAAGAAGTGGCCAAGGCAAACCACAATGACCGAGATATGAAGCTTCTTGGGCTTCACGGGCTATTATAGGGGTCTTGTGCAGGATTTCTCCAAGATAGTTGCACCTTTGACAAAGCTAACACAGAAGAATGTGGAATTCCAAAGGCCAGAGGCATATGAAGAGAGTTTTCTGAAGCTCAAGGAAAGTTTGACAAGTGATGCATCTCGAGTGGGACTCAGGTGTGCACTTTTACAAAATGGTTAAGTCATAGCTTATGCTTCAAGGCAACTGGAGCAAAATTATACCAAGCATGACTTAGAGATGGCTGCAGTGGTGTTAGCTCTCAATATTTGGCAGCATTATCTTTATGGAGGGAAATGTGAGATACATATTGATCACAAACACCTCCAATTTATATTCCAACAAAAAGATTTGAACCTTCAACAACAAAGAATGGATGGAGCTATTAAAAGACTACGACTGTGATTTTGTACCATCCAAGCAAAGTATATGTTGTGGCTAATGCATTAAGCCAAAAGTCTGGAATGTTTGGTCCACCCTACCCTATCAAGGAGACCTCTAGCAAGAGAAATTAACGAAATTGAAAAAAATGTAGTCGTTTTCAGTTTGGGACGTGCAATTAGAGATGAAAGTATTGACAACAAGAACAAAGATTTTATCCTAAATTCTCACGAGGTATTACGACATGGTGATCACATTGGTGTATCAGATGTTGATGGGTTGAGACAAACCTCGCTCAAAGAAGCAAATAGCTTCGAGTACTTAGTTCATCCTGAATCCACAAAGATGTACCAAGACCTTCGTCAACTATATTGGTAGGAGGGTATGAAAAAAGATGTCATGAATCAAGTCCCTCAATGTTTGACTTGCCAACAAGTAAAGGCTGAACATCAAAGACCCACAGGGTAAACGCGACAACTTCGGATACCAGAATAGAAATGGGAGTCGATCACCATACTGGATTACCACGACTTGGTATGATTTTATAAAAGTAATCGTAGATAGGTTGATGAAGTCGGCACACTTCCTGCAAGTCAAAACAAACCTATAATGGTGCGCGTTATGCCCAACTTTATAGATGAAATTTCCAGGCTTCATGGAGTTTCAATTTCTATTATATCGAATAGGGAATTTCAATTCACCTCACACTTTTGGAAAGCATTCCAAGGAGCTTGGGAAGATGGATAAACCTGAGTACTGCATTTCACCCATAAACCGACGAACGGTTAGAGCTAACCATACAAACATTGGAAGATATGTTGGAGATCTTGTGTTCTCGATTTTGGTGGTAGTTGGGACAAATATCTAACTTTGATGGAGTTTGCTTACAATAACAGCTTCCAAACAAATACACAAATGGCACCTTACAAGCCATTATTCGGAAGACAATGTCGATCTCCCATTAGGTCTCCCATTAGGTGGTTTAAAGCTAGTGAGGCAAAGGTATTGGGTCCAGATTTAGTAAATTCAACACTTGATAAGGTCCAATAATCAGACAGAGATTGTTGGCAGCCCTGAGTAGGCAAAAGGTTTATGCGGATAAAACATCGAGAGTTGAGAGTTTTCAGTAGGAGATCATGTGTTCTTGCAAGTATAACCAATGAAAGGTGTTTTAAGATTCGGGAAGAAGAGAATTAAGTCAGAGATATGTTGGGCCATATGAATTAGATAGTATTAGGGTCGTTGCATATCGTTTAGCACTTCCACCAGAGTTGTTGTCTGTGCATTTAGTATTTCATGCATCTGATTTGCAAAGATACACACCAGAACCCTCACATGTGCTTGAAGCATCAAATATTCAGTTGGACGAGAACCTTACTTATGAAGAGATGCCAATGTTTATAAGGAAGTTGCATTTGAAAAAGATTGCGACATGGAAAAATTATTCTAATGAGGCAGCAACACGGGAAGATAAAGTCATGTGAGCCAAGCATCCTCACTTGTTTAAGTACACAGGTGTGCATATGTTAAAAATTCGGGAGAGCATGTAATGATTTAAAGACTTGGACCTGACTCATTTAAATTTGGTAATTAAATTTCTTGACCCAAACCACTAAGCTACATAAGCCCTAAGATAACCCACTTCCTTAGCAATAATAATTAAAAAAAAAAAAAAAAAAAAGAGAGAGAGAGAAGAGGCGGTAAAATTCAAAGGGAGAAAGGGACGGTCAAAGGGGCATATTTTGTTGCGATGGTTTCAGCAGAACCTGTCCAGCATTACCCTTTTGAGGAAAAAAAAAGAGAAGAAGAAGAAAGGAAGGTACAGGAAGCCGAGAAGAAAAGAGAGAAGAAGAAAGGAAGGAGAAAAGAAACCCAAGTAAAGGTTTTTTATCTTTAAAACCTGAAACAAGCAACATGGAAGAAGGCCCAACAATTTTCCGCGATTCTTGACTTGCAAGTCGTTGCTAATATCCATACTCAGCTCTAAATTCATCTTCTCGTCAGAATAAGTAGTCATAGCAACTGAGATTTAGGATTAAGTAAAATCAATAAAGAGTTTCAACTTTGGGGAAACTAACAGAAAAGCTGAAACTAAAGAAAAAACTGATTGTTGGTACCAAAAACAAGGGGATAACGGCTTTCTGGTAATTTCGAAGTCCTGCCTCATAATCTTTTATTGAAGATTGCTGAAATCATGTACTTAAGATAGAGGATTAGTGGGTGAAATTATAGAATGGAAGGGGCAACTTGTTAGTAAGTGCATGCGTTCGACATTTGTAAACCTTATTACTAGAAGTTTTAATTTCCTCAAATTTTAAGGATAAGTAATATTCAAGTATTATATTTTATTTCCTCAGATACTTCGAGGACGAAGTCGTTGGAGGCAAACTGAGCCTATTTCTGGGGAGTACCGTGATTGATAATTCTTCCATAGTTGATTTTCAACTAAAGCATGTTTTAAATTTATTTCCCTGCGCTAAAGTAATTTATATAGGAATTGATCTTGCACACTGCCAAGCGATGGTATGATAAACATTTGAGAATGTATTGAATCACCATGCCATGACTTTATGTACTAGTTACTTCGAATGCATGTTATTTACGAGTTATCCTATAATGTTGGATTCGAATTAGGACATGAAATATATGTTGATTTATAAGAAATTATGTTAGGAAGTAACTTTGCCAGTTTCGCCCTACGTCGGGATCGTTAGATCGGTGCACCTTGTAGAAAACAATGATGCTGTACAAAGACCCTCTAGAAGGGAACCTAGCTGACGGCGTAGCCAGATGGCTATGGTAAATCCAAAGTGTCAGTACACTCTAGATTGGCTTAGGATCCTCCAAATAAATAATGTTGTGACTACTTTAACAACTTGAATATGGTCTACGTACATGAATTGTCAATCTAATTGAAACAAGCTAGTTGATGACTAACAAACTGCATAATTTCTTATATGTGTTCGTCCCAGGTAAAACACTATGGTTGATATCATTACTCACTCAGTCTCACAACCCCACTCCCTATTCTTTTTCCTTTTTAGATAACTTAGCTAAGGGTGACCATTTGGCTCCAACAGAGTGACAGATAGAACTGACGTCAAATCCAGTAAGCCCCGCACTTGCTTCGCGTGGCTCGTCATTTTGTTCAGACAAATGTAGTATATTAGTTTAGTTAAATCAAGAGTTTTTCTCCTCGAATTGGTATTGTAAAATTTGGTTTTCACTTGTATTAGTAAAAGGCGTAATTTGGAACTTCAAAAGTTGTATGGAAGTCACCGACTTTTGTTACAGTGGTATTTTAGACTTAATATGTTGGCATTGTAGTATGTGGTGTTGGTTTACTGAATATTGACAGGTTTAAATTTATGCATTGCTCTCGAAACAAATGAAACACTGCCATATTTTTTAGCATGAACATGGTCAGGCTTGCTTAGTAGGTCTAGGCCTACTAAGCATCGATCATGGCCAAGGTAGGTCATGACACTTGTACCAGTGTGACCTTCTTTGGTTATAAACTTTTTGTTCTAATGATGGGCTAGCGTTGCTTTATTGCAGGCCAACGTTCTGGCGGGCAAAGGGCCTTTAGCGAGTTCTAAAGGAAAGAGAAAACCTCTTCCCTAGCATACCAGACTTGAGAAGACTTGGGCCGTTACGCGAGACCAGCCTGTCTCCTTTCAAGCCCTTGCACAGTGAGCTTCCAAACTTTAGGCATTGAGCATTGAGAAAGACGTGGTTCTAGTGAGAGAGAAGGGTTCCACTGGGACGCTCATCGCTAGTTTGAACAAACAGAAATCTTGAGGCGTGAGAACGCAATGCAGGCAACTAAGATTAAGAAGCTTAGGAGAAAACAATCCCAGCACTTGGCGAGTGCAGCATCACGCCTCTGGATTGCAAATACTCCTCCGGAATCATCCCAGACTGAGGTCCATCCTTTGAAGGAAAATCGACACTTTGACTAAGAAGGCCAAACTTAGGAAGAAACGCCTTGACTCGAGAAAGGCTCGTGATGCCATGACCACACGACTTGAGATTCTTAAAAAAGCTCGTATGAAAGGCTTCAATCTTGACAAAGAGACTGCCAAGTCCCACACCATGGTCGATCATGCAGACCAGCTAATGACCACACGGCTCGAGATTCTTAAAAAAGCTCGTATGAAAGGCTTCAATCTTGACAAAGAGATTGCCAAGTCCCACACCATGGTCGATCATGCAGATCAGCTAGCCTTGGATTACAAAGAAGTGCCTACTCTTCTTTCTAAAAAGAAGGTTTCGGTGATCGAGATGGACGAAGATAGCTTCGCCCATGATCTCAGGGATTAGGACATCATAGCTTCGACAATCAGGGTTGTTTCCCATGTAGAATTTGTTCACTCGCTTATACCTTCAGGGTTCTACCTTCAAGACTCGAGGGTGATAATTCCAAAAAATTCTAATTCTTTACTTCACTCTCTTTTTTATTTTGGATGAGAGAAGATCTGAACTGTCATCCCTAAGGAGAGGCAAATCGACCTTACGCCTCGTTTCCGAGGAACTATCACACTGTTCTCTAACAACTTTCACTACACTGTCCACGTAGCTATCATTTGCGACCTTTCTTTTCCACGCATTAAATGAGGATTGTACTATAAAGACCAGCCTTTTTGGCATGTGTCTTTTCATTCCACACAACTTTTTCTTCTTTACAGCCTTCATCTATATCAAAAAAAATCTCTCCTTACGGGGTTTTTCCTTGCTTTTATTGGCATTAAACTTTGGGTATTGCTCTTACCACAGTTTTTGCCTTATACTTGCCTCTGACCATGGTATTATGCCTGAGATTCATTGCTGAGAATTTCTACGAGGGCAAGGTAAAAATTGCAGGCGAGGCCAAGGGCGAGAGTGGTGAGAGACAGCTCACTCTGCCACTTTCTTGCTCAACAGTTCTTGGTTTCGAGCTCCTTCAACCCAAAGGATTTCTCCAACGAGTTGCGAGTTGAATCGAAGTTCCCCAAGACTCCGTAGAGGGTGCCCACTCGCCAAAGGCAATCTCTTTGAGCTCACTCAATCAGTTGCCCAAGCCAAGGGAAGTCCATATAGCGGTGTGCCCTCCAAGAATCTTTCGCGTGGGGGTTGTTTGTTCCTATGCAAGGCTCTCGTTTCCTTTCTCAAGGCTTCTGTTTTTGTGAAACTTCCCCAATGCCTTCCACATAAATCTTTGCACACTCCGAGTAAAGTGCCCTTCTTCGGATCCCCACGCCGTGAACATCATAAGGACATGTCGATAGATCTTGCGTGTTGAATGTTCTCCGAAGCTACAAAGAAAAGTTGTCTTTTAACTTCCTTGTCATCCCAAGCTTATGTATTTTGTAAGTTGCAACCCTTCTTGGGTCATGTAATCATAACCAAATACAATAAATGAGGAATTTTTACTTTTACATTTTCATGTGTTTTATGCTTTTTTTTAATCAAATGTGTTTTTAGCTTTTCTGCTTATTTTCTTTTCAACATGTATCTTATCGTTGAAAACATTACCTGATTTTTCCTTTTCAAATATTAAGACCATACTCGTTAACTCTTCGGCTTTGTCAAATGTTTCTCTTCGAGTGGCGACAAATAAACCATTGTTGTCATTCAGAGGTTTTCTCGCAGCATTGCACCCTTAGCGTGCCTTATTTCCGAAATTTAGTTTCGATGATTCCAGTCAGGTTAGTGTCGGGTCGTTTTAATTGATGATCGAAGATAGTCACTAACCAATTTTTTTTTTTAATTTCAATGCTTCTTTCACAATCATCTAGTGAGGTAGGTGCATTCTTTGCTTTTCGTCCGACTAAACACCTTTTAAGTCTATTTATATTAACACACCTTACAACTCGAGAAGGGATTCTTTTACTTTTAAATGATGAGCTTCTAAGTCTAGACGTATCCAAAGTATTAGAGCGTAGCTTACTAGAGAGAATTCTCATTTTAGCTGATTTTCGACTTTGGACTTCTTAGATGGAACTTAGATTGTTACAGCGCTTTAAAGGTTCCTCAAGTTTGAGTTTTGCCTAGAGTGCGTAACGGCGTGTTTTGACTTTTGTGCTATCGAATGATCAGTCTGTGCGTTTGGCTTGAATTTCAACCTTCCAATGAGGTTGCGATGTTCCGTTGTATCGACTTGAAGTGCCCCAAGTCCGTTAAGCCATTTTGACCTTTTCTGCAGTCCAAGTGTCTTTCCACTATTATGGAGACTTCGAGGTACTGGCTTTACCCTTTATTTTCAGGGTTCTGGGGGTCGAAGTCAAGATCCTGAATCCCTAATCCGAGTCCATTTTCCCATTCCTAACATCTTGGGATTTTTATTTCCAAATATACTCATGGCACGTTGCACTTCGTACAAGGGAGAGTTCCATATTTGCAAAAAGAAAAAATCATATTTTCCAGAAATCTTTTTTATTCATGTCATTAATTTTTCGTCACTATTTGGCATTACACAATATGAAATGAAAATCCTAAATTTCTCCCAGAAGTCCCTATTGATACCTCATTAAAAAACTAGCAAACAAAAATCCTCTGGAGCACAAAAAGCTGGACGAACGAAAAAAAAGAGTATAGCGCGTCCTTTCGGGTCTTCGTGTTCGTCTTCCCGCAACTAGGCTCCTTGCATGGAGAGGCTCCGCATTGTCGATCTCGAGCGTTAGGCTCTAGCTTCGCTGAAGGGTTGGTCTCCCTTTTGATAGCGAGAAAGCCGCCCCCAAAAACCTGCAAGATCCCAAAATGACAAACAGTTAGCAAAAATTAGAAAGATAAGAAGGTGTACCTGTTACTTCGACAGAATACGCTCTGCATATTATTTTGCAGTGTGTACCCGGGTTGGCTGATAGTCTGCTTCCCTCGACACCTTTTCCATAATTGTCTTTGGTTCAATCACTCAATAACTGCCTCAAGTGATCATCCTCTAGTAATTCAGCCCAGCGTAAGTTACTCGAACTCTTCACTTTTAGTGTCGCACCCATGTTGACACGACATGGATATGGGTGTAGGTGTGGAATCCATACCTAATCTGATCAACCGATTTTGGGTACTTCGACCAAAATTGACTGGAAAAGTTCGAACAGAGTTCAAATTTGTAATCAAAACAAAAGCTAAGGTGAAATTGAGAAAAATTGAATACCTTGTATATCGAAACTTCTATATTATTGCTTTTCTTTTTGTATATCTCATTTCCGAATTTTCTTCTTGAACAATATTTTCTCACTAAGCTTTTCACATAATATCTCATAATTTAAGTTTCATAACTCTATTTTTAGATATTTAAATTATTTTTCGTCAAATTTTCCGCACCCATATCCATCTCTAGATTCATATCCCCAAATCTTTAAATTGAGACCGTGAAGGATCCGACCTTTAGATCTGTACCCGTATCGAACACCAGCACCCGAGTCCACGCAACTTAAGTGTCGGCAACCCTCGGTGTCAAGGCCATGCGTCTCATGGAAAATGGGAAATTCACACACACCTTTATTTCTTGAATCGAGGTTTGAGCGCACGGGCTTCAGGAATTTAACCCTTTCGTTATATCGAATAGTCAAGACCAGTTGCACGAACTCATGGTAAAAAGGTATTTTGAAAAGTGGGAGAATCTCGTCGATGGCATACACTGCAGGCTTAATAGCTCCCTCAGCTTGCAACCCGCTCTGCTAGGAGTCTCCTTTCTCGAGATGAGATAGGTTCAAGGAGTGAAGGTTACCATGTCAGCTCGTGCTGGTCTCAAATCTTCTACATAAGGCACATACCTAACGTGGATGGGGCCTTCGGACCGGCCCACCGCGAGGTGCTCCTGACAATCCTATCCTAGCATGCCACAGACTTTTCTCAACCTTCACCTCATTCCACTCCTGAGGGGTTTTGCCGATAACCCTCCAACAGTCGTCCTCAATCCGATTCTTGGAATCGCACTGACTGTGAACGTTAGCCCACGTTATGGCCTCAAACTCTGATAGGTTTTCTTTTAGCTTGAATCCGATGACTGGACTTCCAGAATTTAGTCCCTTAGTAAAAGCTTTAGCAGCCCATTCACACGTCACCACCGGTAGTTGCATCTTTTCCTTCTGGATTCTCATGACATACTCCCGAAGTAGTTTTGAATCTTAACTTTGGGCTGGAGTTTCATGGCTCCGGCATGAGCCATAAGAAAATAGTCTACTACCATATTAACCGAGTAAATAAATTTTTGAATAAACAAAATACTAGACCAGAGCTCCTTTTTACAAGGTCACCCCAAATTATTTCAACATTACGGATTCAACCTCCTCCATAATCAGGTCGTTACTATTCACGATCGTCATTCAGAATAGCAAATGCTCATGAGAGTCCAAAGTCCCATCATATTTGGGAATGTTCGACATCTTGAACCTCTTCAAGATAGGTTTGGTCACTGCATTAGCCATGTAAAGTGCCTTGGCATAACTCTTTGAGTTCGTTCCTCTAATAAAGGGGCTCCCATCATGGGAGAAACTCCCAGGATGCGGCTCATTCAACACTGAATTTCCACGCATTATGCCTTCATCTTCCCTTTCAACAACTCTGTCACGGTTGTTATTAAGCAGACCGAGGCTCCACACCCAACCTCTGTCTCCCAGCTTTGCACTCTTCAAATCTGTCATCAAGCTCCTCGACGTCGTCCCACTTATTTTCTCTTGAGGAGTTTGGAGTCCTTTAAGCCAGACCACCCCAGAGTTCATCCAATTCTATCCCGAACCTCCATTCTCGCCATCAACTCCTTCTAAGAGCCTGTTTGGATGGGATTAAAAAAATAATTTTTTATCTTATGTGTTTAAAAGCTAAAACTAAGGGCTTATAAATTGAGAAGATAAGTGTTTGGATAAAAGTGTTAAACTGATAAAAAGTTATTGATGTGTTTGGTAAATAAGTGTTGTTAATCACTTTTTTGTTATCAAAATAACTTAAATGTCCTTGAAGCTATTAAAACCATAAATAAGTTGAATTACATATAATTTTTAATTCTAATAATTTAAAAACAAAGGGAAAGATGAAGAAAAACTAAAGGGAAGAGACAGAGAGAAGCGACAAAGAGAAAAAGAAAGAAAAATAATTTAAGGGTTATAAATTTAGGATATTGTTGGAATTGGAGAAAAATATAAATGATAAAAAAGTAAATGTCTTGGCCAAACTTAAAGAATTCTATCCAAAAGTAAATGATAGGGTATCTAATTTCTCATTTTTTGCTTTTTTTAATCAATTTTTAGTTTTTTAAGTACTTTTTTATTTTACCAAATACCTAAAAAAAAAAGTTTAAAAAAAATTAAAAGCTGATTTGATTAGATTTTAATCTTATCCAAACGGGCTCGAAGTGCCAGAAAGCTTTAGAGGATCTTCTAGAGGCTTTCAAAACCAGCCACTCTTATGTTCCTCCTCATTAAGGGTCCTACTGCCCCCTTTTTTGAGAATGTACATTCATCAAATCTACGTTAAGGCACGAAATCTCATCATCTTGGTGAGTTGTCTACTCGCTGGAGTCGGTCATGACTGGAAACAGTCATTGACGCCTGCTTTGTCACGACCACATCCTCAGTTTGTTCTTCATTGTTAGGTCCTATTTACAAGGAATTCAATTACTAGATGATAACAGAAATCAACAGACAGAAATCAACAAAGTATAAAGTAAAACAAACAAATCTAAGCAAGCCTACAAATCTAAGCAAGCCTGATGCGAGTATGCGGCGTTCGATATCTATTCCTGACAATCTGAGATGTGGACAAAGCAAGATTATCACTAACTAGATAAACAGTACATAATAAGAAATGGTTGAATATCAAGTAAGCTATTGTATTGAGCAAGATAGTGGATGTGTCGGTGTATTTACAAGTGGGGAGGGGCGATTACAACATTAGATCTTGGCCAATTATAATTCGACACTAGATCCTAAAGAACTAAAACTAATGCCGACGAGCCACGTGTTTAATCCATTAGTGAGTCAACTAATATTCTTGCACTGCTCAGCTTCATAAGAGTTCGTTTGCATACTGAGTAGCCTGACAAATTTGGAGCTCCAGTTTGTCCCTTGCGGCTTGCGCCATGCGCCATGCGCCATGCGCCATGTAACCGGGGTTAGTGATCCACTGAGTCCGTATCTTTTACAGGTAGGCGTTTCCATTGTTTTTAACTCGAGAGAGGCTTCTCGTGGTTTTAGCACTTGTTGACGTGACGGATATTTACGTTGTCTCTCTTCATAGTGCGACACGTCTCTAGCAGATGTTACCCCATATGAAGATGAACTGTATTTTGACGTTTTACTTTTTGTGTAAAGAAAGTAGAATAGAGGAGACAAATTCCCACGTAAATTTGGTAGGTGCTCAATAAATTTTATTAGGAATGAGTCAAATTTAACGCGTTAAAAATTGGCTAAATATATCTTTTATCATATTTTGGGATCAAATTTATCTTTGCTATCATATTTTGAAGTCAAAATTATCCCCTCTATTTTGAAAAATAAACTAAATATATCATTCCTCATATTTTGGGGCCAAATTTACCCTTAATGTTACTTTGGGATCATATTTACCCTATTGTCAAGAGACTTTTCATTTGTACTCTTCATTTAACAAAAGTTCAAATCAATGTTAAATGATTATTTTAAAAATAAAATACACCCTAATCTAACCACCCGATTCAACTCACAAAGAAAACAAAAACAAATATGCCTTTCCTCGATTTTGTTGGTCGAATTTTCCCAACGAAAAAATATCTCTCTCTTTCAACGTACAACACTAGTAGGTTGTTGATATGCAATTTTATGTGCATCTAGATTCTATATAAAAACATGATGAAAAATTTGTGTAGATCTAAATTGTATACAAAAAAAAAAATATAAGAGTGAAAAGATGGAATGATTGACACGTAGGGAGACCTTTTAACTCAATCATACAGAGATATATTCAGTGGATCTAATTTGTTGCATTTGACCGCTAAGTGTAATTTTTCATGAGTTCTACAATGATATAGATCCATAAACCGAGGGAAGGGTATATTTGTTTATGCAACATTTATGCAGATTCATTTTTCATTAGCTATGCACTGATAAATATATTGTGACTTAATCTCAGTGAAAAATTTGACCAACAGAACTAAGGAAGGTATTGTCTTTTTAATGATTCGAATTGGATCGAACGACTTAGATTAGAGTATATTTTATTTTTAAAAAAGGACATTTAACGTTGATTTGAGCTTTTCTATTAAAGAAAGGGTACATACGAAAAATTACTTCATAACGAGGATAAATTTGACCCCAAAGTATGATATCAAGGGTAAATTTGACTCTAAAATATGACAGTGAAAGTAAATTTAACTCCAAAATATGATAAAGGGTATATTTAGTCAATTTTCAAAAATAGAGGATTAAATTTTACCATTTTCCTAATTTTATTTTTGCAAGGTTCTTGGTTTCCCTATAGATATGGCTTTGCACAGCTTAGGTGCTCTTATATATACTAGTATGTTTGTCGTCTCCAAAAAAAGTATTATGTGGTTTTCATTATATAGATATCTTATTATCCTTTCAAAACTTAGGTTTTCACATGATATCATGATGTGCTTAAATTTCAAATTCTAAGTTGATTCTTGGCCCGCTATTTCACCTGAATTTGCTTAGTGATCGTTTGTTACAATGTATTGAAAAAAATAATACATGCATTAATGAATGTGTATTACTAGTATATTGTTTGGTACATTTTTTTGTTTATATATAACTAATACAAGCATTAGTTATACACTCTATTATATATTCTATTTCTCATGTATTAGTAATACAAAAATACTAAACACATGTATTAACTTATTAAATATCAAAGTTACCCCTCCTTTTCAGCTTTTTTGCTGCTATGATTTGAGGTGCTGCTACCTCCATTTCAATATCTCACCTGCTGCTAGCCATGAGCATGGTAGTATCTCAGCTGAGATACTGAAATAGTAGTATCATTGTGATTAGAATTAGTCCAATTTTATGGACCTCATTCTCATCCTTAAGAACAAAAATGTCACTATTAATACAAGCTTGAGATTTGAAAAAACAAAAGACAAACTATCATATGAAAAAAAACTACTAATGGCCACAATGTCAGTTTAACGAGAAATATATCACTCACTATCGAAATATGTAAAAGTTGGATGGTAATATGAATTTGATTCTTGAAGTTGTTATGATGATCTGTTAGGAATGCGGAAACTCTTCAAACCTTATGCAGCCGGGTGCTTCCTTGGATTTTTTGACAAGTAGCTACTGCTACTTTTATGCTTGAAAGAAAGGATAAAAAGAAGGATATTTTGATAAATAAATAATTTTATGTAAAAATTATATAAATATATATTTTTTTAATATATCAAACCAAATACTGTGAATAAAATAATATTTACATTACTAATACTTGTATTACTAATATTTGCATTTATAATACAAGCATTATTAATACACTTTATTCAACATTATTCTTATACACTTTATTTAATATTATTCTTATACACTCTACTAAACAACCCCTTAGTGTACTGTCTTCTAAATTAATATTACCTCTGTTTCAATATATTTGTCATGCTTATCTTTTAGTCCATTTCAAAAAAAAAAATATCTCTCCTTTTTCACCATCTCTTTAATATCAACTTTCAACAAAGCATGCTTCAAGATTAAAAAATATTTCTATAGCTTCTACATATCTTTGTTTAACATAACAACAATCAAAAGGAATATAGAAAAGAAGAGGTAAATAAAAAGAATGAACCTTTAGCAGAGAAAAGAAAAAAAGGAACAACGACACCCTTACCCTCAGCAACAAGTTTGACGCCTTCCTCCAAAGCTTGTTTAGAAGTAAAAACCTTAGAGACCAAGCCCAAGTCTTTAGCTTCGGAACCTGTAAACCTCCGACCAGTAAAAGCCAACTCCATGGCATTTTCAAACCCAACAATACTGGAAGCCTCTGAAGTGTCCCAAGATCAGCCGTAATAGCTAAATCCACCTCTTTCACCGAGAAAAAGGCATCAGAAGAACAAAACCTAATATCACAGGCAGTAATTATATCAATCGCACCACCAATACATGCGCCATGGACAGCGGCAATCACCGGTTTACGACAACACTCTAGGGCAGTAATAGCCTCCTGCAGGAACTTCATATGTAGCCGGAGCCTCTCGACGTTGCGGCCGCAATCAGCAGCGTAAGATCCTTTTAAGGCGTTGTCTAGGGTTTGGAAGTCGATGCCGGAGCCAGCGAAGATGATGACGGCGACATCAGGGTTTTGACCGAGTGAGGAGATGGCTTTGGGGAATTCAGTCAAGAAGTCACGTGACACAGCGTTGAGGTGGCTAGGTCGGTTCAGATACAAGAAACAGACCCCAGAATTTGGGGATTTTTGAAGGATTTTCAGTGATTTGTATTTCTCCATTATTTGTGCAGTGCAGGAAGATAGAATTAAAAACGATGAGGCTCAGCGGAAGGTAAATGGGAATCCACCAGAGAAAATTGATGGAAAAAAAGGAGTCTTTATCCTTCTAATTTTTGGTGATAATTGACCAAGGTCAAAAATTCCCTTAAAAAATTAATTAAGTTAATTGTGGGTTAAATTAATTTTTTAAAATATAAATTAATCCACAATTTTTATTTATTCTCCTTATATATAAGTGAGCAACAAGAGGGACGAACACTGCATCAAGAATTGTACTATTTTCTCCTTATATATAAGTGAGCTACAAGAGGGACGAACACTGCATCAAGAATTGTACTATTAGCAATATAAATGGTACATCATATTTGTCCTTATACTTGATTTTTTACCCTTTTACTAACACGTGTATTGCATGCATCTATTTTCGAATTTCTTTACACATAACAGCTTTTCACTTTTTTCATAAGCTCTCCTCATCTTGATTTTCGTCGAAGTGTTGCTGCAATTTAAGGTATTTTTTCCCCTCTATTGTTCTTTTCTCTTTATCTTCAAATGGCGAGAAGATCAAAATGGGAGTTTTTATCTTCAATTCTTCACTCGAATTTTGTTTCTGAGCAAAGGGGGAAATCAAAATGGGAGTTTCTACTCAGATTTTGTTTTTGATCATAGTGTGTTTCGATTTTCGTTCTTTAGTCTTATGAATTTTTGAAGGTTAAGTTAGAGCTTTAGGCTTATTATTCAGAAGAATGGAAAAATAATGGAAGAACTTTGAAGAGAAAAATCAGTATCATGTACAAAAAATTCGATTTAAATCAGAAACCTCTTTGCCCAGAGGCCAGATTAAGTCTATAATATAGTCTCTATAAATTTTTCATTATTGCATGTACTTTTGACTGAGATCCAGTGACATTAGATATGTGGCAGGTGAATTTTTTTTTTCATTTTTATTTTGATGTTTTCACCCATTTGTCGATAATGTGAATTTGTTAAGTTGCACCCATTTGTTGGTAATGAAGAATTGCTCAAATAGATCTTTTCTTCAATACTCTTTTGTGCTTCAGAGTGGTATCCTCTGTTTAGTGAGTTTCTCAACTGTCTTCAGCACTTCTATTACTTCTTCGATCTTTCAGTGGCTGAATTTGGCTATGAATATGAATTTTCGAGTTTGAGTTTTGTTGCTATGAATAAGATAGTTCTAATAGATCGTGATATTGTTGACTCAATTGTGATTCTTTTGCACTCTTTCTAGATAATGAAATTATCCATATTATAATGTTAGAATTGTCGTTACAAGAATGGGTTATGTAAGTAGGTATACCAATTGTTAACTTTAGCCTGGGAGGTCTACTACGTATATACTTTGCTTCTAACGACTATTAATAATACATACTTTGATTCATTCATCCGATGCTATAAGTCATCGCAGTGATCGTCCTTTATCTTTCAAAGCTTCATCTGGTCAGGAGGCCTGGAGCTACTACAAGGTATCACACAACGAATCATATACTTTGTCATCTTAATTTGTTTGTCTAGTTTTGAGTATTTGAAATGTGACATTGAAATTTGATGTTTAAGTAAAAGAAAAGAAAGATTTTTGAATGTTTTGGTCTCAAACCAAAGGATAGTCGACTTGACATATGACGTTCAAGGAAAATAGAAAAAAGATTTTTGAATGTTGCCGTCTCAAACTAAAGGATAGGTGAACTTGTGGTTCACTAAATTGACATGACCAACTTGGCTGTCAATGGGATCAGTAAGGCTAGAAAATTTGTGAGTAGATTCTCTCTTTAATCTTGATTTAGTTTATTTGAAATTACTATGTATTTTCCTTTCAGGACATTTAGATGCAAAATTGAACAGTATTTCATAATTTGGATTAATTACAATTCGATGATTTTTATCATTCTTCATTATGTCAAGTTCAGTCTGTGCTTGATATTTTTCTCTTTTTTTAGGGGGAATCCCAAGTGCAACATTTTCTTTCTAGAACAGCGGATGCTATTCTAGCTCTAAAATGTGATCTCAGGTAAGATCTCTTTCCATATTCTCGTGGGTCTTAAACCTTGCATTGCCTTCATACTATTTTGTTAACTTTTTCCATTTAGGTATCATTTCTCTGGCTCAGCTTTGATCACAACTATGGATCAAAGCTCTGTAGCTCCACCACCTAATTTGGCTTCTTCACGTCAAGATAATAATGACCAAGATAGAAGATCACAAGCATATGTGAATAGAGAAAAATATGTAAAGATTTCAGATTATTTCTCATATCCAAGTAGACGATAATGCATTTTCTTGAGTTGCTGAGAGAATTGCAAGAGGCCATCCTACTGTTGATATAGCAAAAGTTTTGAGGTGTTGGACGTATGCCCTACAACGTGTTCATAAGCAGTCCCTTCAACTGGTATGCTGATTCCTCTGACTCAAGATTCTATAAGTTCTGTCAAAACTTTGTTTTTTTTCTCCATAAATTTCAATCTTAGCATATCACGGAGACAGTTTATATAAATATTTGGAATGTTTCTTGTTATGTGGATTCAAGTGGTCCAGGTGAAGCGAAAGCAATAGCTTTCAATACTATGAGCAATATGCATCTACCATTTTGTGATGTCATCGAGCACTATGTCTGCTCATGAGGGAAAATTTGGCCTATTGTAATGATGACGAGAGCATATTTGACCATAACTATTAACGAGAGGGAAAATTTATTCCATTTCGCATAGTTCAGGGCCAAAGTGGACCCTTTTCCCATAATTGCTTTTGAGGTAATATAAGGTTGGACTTTTTCCTTTTGATCCCTTTATGAGTTTCAAATAGAGTAATTTATGACTTAGTAACATGTAAATGTTAGCTAACCAACTTTATGTGTTTGCAGTCCTGCAATTCTTAAATACCTGGCTTGTGCATATTCAGGAATTGCGGATCATTGGTAAGCAGCAACTTGAGGTTTTTCAGTATATACCTGATTGAATGGTATTTTATAATGGAACAGTGAGTACTCTTTTGAGCTTAGGCATTATGAATGGATCTTTTATGCACTTGACATGTCTATGAAGTTAATTCAATATGCAATAGAGTAGCTGATCTAATTTGGTTGCTTATGAACTACTCCATCTGTTCCTAAATAATTATCATCCTTACTAAGAGTCCGTCATTTATTGACGGATTTTTCGGGATATTTCTTTCTTAGAATTGAAGAAAAAGATTAAGTAATAAAAAGACCAAAAATCGACCAAATTGATTTCCTACACCACACGCGCCTATTACTTCCGTCTCCACTCTCCACCTACCCAATCACTCCTTTACGGCGGCGCTGCTTTTATCTCTTCTCCACTATCGACCTCCGTCTCCGCCCTAATTCTCGCCAGAAAAAGTGAAAACATGTTGTCTATTTAGACGTTTTTCCTTCAAGGCTCTTTATCGATTCTCTTTTCTTCTGATTCATCAGTCATCACTAGCTGCCGCAGAGTTTCCGTTAAATTCACCATCTCATGTTGCTCGGAGGCGTCTCCTTTGACTGTTGTGAGCAGTAATGTGGATAAGAAACCTTCCGATAGAACCAAAGTTCGACTCGGCTTGCCTAGCAAAGGCCAATGGCTGCTGACTCTCTCGATTTTCTCAAGGCATACGAATTCCTACGCCGATTTGCCTTTTAAACTACTATTAAATGTGGAATTTTAACTTGTTTATCTTTTTATTGGTTAATTACATTATTGTCAGCTATCAGTTAAGCAGGTGAATCGCGGCAGTATGTTGCAGAAATTCCAAAGGTATGTGGCATTTCTGTTTTTCTCAAATCTGGTTTTATTATAAGAATATAACTTTTTTCTAGAGGTTCTTTTGAGTGTCGTTGGCATTTGAATTAGTATGATTAAAAGATGAATTGAATCATAATGAAAAAGGTACGAGCTGATCCCAGTAGGATAGGAAGATTTATGAGTGCTATTAACTGAAAGGTGTAGTAGTGTTTGGATCACCCATCAACTTAACTTAGTTTGATGTTGGTGAGAATATTTGTAACTGGACAAACACTTTTTTTTCATAGTAATTATTTTGTAGTGATTTAATAGTTATTTCCAAATTAGTGAATTTCTTGAGTTGGGGATTGTCTAAAAATATTCATCTTAAGCGATGATTAATGGCGTGATGAGTTGGTTGAATTGTTCTAAATGCTTTTTAGAAGGAAACATTAGAGAGTAAATGACAACCTAAGCCTCCGGAAGTTGTCACTTTGAATATTTTCTAGCAGGGAGTTAGTTCTCCGGATCTTATTAGTAATGGAGAGAGCAACATTGGTTTATCGTCTACTATGGCTAAGGATCATAACCATACCATTGTTGTTGCAGCGACCACTACTGCAGCCGCTGAGACAGCTGTTGCAGCTGCTCAAGCGGCTGCTAAAGTCGTCAGGTTAGCTGGTAGCTATCGTCGCGGCAAATAGAGGTAATTAGCTTCTTCCAGTTGTTTTCATACTCAATATATAATATATTGGTGTTTGTCGAAATCAATAAACTATAGTGTTTGGTTATATCTCTATTTAAACATAAATTATTTATGCGGAGATCTCTGAATTAGTATTTGCGAAAGACATAAGATAGGCCCAAGTTCCTCTTAACTGCAGCATCTTAACACTGAGAGAGATCATAGGCAATCGTTTCCCAAGCTTAAAAGCAGTCGTAATCAAGTGTAGGGACCAAGAAGCAGACCTGGTTACAACGACAACAAACGAGGAGTTAAGGTGGGCTGAAGCTTCTATTGGCTTGCTCGATAATTACATTATATTCTACTTTTATGTATAGCCATTTCCACAATTTAATTTGGTTCTTTTTTCAGGATTTTTCCAGTTTGTTTTTGGGAATTTTCAAGATATTTGGAACTTGTAAGGTACAATTATATTCTCACTGGAACAAAAAAGGGTTTAAGTGACAATGGGTTAATTGCCAGTAATTGTTAGTCTATAAAGCCTATTATTACATGCAATTGGACATTTGCTAGGAATGAATACCTTTTTACTCTATAGAATTGTCGCTAAAACTTCTAGCGACCTGAAATATAGTGGAAAGTAGTCATTGCCGGTATGGACCATTTTTTGCAAGTTTTTTCTTTCCAGGATTAATATATATGTTTTGGTTGCAGGAACTAGAATATTATGGTTTTAATCAACAATGGCCTATTGGTTCTCATTTGATGAGCTAAGTGCAATATCTATAGCTTCTTCATTTAGTGAGAATACTTTGCATGATTCATTCATCTATCGTGATCATCCAATAGTGGGCCATAAAAGGCCTATGGAATTGTCCCAAACTGTTGAAGAAAGGCCTCTAAAGAATCCTAAAACAAGTCACAGCTGGAACAACAATAGTTCTTATCATGAAAATGACCAAATGTCGAGCTCACAATCTGTGGCTTATCCCAATTACTCCCATTTAATCAACTCAAATAATTTCACTAACCAACAAGTTGTGACAATGAAGCCCAAAGAGGAAACAACTTTGTCATGCAGCAGTATAACTTTTGCTGCTGATCATCACAATAATTTGGTTTGTCATCAAGATTCTTTTGCCAATCAAAATTATATGTTTAAAAAAGTGCAGCTCGGTGCACTAAAGCTACCGTTATGCGTGGTGTCCGGGGAAGGGCCCCACCACAAGGGTGTATTGTACGCAGCCTTACCTTGTATTTCTACCAGAGGTTGTTTCCAAGGCTTGAACCCCCGTGACCTCCTGGTCACATAGCAACAACTTTACCAGTTACTCCAAGGCTCCCCTTCTATCAGAATTATATGTTTAAGGCTAATAATTCATGCCAAGGTGCTAATAAGAGTGTTAGCACTAATAATGGGAAATTAACACAAGCTCAAGATGACATCACTGTGAGAGGAAAAGACGCGAAAAAAAAACTCAGTCAAAGATTCATTGCTTTATCTGCCCTAATTCCTGGACTCAAAAGAAGTACCAACACTCTCTATCATGCTTATGAATATGCCTATATGTGTTTGGTACAATGAAAGTCATTTTTTACAAATATGTTTCTTCATATATAGAAGTAGTAGTATTAAACTTTTTATTTGATGAGTAGATGGACAAGGCTTCAGTTCTTGGAGATGCAATAAAATATTTGAAACAACTCCAACAGAGTGTGAAGACACTTGAGGAGCAAACACCGAAAAAATCTGTAGAATCTCAATGCTTTTCTTAAGGGGCGTGCAAATAAGAAACATGGGAAGTATTTATGAGCGGAGAAAGTATTTTACATGAATTCACGTGAGAGTGGTATCAATGCGAATAATTAAGAGAAAGTAAGGTGGTTGGTATAGTTGGAAGAGACGATGTTTTGTTGCGCCAATTCTTAAAAAAAGGTATGGATCCTAATGAATCTAATACCGATGGGCATACAGAGCAGCCTTAATAGCGCAAACTTAGTAAGGACTATTTCTACTATTGCTACATAAGGAATCATATGATCTTAGTTTGATTGGAAGGATCTTTTTGTGACAAAATTCTAATCTCTACTGTAGTTTGGATGGATGCCCTCTTTCAAGGAGTCTATAATCTTAATCTGTAACGGATTCATGACTGTCATAATCCCAATGGTGGTGTCCAAAGTTATGACTTGGACGCCATGGGCTTGACTTGTGTTCTGATATTGCACTTGATGGTGTTAGATATGTCTTTTGTAGCAGATTGGCTCATGGAATGATTTCCTATAAGTATCTGGTAGTCTAACCAGTGCCACCACCAAGGAATTCCACTGGTTCGGATGTCCATAGCTGATTTGGGGTTGCTTCTCCGCACCTGATAAAAGTGGCATGCAACGTAAGCCACATATAAGGTTAACAAAACTACAGAAGTAGTACTGGTTTATCAACATGTCTTGGCCAAGAATAACAAACAATTTGAAGAAAGCTGGAATTGGAGTAGCTATTGCAGATTGCAAAATGTCACCGTAGTGCTTTTGATATAGTCCTAATTTGATCCGACTGTCAGTCCTATACTTGGATTAGTGATGTCTTAAAATATGAAAAATAGCATAGCTATTAAATAATAGAAAATAAAAGTTTATCCTCAAATTCTATTTATTATTCCAACACATAGTAATATAACTAAAAATATTATTGGTGATTTCATTAACTTATAACCTTTTTCCATGTGTTATGTAAGAAATTATTTAAAATTTTCTATCCCAATTATTAAATTTTTATTACTGCACGAAGTGCAGCTAAATTTACTAGTATATGTAATGAAAACAAAGGACCCAATCAATCATTTTCCTTCATTCTTCAGTCATTCCGTTTTCAAAAAATAATACTCTTCTCCAAAAGCTCAAATTTTTTATCCTCTCAAATATCACTCTCCCCCAACAGATTGCCTCAAACAAGACAATAAATCGACACTGTTGCCATCTCCGACGACTATCAATAGTTTGAGAATCTACATTCAACTTCTTCATCCTTATAGCCGTCAATTTCTCTTACTTTGCAGATAAAGACTTTTATATTTGTTGGTTTTCAAAAAATTAGGGTTTTTTAGTTAATGAAGAAAAAAAGAACTTTAGTTGTATTTTTTTCAAGTATGGGCTCATATTTTTGAGATTTGATGCTCAAAAAAGAAAGAACCCGAGAAAATCTTAATTTATGGTATTTGTTCTCTTAATATGGTGGTTGATGAAAATGTGATATCTTTTCAAGTGAAGTATAATTATTTTTGTTGTTGTTCTTGTCTTATTCTCGAATTGTTGTAAAAATAGTAAAATTTGAACATTGACTCTTTTTCTGAAGATATCTGTCGTGACAATTTATCGTGTTATTTGTCTTCTTGTATTGAATCACTTCACTTGGTATTTGTTGGTGCTATTTGTGTTTGCTGGTGTCATTGGTGGGTGTTGTTGGTTTTGTTAATGTTCTTGGTGTTGCTTGTTTTGTTGGTGTTATTTGTGTTCTAGGTGTTGTTTGTGTTCTTGACATTCTTATTTTAGTTCTGTTGGTGTAGTTGGTGTTGTTGGTGTTGTTTGTTTGTTTTGTCGGTGTTGTTTGTGTTCTAGGTATGTTTTTGGTATTATTGGTGTTGGTGTTCTTGATTTCTTGGTTTTGTTAGTGTTGTTATTGGTGTTGGTGTTCTTGATTTCTTGGTTTTGTTAGTGTTGTTATTGGTGTTGTTAGTGTTCTTAATTTTCTTAGTTTTGCTGGTGGTGGTGGTATTAGTGTAGGCAAAACATTAGTGTTTTTCAAGTGGGTGACATAGCTTGGTGTTGTTGTTTGTGTTCTTGGTGTAATACAGTTTGGTGGTGGTGTTCTGTTGATGGTGTTCTTATTGATATATAATGTTGTCTGATGTGTCATAGTTTAATGTCACTTTCGATGTTTAAAACTGGAAAATATGCAAGTACTTAGGTCCATTTCGTTAGATATGATGCGTTCTGTGTGTCTATTTTGCAGGAAACTAGGTTTTGGAGCTTAAATGAAGAAAAAAAGTTGAAGTTTGTAAAAAGTCCCCATTTACGAGACTACTTATGTGCTTAAGTGCTACTTATGGCCACCATAAGTAGCCTCGTAAGTATCATAATATGTAAGTTCAGAGAACCTAAGAAGTAAAGATTGTTCTAATATTGACGAAGGGTTAAGTTTGAAGGTTTTGAGGCTCTGAAGTTTGAAGAATTGTCTGAGAAGCACAAAGGGGATACTTACATGGCGTAAGTGCCACTTACGTCATCGTAAGTAGCATCGTAGGTGGCAAGCTTCAACTTTGAGAATTTTCTGCTACTTACGTCCCGTAAGTGGATCCATAAGGGCCACCGACCTAGTTTTCGTATTCATTTTGATTAGGATTTTTATGGTTCTGATGTAAACTATAAATACCCTTTTGATGTTATTGTATTACTTTACGCACTCTTTACATTCACAAACATATATTTATTTCAAAATTCAACTTTTGATCTTGGAGTCCTTTGTTTTTGATTATTTGATTTATTATTAATTTGAAAATTTAGGTTTTGTTCTTAAATTATTATGAGATTCATCTTATGATTTCTTTATTGGATTTTATGGATATTCTTGTAAACATGAGAGGCTAAACCACCTAATTAGGGTTGTGGGAATATTGGCAGAATAACAAAGTAGAGAAAGTGTGAGATTTTTCTAAATTAGTGTTTATGCATAGATTGTGATCTTCGATTTGTATGCTTTCTTAACTACTGCAAAAGTTAAGAACTTGCATGTATTTAAGATCATCCTCACAAGAGAGGTCAAGATTAGAAAAAGAAGATTACGACAGTGATTCGAGATTGCCAACCCTTGTCTAATCAACTTGACACCCAAAAGGAGATAATTGAACTGGGATTAAAAACAAGGGTTAGTAAGGTGACACTCACAAGGTGAAGAGTGAAATCACCAGAGGCGTTCACAAGACGGTTGATGATACATATCCTGCCAGATTCTTCATGTAGAGCGGTGAGTTATTTGGATTAAGCACGTTAAGTATACAGAGTTAGGAAGCCAGGGAGAACACAGTCCTAGTATTCATCTCAAATTGATTTTGACTAAAGCGATCAAGACTTGTTACTACTTTACTGTTTTCACAGCAAAACACCCATTTACTTTCTTATATTTTGTCGTCTACTTTAACAGATTCATGAGATACATTTGTCCTATTTCCTGTAGGTTCGACCCTAACCTCTTTTGGGTTACTGTATTTGACATCAACTGCATTGTACTAAAAGGAGGTATAGTTTTGGGTGACATCAAAGTTTGGCGCCGTTGCCAGGGAATACATTTACAGATTAATTGATAGAGTTTGTTGAGGTTGTTGGCTTTTATTTTTCTGTTTTTCTTGAGGCGTACGTTGGTGTATGCCCAATACTAGGAGTCAAGGCAATCCCATGATCCCACTTGATCTAGAGCTTGAAAGAACACTACGACAGAATCGTAGGATGTCAGAACACGATCATAAAGCTCATCACGAGCTCTAAGATATGATATATTCTTTCCCTCAAGGGCTAGGGAACCATCCTCCCATCCCATAACTGAATCACCAAGGAGCCTAAAGATAAGACAACCTTACAAGTCTGACAATCTAATGATGCGTAGCACGAGTACGACCAATCCATCCCCAGGACACCATAGAAACCCACTATATCCGAATTAAACAAATCTACCAGAGTTTTCTTACCACCATCAGCTACCACACACCCCCTATAGACCCTTTTGGCAATCAAAGAGTTACCTACCAGGGTAGAAATAGATAGAGAGTTCGAAACACACTCTGGACCAAAACCAAAATACACAACCATAACTAGAGTCACATAAAAGAGAGGGGACCCCAGAACAATAACCAATACACATAATTGGAAAAGAGTTTGCAACATACTAGTGTCAGTATCAAAAGATGTCTTGGACTCCTTAGGGATAGTAAGAGCATTGAGACGATCCCGACCAGTGCCGAGGCTAGAAGTAGCACTCTTCGGTGCAAGAGCTAGAGAAGTGGCAACCGGTATCCTATTGGCCCAAGCGACAATTCTTATAGGACACTCCCATTGTATATGACCTAACTGACCATAATTAAACAATGATTCCTCGCTTCCTCGCTTTCTCGCAACGACCATGGTACGACCGACCACAAAACCAGCAAGGAGGATAGGATGATGTGGATTGATCCCCATCGGCCCGAGATTGGGAACCTTGTGCCCTAAAGGCATTACTAATATGAAAATGTCCGTCTCCCAACGGATTTAGGTAGGGAGCACTAGCCATAGCACATGAGTTAGGACCCACCCAACTCTTTCCCTTAGACCACTTATAACGATGCTATTGGCCTCCCTGTTATTCAGAAAACTAAGACCTCTTACTTTGCCTATTTCTCGACCTTGCCTTATTTTCCTCCATACCAATAGGACCGAACTGGCGTGATAGAGTTGTCACTATTTGGGTCAATAGATGAATAGAGTGTCAAAACTCGGCATTGGTAAGCTCTCCTTGAGGCAACTGGTCATGAGTACCACCTTTTGGAGTAGGGTCAATGAAGACCGGTGGAACTTCACTAGGAAAATCCAAAACTATGACCGTCGACTGGGTCTGTGCCTCATGAGTTGGACGAGATCCATCCATGTTGTCCTCGAGTGGGACAGGTGAGTTTTCATGAACTTTAGATCGTTGAGAGGACATGATCTGAAAAGTGAACCAAACAAGATTTAGGGAAGAGTTCAAGACCTTAGACTCCATAGCTCGAACATAGAACAACAAGTAAAACATTCCTAAATGCCTCGTAGCCTCCTGATTATAAGTGTGGTGCACAACACACTCATAAACAAGACTCTACTCGACATGACTTTGTGGACACCCTATGACACTGCAACCTCGGGTCTGATACTAACTTAACACGACTCAAACTGGGGCCTTGTCATAGTGGGCATCTCAAGTCCAAAAAGGACAGGATACCACCCCTGATACCCAATCCAACCAACCAACATATACCTTGAGTTGGATAAATTTCAAATATATAACAAGATGGCAAATTAGAAGATATAATGACTTTGGGATAAGTCTATACCCGAGACCAACCCAACCCAACCAAGTCAATCCATCCAATAACCAACCAACCAAACCAAAAATGATAACCCAATCTATATAGTATATAAATCGTAACCATTCCATACCCAAGTCCTCATCTTTCCATAAAAAGCCTCTAAACCAAAATGAAGAATACCTAGTCGGGACATGCCCCAGACCATAGCCAAAACCAAAGTCTAAGAAAAAATAATAATATGTAAAATAATTCATGACATGAAATGGATGCCTTCTGAACTATGGAAGCTCACCATTTCAATCCAACACCGACTGTTCCTGAATGAGCAGGAGAAGTAGTATAGCGGTTCCTGCATCACGTAGGGATACAACCACCTGAAGATGGGTTAGCGGGTGAACTCTAGCATGTACTCAGAATAAGGATAAAATAATGCCAATCTTTAAAACCAATCAAATAACCAGATGCTCATATTTCCATACACACACATACACACACACACACACACACATATATATATAATCCATGTCAAGAAAGGGAGTCGAGTTTAACATGAAATTTGAAATCATTAACCTGGGATGTGTAGATTTGCCATTCAAAATTCACTCATGGGCTATATGGGGCCAACGCCTCTTGCTGAAAGGGCCCAGACGCGTGTTTGCCGCACGAGCTGGAGAGAATATAAGAGGACTAGTACATCTCCAAGAATATAAGTATGACATTATGTACATGGTCACCATGAACAAACCTCACACCGGCAATCGTGAGTTTCCAACTTTGGTCCTTTCGAGACCTCCACCACCACGGCTTGGCTATACATCCCTCTTTATAGCCCAGATTAAAACTATTCACACACAACCAACCATTTTGTCAATTTCTTACCAAAGGCACTTCATTCGTATCGTCATACCAACACTAATTGCAAGTATACACATGCCTATTACCTTTATCAATCAACCATTTATATAGTTTTTGGAGATCTAGCCCATCGTCCAACAAGGACACTCATTTACCATAAGATTTTGGGAGTCGAACCAGTTTTAGTCAATTAAACCACCAAGGTTTCTGTTTAAACCATTTCATGGCCAACAAGGCCTTTACAAAACCATTTTCAAACCATTCATGCTCATTAATCCATTACCTTAGTTCAAAACACCATTAACATGTGACTAGTAATTTCCTTTAGACATTTTCACAAACGCCTTGTGGGGACACCTTTTACAAGACCAAAACCAAGGTGAAAACACTAAGACTAGGGTTACCCATGACCCATGTATTAAAATACAATCAAAAAGTATCCACATATGCAAACCATCACCAAAAACATGTGAAATCATTGTTTAAATCAAGAATAAATAATACTTAACAATATGCATCAAAACCCTTAATATTGGATTTCAAAACCACCATTTATGATTCATAATCAATGTTTAAAACACATTAAAACATGTCTTTAGTTGGAACTAAAAATGAGGGAGGAGTACATTCCTTATACAAGAAGATTCATGGAAGGAAACTTGACTCTTGAGCCCTTTGAATAATACTTGTAGAAACCCTAGCCTCTGATCTTTAAGAGTGAGTTTGAGAGGGTATTTGGAATTTTTGATCTACCAAACGAGTCATATGAGAGGATACAGTGAGCTATATAACGTAGGGACATAAGGGTTTTGGGGTGGAAAATATCCAAAAATCCCTCAACTTAAAAGCTAAAAACCAACTCCAGGAGGGTATGACTCACCCATCTAAACCGTACCCTAGGGTACGAGTGGTACCCTAAATCATACCCTAGACCTCACCATAGAACTCTACACTGGTCATCATACGACATCCATGCCAAAATCATATCCAAAGGTACAAATGGTACCCTAAACCATACCTTAGATAGAATCGACTCTACTAGACTAACCTTAGGTCATCATACGATTTGCAAGATACCATTCTTACCCTATTATACTAATCATATGGTTCCTACTCGTATCTTGGAAAAAACCCAACCAAAACTTACTAACCAACATACGAGAAGAGGTACCCAACCCGTATCCTAGGGTACCACTAGTAGCCATGAATAGTACCTTGCCCAGAGCCTCAACTTAGGAAATTTTTCTAAGGGTCCAAGTTAGGGTGTTTCAATTAGTGGGTTGATTGTATTACCATTTAAGCTCTAAATTCACCCATTCTTTGGGGTAACCGTTCCTTGAGCATATAGGGACGTGTTGTTGATTTTAAAAGTACGATTCTATAAATGGTCCCTACATGGGATTTTTTACTTGACTTTGGACCTAAAGCACAATAGTGAAATATGGGTATCATTATTATTATTTTGATGAGTATATTGTGATTTTGATAGCGTGGCATCTTGCGGAAGCATCTAAAAAAAATCAATGATCTAGCAAATTTCTTTTTCTTCGGTGTTCAGGTAGGCTAGGTCTAACTACCTCATAAATTAAGCTAATTCATAGTATATTAATGATTTTATGCTAGGTATGGGATAGGAATTAGGTCTGGGTATTATTTGGACTGAACCATAAATTAGGTGTAATTGATTTAATTAGTTATGTTTAGGTGGAATTGCTATCTTGTAATTGATTTAATTAGTTATGTTTAGGTGGAATTGATATCTTAGGGCTAATTGTGGCTTATTTAAAATCTATAAGTGAATTTAGATACCTTAGCATAGCCCGAGATAGATTTTACCTTAGAACGGATTTCAGAGTTAGAAGTGGGCCTTAGGGCTAATTGTGGCTTATTTAAAATCTATAAGTGAATTTAGATACCTTAACATAGCCCGAGATAGATTTTACCTTAGAACGGATTTCAGAGTTAGAAGTGTGCCCCTCCGGCCCACCTTAGGCCAAGACTCTTGTTAGTTCCTTGTAGACTTAATGGGTATATTATATATACTTAAAGTTTCATATTTTAGAGTTTGTAGAAATGAGATCCTTGATTCTTATGCTAGTTTGGTACTTGGGAGTTGACACTAGTTCTGGTTCAAGTTCGACATCTGACTATATGAGTTTTGGTTTAAGTTTGACTTTTTAATTGTATGTGTTTCACGACATTAATGGATTGTTTATGATGGCTATGGAGTTAGTTCTAATTTGAGGTTTATAGTATGGATGGATTCTTGGTTATGACTTGATATGTGGTTAGGTAATGAAATTCTGGTTATTTACATTCTTGATTGCACCCCGGGCTTATGGCTTTACTTTTCCGTATTTTCTGGCTTATGGTGGCCAATCTTGTAGTATTGTTTATGCTTTCTTCCATATTATATCTATTTGGTTATTTATTTACAATATTAGAGAGCTATTCAAGGTTTGTCCTTCCATCCTGACTTAGTTTATTTATCTTGCATATTATCGTACTTATATCATGGTTTAGCGTAATTGGTCAATAATGCCTACTGAGTACCTGTGGTTTTGGTACTCATACTACACTTTTGTACCTTTTTGGTGCAGATTCGAGTACTAGTGACCACCGTTGACATTGAGATTCTGATGAATTGACTCTTGAGATATGGTGAGATCCTGAATTCGAAGTTGCCCTTTTTCCTTTTATTATTTATGTCTAGTCTTTCACTATTCGTTGGATTGGTATTTAACTATTTCAGTACTATGTTATTTTTTTTATAGTGGCTCTTTTACCGATATTACTAGGTCGTGGGGTGGTTATTGATGTTTTATCTATAATTTAGACTATTATTATTACCTTATTATTGGAAGTCTTTACTTGCAAATTTTTGACTTTTACGCCTTTCTTTACCAAATTAGCTGATTATTTTTGCCTTTGGGCTACAGTCTGCCTTACCTACTGATGGGATCAAGTAGGTGCCATCACGACTCGTAAATTGGGTCATTATAAATTGGTATCAGAGCCTAGATTTACCAATATGGTTGGTACAAGAGCAAGTGTCTAGTAGAGTCTTGCAGATTAGAACGATGCCATACATTTCTTATCTTTGGGAGGCTATAGGACATTCTTAGTAGTTCTTAACTTCTTTTACTTATTTTGTATTAAGGGTCTGAGTTTGTTTCTAAAGATTCTTTTGGTTTCACTCTTCCACAGATGGCTAGGACGCGTGCTACTACTACACGAGGTGAGGACCCCGAGCCCATGCCCAGGGATACTATTACTATCCATAGATGATCGAGAAATCAAGGATAGCCTAGAGACGTAGCCCCAACAAGGGACATATATAGGGGGCCTTCACCATACCCTATTTATAATGACCCGAGACTACCCCCTAGTTGTTACACGATGATCATGACCCCGAAGAACCATAAGCTAACCCTTTCCTGATATTTGTACCATGAATACTTTATAATATCTAAAAATAAATGTGAAAAAACAGGTAGAAATAAGCCATAAGGTTCAACACATCTATAAATACTCAAAACTGAAAACTGAATACTAATACATCCATCCGAAAATCCTCTAACTATCTGAACTGTGGAGTTGATGGGACATGTCACCAACTAACTCTATTAATTGAAAATAAACAAAGTCTGATGCAATAATAATACAAGGATCACCCTCAAATAAAGAGGACTCATTTCTATGTCTACTGCTGCTGACTAGGACTGAACTGCTGAGGAAACTCTAGATCACATGCCTCTAGACCTATGGTGTCAAATAAAACACCATAGTGCAAATACGTCAGTACAAGAATGTACCGAGTATGCAGATAAGGTAAGGCTAAATACAAGGTCTCATACATGAACAATTACATAACTAAATAATCATGAGAGTACCGAATGAGAACACATACAGGAATGCACAAAACATAATCACAATCATCACAACCCTAGATACTGGAACTCGGATACCACTTTGCTGTCATCTGAACTCACTACTAATACTGAGATACTGAATCAATGAATTATCTGATACTGATAATTGATTAATTAAATATACTCACATAAATGACTAAATTTTGTGCTCACTACTCTCGACTGACGAAATCGGAGATCAACCTCTCTCTAACAGATGACTCTAGAATATATTATCAATAATTAAAAAATGATCATGTACGAATCTGACAACAAAAATACTCAACAAAATCTGAGATTGAGATCAAGCCTATCTATTGGGAGATCTCTGGTTCTGATAACAAGAATACTCAACAGGATCTGAGACTGAGATCAAGTCTATCTATTAGGAGATCTCTGGATCTGATAACAAATAACTGTATATGAGACTAAGCCTATCTGATGGATGGTCATGAATCAATGAAACTATCTGAACTCCTCACTGAGATAGATGACTGTACCTCACAGTCCTGATTTCAAAAGATTGATAGTGAAACTGCAATTGTGGAAAGTAGTTACTTAACCAACATGCCCCGACCTCCTGCCGGTAGGGTCTAACCTGTAACCCCAGCTGGAAGGGTGTCAATACTGTGCCACGGGTAAAGACCTCTCTAGTTAAGCCTCTCTGGTGGTTGACCCTCCCAGGAAGTTAGCCTAAGAAAATATAATAGTCAAATCTCTCTCTGGCGGTGATAGCCTCTACTGACGGTGACTCCTGCATCCTGTGCTTGTTACGCAGTTCTGGAGTTCAGGGATTGCTCCTAACGACTCGGACCCTCTCTCTGATGGGGAGCCGCCATCCCTTTCCTCACTCGGTTCTAGCTCCTACTCCCTACTGAAAGACTCTGAACTGAATTCTCAACTGAACTCAAACTGAACTAAATCAAATACTGATCATATTTCTCAAATGATCTGACTGAGTTAAGCTGAATTTACTTGGTTTCTTATCTGATGGAATACTACTAAATCATGATATCTGACTGATGATACAAAGTTTGAATTGATTAGTCTGTCACTACCGAGGCTAGAACTGAACACTTGGATACTACAAGATCTGAGCTGAGTACAACACTGAGGCTAGATTACTAGCGATCCTGAGATTTCAAAGATTACTGAGCTTTCTTAAGTTCTATATCTGTCTGAGAATACAGAGTTCTATAACTCACTGAGTTTTGAGAATAATGGCTATACTGAGATTATCATGAAAACTAACACGGGCTCTAGAAAATAGCTAAATTGTCCGGTACAAATATCCCCAGGACTCGATAATGTAAAAGTAAAACATAACCATTCTTGACTAGTCTTAATCACGATCATTTATTCATCATCATAATCACTAAAGCATTTCTTCAAGCATTTAGGAATCATAATATGTATTCATCATCGCAATCACTAACGCATCACTTCAAGCATTTAGGAATCATAACATGTATTCACTATCACAATCACTAAGGCATCATTTCAAGCATTTAGGAATTATAGACATGTAAACGCGTAGGGGGAACATGCTATAGGATCATACTCCATTCAACAAAGTCTTGTATCAAATACTTCGCATGTATATTAGTCTTGGCATGTATTAGATAGCACATAATTTGGGAAAAGCTTATACTATCTTGTCACAAATAACTCGTCAAGCACTTGGCATGTATTAAAGGCTTAGCATGCATCAAAGAACACGTAATTGGGGAATTTCATACTATCGTGTCTCAACTTGTTCACTAAGGCTTTTCAACAAACACTAGGCATGCATGGGTTTACACCTAATTGGGGATTTCATGCTATGATATCATACTTCATTTACTAAGGCATTTCATCAAACACTAGGCATGCATGGACTTGCTCACAATTTGGGGTTTCCTAATCAAAATGCTATAATGGCCCTAATTCTTCACATAAGCATTTTATCAAACATATGGGAAACATTCTTTTCTTATTCAACCATTTCCATACTTAATTGGCATGAACACATCATCTAACAAGAACTTGAAGAGGATTTATCTTGAACATCACATGAATTCCACATACTAGAGTTAAAGCTTGAAAACCTTGTAAACAAATATGAATCACAACTTAATAATAGCTGGAACATCAATTTCATTTCACATGAATCATGAAAAACTCATAAACATAAAATCTTTGAGATTTAGAAAAGGGTACTTAAGCTTCTTGGATGAAGGGACCTAAGAATCAACATCTACATACCTTGGGGAAACTCTTTTCTTGAAAGTTCTTGGAGAGATTCTTGATTCCTCTTGATTTCTATTGATCTTTATTGATTTTGATTGAAGATGAAATAAGGGTTTTGAGTTTGTAAAACCCTAGTTTTGATGTTGAAGATAGGAAATGAGGCTAAGAGCCTTTTATCGGGTATATATAGGGGCTGAAAAAAATGAGAAAAGACCAAAAAGCCCTTGGAATTAAATTGAAAAATCTCAATTTTACATGCTGGCTTGATGCGCTAGTTCATTAGAAATTGGACAATTGGAAAACTGTATGACGGCGCGACGCGGTGGCAATTGCGTAGCCACTTTGGTTGCGAACTTGAAAGGCACCGCGACGCGGTGAAATCATGTTGGTGCACTGAAAATTGAAAATTCTAAAATTAAGACTTGGTGCGATGCACCATAATCGTGAAGGCTCACTAGATTTTGATGATTTTTATTTTGGCTGGCTCTGCGACGCGCTAAAGTGCCAAGTAGTACACTGTCTCACTAAAATAGCTGTAACTCTTTGCCCGAGTATCAGATTTGGGAAAATTTGGTATCAAAAAAAAGCTTATTCAATGCTCTACATGAAATAAAGTTGATATTAGGGAAATTCTACACGGTTCAAAGTATTTCACACTTGGGAAAACACATCTCAAACTTTTGTGATTGGATTTTTGCTACACTGAACACGCTCTAAGGCTTAACTAGGAGAGAATTTTGTGGGATGTTACACTATTCCTACTCTCAAGCTAGAGATTCTCTTGCCCCAGCCAATAGTGGGACAGGGACCAGCCCAGGCTCCACTAGGGTTTATTTCTTCTCCACTGCTAAGGGATGCATTGGTTCAGCTCTTGAGATTGGTTAGTGGTGCATATTTTTATGGTGCACAGTCTATGGATCAGAGTGGTACTGAGGCAAGGATGCAGCTTGTAGCTGTGGCTCCTAAAGCTGAGGTCCATCATATACCAGTGGTTGCTCAGTCGGTGGTTATCTGATGTGCTATGGTTTTATGGAACTGTTAATGCTTAAAATCATAAAATATGCAAGTACTTAGGTCTATTTTTTAGATATGATGTGTTTGTTGTGTTTGTTTTTCTGGAAACTTAGTTTTTAGAGATGAAGAGATGAAAAGATGGTGAAAAAGTGTAATAAAACCATATATGGGGCCTCTTAAGACTCATAGGTGGTACCCATGATGGTCGTAGGTCCCTCCGTAAGTGTCAGAAGAAAAACATATGACAATCTAAAGTTAATAGTTCTTTTCTAATAGGTACAAAGAGGCACTTACATGGCGTAAGTACCACTTATGCAATTGTAAGTGCCTTCGTGCTAGAAGTTCTATAGTTTTGAAGATGTTTGACACTTACAATACCCACTTATGGCCCATAAGTGGGTAAGTGGGTTTGTAAGTGGTCACCGACCTAGTTTTTCTTATTCATTTTGGTTAGGATTTTTAGGATTTTGATGTATTCTATAAATACCCTTTTGATGTTATTTTAATAGTTTAGGTACTTTTATGCACTCTTTATAGTGAAAAACATATATTGATTCTAAGATTCAACTTTTGATCTTGGAATACGTTGTGTTTGATTATTTAGTTGATTATTAATTTGTGTCTTTGGGTTTTAGTCATAAATTATTATGAGATACATCTTATGCTTTCTTTTATGAATTCCATAGATATTATTGCAAACATGAGAGGCTAAACCACCTAACTACAGTTGTAGGAACCCTAGTAGAATAATGAAGTAGAGAAAGTGTGAGATCTTTCTAAATCAATGTTTACGCATGATTGTTATCTTCTTTGATTTGTATACACTCTTAACTACTATAGATGTTAAGAAATTTCCTGTATTCGAGATCATTTTCATAAGAGAAGTTGATATTAGGAATAGAAAATTACGATAGTAATTCAAGACTACCAGCCCTTATCTGATCAACTTGACACCCAGAAGAAGATAGTTGAACTGGGATCAAAGACAAGGGTTAGTAAGGCGATACTCTGAGACTCACAAGGTGGAGTAAAATTTACCAAAGACATTCACAAGACGGTTGGTGATACATAACTTGTTATATTCTGTATGTAGAGCATTGAGATAGTCGGATTGAGCACGATAAGTGTATGAAGTTAGGAAGCCAGGGGGAACACAGTCCTAGTATTTATCTCAAATTGATTTCAGCAAAAGTGATTAAAACTTGTTGCTACTTTACTATTTTCACAGCAAAACCCCCCATTTACTTTCCTACGTTTTCTTGCCTACTTCAATAGATTCTTGAGAGATATTCGGCCTATTCCTTGTGGGTTCGACCCCAACCTCTATTTGATTACTATATTTAACATCGACCGCATTATAATCTTCGAGGTGTAGTTTTAGGAAACATTAAATTTTGCCCCATTGCCATGGACTATGGGTTTTACTTTTTTATTATTCTTGAGGCGTACACTTTTGTATGCCCAGTACTAAGAGTCAAGGTAATCCCTTGATCCCATTTGATCCATATCTTGAATAACCCTATGAAGAATTGGAGGATGTCGAAATATAGTATTGAAGCTCATTATGAGGGGATTCAAGATGATCCAATTGAATTGCCTTCCCTCCCTTCTCATGGTGTTCAGGAAAAAGTTGCACAAATCACTGCACAATTACTAGTGAAAATAAATGCAAGAAGGGATAATGCGATTGCCCATCGTATAACTTAAAAGGAAAGATATAGACAAAAAGTCGATCATCGAGTAGAACTCCACAGAGGTAGAAGAGAAAGAGCTCAAGTGCTCCCAACTTATCAGTACTTGCAAGTATATGATGATGAAGAGGATGACCTGGGATATGTTGACCCTATAAAGACAGGATCTATCATTCCTCCTGAGTTGCCCTTGAGGGGTAAAGTTTGATATTACTAGAGCTATGATTTAGCTACTCAATCTTGAGGGTGTGTTTGTAGGTTTTCCCTAGAATGATGCAAACAAGTAGATCATGATTTTTTTGGGATATGCACTTTTTATAATATACTTGGGGTGAGTTAGGAAGCTTTCAGACTCAGATTGTTCCTATTCTCTCTAATTGGTGAAACGATATTATGGTTAGGGGAACTACCTCGTGGGTCTATTACTAATTGGAATGAGTTGTGAAAATAGTTCTTAGATCGATTATTCCCCCTTTCCAGAACGCTGTAATTGAAGGATGGGATCTATAATTTCTGGTAATTGTATTCTGAACCACTATATGAGGCTTGGTTGAGGTTTAAGAAGAAATTGATGATGGTGCCCAATCACATAATTTTGTGGAGAAATTTGCTTGAAATATTTTATCGGTCCCTGAATGTCAATGCCAAAGTTATTGCAAACACTATTATTAGTAGAGCGTTCATGATCTGCATTGGGAATTAGCTTAAAAAATCTTGGATCGGGTCTCTCTTACTAACTGAGGTTGGCATACTCAAGAGGTAAAAAAAGGCGTTGGTACTTCCAATGAGCAAAAAATTGTTGATGATATAGTGACTCAAGAAGTTTCACAACTAAGAATGGAGATTGGGCTATTGAGTACGCAATTTGCAACTATGAATTTCGAGAAGGTGAATGCTTTGGGCACATAAGGTAATTCGCCTAGGTTGTATGACTAATATTGTAGAAAAGATAAAGTACCTAGATAGAGAGTTAGCAGGTTTTTGAGCCAAGGGCCATGGGTCTACTCAAGACACTTGGAAATCGAGGAAAGGAAATTAATCATGGAACTATTATGGGGACAGATTCAGGAATCGGAGCAGAGAGAGAGATGGTGACTGAAGGCATAAGGATGACTATAAGGAAATATATGGTGCATATGTTCCATCGGGTAATCGTGATACTAATTTATGGATAGAGGCATTACTTACTAAGTTGGTTAAGGGTTTAGAGAATCAAAAGAGTTGCCTTAAGGAGATTAAGGCAGATATTTTAGGTTTAAGCCAAAAAGTAGAGTTACATGCTACTGTGATCAAGCAACTTGAGTAATAATTTTGTCCGATGTCAGCTATTTTGAATCGGTGACAGTAGGGTACACTTCTGAGTAATAATATACAAAACCTAAGAAATGATAATCATTATTTGGCTATCACCACTCGAAGTGGTAAGGCTACCATCGATCGCACTATGCCTATAGTTGATGAGGTTTGGGATGATGTTGCTGATATTGATGATACACCTAAAGGGGAATCTGAAAATTTAGTCACTAGTGATGAGTCATCATAAAAATTGATGGATGGTTAGAAATAAGTTGAAAAGGATAAAGGTAAGAGGAAGGAATTCGATCTTGTAGTGAAAAATATTCCATGACTTCCCCCACCTTTTCCTTATAGGTTGAAACAAAAAAAGAAAGAAGGAAAGTATAAGAATTTTATTGCTGTGCTAAAGGAGTTGAGTGTGAACATCCCTCTTCTTGAAGCTCTTGAGTAGATGCCTGGCTATGCAAAATTTATGAAGGATTTGGTGACAAAGAAGAAAGCTATTAGTTATGAGGATATTAGTGGTTTGCATCATTATAGTGCAATTATATGTTGATCACTTGTGCAAAAAGGTAACTTTGGTGCCTTCACAATTCCTTGTACGATTGGGTCATCTAGATTGGCCAGAGCTTTGCATGAATTAGGTACAAGCATTAAATTGATGCCACAGTTAGTGTTTAAACAATTGGGCTTGAGACATCCTAACTAATTATAATGTGGTTATTGATAGAAGATTGTACTGTAAAGGTGGACAACTTTCACTTTTCGGTCGACTTTGTTGTCTTGGATTGTGAAGTTAATTTTGAGATGCCCATAATTTTGTGAAGACTGGTTTTGGCTACGAGTAGAGCATTGGTAGATATGAAAAGAGGTGAGCTTAAGGTTAGGCTAAATAATGAGGAAGTCATAATCAATATTCTCAGAACTATGAAGCAGCCGACTGGCATGAGAGTGGTTTTAGTAATAATCTATATTGATGACCCTGGAGGCCAAACCTTTGGCTACCTTGATGAATTGTAAGTAATCATGGTACCCACGTCGTGCCGCGATGTTAAATCGAGCATTTCTTGGGAGGCAACGCAAGGTATCTTGTTATTTCTGCATTTGTGATAATTTGTGTTAGTGTGATTAATATAATATTTGTGCACCTAAGGTGCCATAGGTATGTTCTTAACCATCTTTCTTTGTAGCTGCCTAATGCACTAGGGATAATGCATGTCTAGTCGATGGGAGTGGGGCTAATTATGGGTCTAGATGTCCTCTTGGGTTTTTATTGCCATGTCTCTTTTCCCTAAAATCTGTTCTTAGTAGAGCCAGCATGTTTAGGTTATTTTGTGTTTGTGTAAGATGTGTTATGTTTTGTTTTTATTTAACTAGGAAAAAAAGGAACCTAAGGGAAGTTGATGTATTTTGATTGTGTTCAAGTGCTTTATGAAAAATGATACCCCTCCAAAACGTTTGTTTTGAACCGTGTGATGTGTTTATATGTGTGACCACAGTAAATCTTGTTATGGCATTAGGACTTAGGGACAAAATAATCATAGCTAGCATTTACATGAACTGAATAGGTAGTATATGGTAATATAACCATGTACCATGTGTGTGTAAGATATTTACCTAGTTTTCTTTGTGCATTTAATCAAGAACTTGCCCGATTAGTCTTGTATAGGTTATAGGATAGTTGGTTAGGATGTTGATTTGAGGTGTATTTATGCACCTCACTTTTGTTATCCGAGCTTATTCAGCCTTGTTTTGAGGACAACTTGTGTTTTTAATGTGTTAATAACAATATAATTGAGCATCTACGTGTTTAAGTATTTGATTACAATGTTTAAGGTGTTTTTCAAACAAGTTTGTACTGAAATTGGTCACTTAGAGTGAAAATGAGAAAACTAGTATTACTAGCTTGAGCTAGGTGTTGTTCTAGTTGTTCTCGATGATTTGAATGTGCGTAATGAGTTCCTAAAGGTATTATTGTGTAATTATGTGTGTAAAAAATTGTTTTGAGTGTTCAAGGTTTAATTGAATCAATCCAATAGTCAAAACACCAAGCTAAAGATTAATAGGATGAAACTAGTTCTTAGCTTAAGTTTCTAGTTCGCCATTATGCATTGTGTGTTGATTTGAGCTCTGATTTGTGGTGTTTAATGCTATAGGATTCTTGGTGAGTTTATGAAAAAATATCGTAATGCCCCAGAAAACGGGTCCCAGAGCATCACACGGTGCTCGTAGCCTCCAAGCTAACCCTTTGAGCCATTTTCATTCAGTTCAACACAAATTAACGGGGTTTCCATAAATAACCCTCAAATATCAACAGAGTAATCATCATCCAAAAATAAAAGAATTTCAGAAAGATAAAAAAATATGACTTATTAGTCAACTCCCAACATCTATACTAGTCTGACAAGCCTCTAGAAAATCAATAAAACTAGCGAGCCATTGAGACATGCCCCAACTGACTCATACTCAGTTATCAAATGTAAACAATTCTGTGAAACCAACATCAGACATCACGTCCTCAGAACATGAGGACTCACCACAACAGAGGATGTAGAATAGCATTCCTGAAGAATCACTGTCGAACCTGGAATTGAGCACCTGAACCTGTATTCCGAGAAAATGCAGCCCACATCCAAAGACGTGGGTCAGTACCATGGAAAGGAACCGAGTATATGGGGTGTATGAAGTTGTATAAACATCATCATCATAAATATTTATAAGAAATATGCAGGATGTATGAAAGACTCACATAACCCGAAGAAAATCATCATAATCATGAGAGGATGAAATAAGTATAATAACACATGTGAGTCATCATATAATTTGTCAATCACTTTCAGTTCATCAAGAATATCAATTCTCATAATGTAAATATCATTTAAATCTTTCGAAAGAATAACTTTCACAATTCCACTTTCAAATCACTTCACCGTTCATCATAGACAGAAGAAAACACACATACACTGGGAGAACCTATAACCGACACAAACCATGTGAGCTACATAGAGTCCAACGTACAACCCACATTGGGGAGAGCGTCCTATCCTTGCCATTGGAGTAGGACTATCGATATCAAATCCACATAAACTAGTGATCACTATATAAAAATCAGCCTCAGGCTCACTCCTACGGGGGCACGTAGTTCTAGGAAAGTAAGGTCGCTTTATACCTCCCACTCGGTGCTAAAGATTTCTGCCGGACTTAGCTCAGATCATTTCAAAGACAATCCATAACAAAACAATTTCAGTAATATACAAATATACATCGGGAGCCATCATGCTTCCCATCTATCAAAATCAACCACGTTGTGGATTTCTTTCACATTCGAGTTCAAAACAACTCTATTAAGACCAAAAGGTCAAATCATTCAAAATATCTCAAATATTCTACATCAACGTGCTTCTAACACACACTTTCTAAAAAACACAATTTTTAATGGGGGTTCACGACCCAAATATCAAAATCATGATAAATATCATTCAAGATTCATGCTTTATATCTCCACACATGTAAATTCATCTTTCAAAATCATGAACATCAAGATTTCATAATAATCATCATAAGATATGGGTTCATGCTTCAAATTCGTAAAAATCAAATAAAACTCATGCTTTTGTAAAGAAAATTACTTTTGAGCACAAGAACGAAAGAGAGTTCTTATTGAAAAACCTCACATACCTTGAATGATGAACTTTAGATCAATATTCATTTTTGAGATGTTAATCGTGCCTTTGAATGATGGTTCTTGGGGTTCTTGAACTAGGAACTTGGAATCTTGAATTAATTTACAGAATTAATGGTGAATTTTGGAGGTTCTTGAAGTTGGATGTAGGAGCTTAGGGTTTTATTTTTGAGGGAATTTGATGAAATATAATATATTATGCTTCTAATAGCCTTTAATATAGGGTTTGGACAGATTTTGGGTGAGGATAAATGACCAAAACATCCCTAAAAATTAAATAATTCTCGAATTTGTCCTTTGGTGGACTGTTTTGATAGTCTGAAGTAGATCAACCATAACGTTTTACTTCGATATCCAAATTGGATGAAACCAATTTTACTAGAAAGAAGACTCTCATATATTTCCGTTGATATATAGTATCTCACCCAGATCATTGTGTATGAGGAGTTATGATCGTTTGAAGTTGACCCAAAAATTTGCTTTTGGTAGGCTGAAGTAGATCGACTATAACTTTTTGCTCCGATAGACAAATTGGATGAAACCAATTTAATCTGAAAGAGGACTCGCAGAGATTTCTGTTGATATATAGTAGATCACCCAGATCATTATGTACAAAGAGTTATTATTGTTTAAATTTGGTGCAAAAATACGCCAGGCCTCAGTACTTTTTCCTGCACGTTTTACTGTTCACTACTATTCACGGTTCGATCGGAATGTTCATAACTCGTCGCTCGGGTGTCCGTTTTGGATGATCCATATATCGTTGGAAAGATTATTCGATACTCTACGCAATGGTGGGTCATAATCTAAGACATTCCACACGAAAAATTTATTATTCATTCTAGAAGATAGAACCCAACATGTTTACGCACAAAATTTCAACGAAAAATTTCCTGGGGTATTACATCATCCCCCCCTGGATAAATTCATCCTCGAATGAAACTAGACATGCCAAGATTAGAACTGCTGCAACTTTTATCAAAAGTGCATGATTTAGGAAAGAACAGTAACTTCAGCTTGATCGGAGTTTGCGGAAAATAGGTGCGGGTACTTGGATCGCATATCCACCTCAGCTTCCCAAGTTTCACCCTCAACAGATTGGTTTCGCCACAACACCTTGACCAAGGGAACTTCTTTGTTCAAGGTCTTCGGACACTGAAATCAAGAATCTCAATAGGAATCTCATCAAAATAAAGATTTTCTTGAATGTCAGCACTCACAGAGGAATCCATTACCACAACATCGCTAATATGCTTTTTAAGCATGGAGACATGGAATATTGGATGAACAGAGGACAACTCGGAAGGAAACTCGACCTTATAAGCTACCTTACCAACACGGCTAGGAATTTTGTTAGGACCAACATAACGGGGACTAATCTTTCCCTTTTTTCCAAATCTCTTCACCCCCCTCATGGGTGAAATTTTCGTATACACTAAGTCACTAACTTCAAACTCAAGGTCTCTCCTTCTAACACCCGCATATGACTTCTGAGGACTCTGCGCAGTTTTCAACCTTTCCCTAATCAACTTAACTTTTTCCATAGCCTCAAATACTGAATCAGGACCACTCACAGCTGCTTCAGCCACCTCGAACCAACCTATGGGTGATCTACTCTTCCTTTAGTATAAGGCTTCAAACGGAACCATGCCAATACTAGAGTGAAAACTGTTATTGTAAGCAAACTCTATCAACGGTAAGTGATTATCCCAACTTTCCTTAAAGTCAAGTGCACAAGCTCTCAACATATTCTCTAAGGTCTAGATGGTCTAATCAGTCTGACCATCGGTCTGCGGATGAAAAGCAGCACTCAAAAGCACTTGGGTACCAAGACCCTTCTGAAAAGCTTTCCAAAATTATGAAGTGAACTGAGTACCCCTATCCGAAATGATAGACAAGGGAACTCCATGCAGTCTGAATAGATCTCGGATATACAATCTAGCATAATCCTCAGCAGTATATGAAGTATGAACAGGTAAGAAATGAGCAGACTTAGTCAATCTATCAACCACAACCCAAATGGCATCATGATGGCATCGGGAAAGAGGTAAACCAATCACGAAGTCTATATTTATATCTTCCCACTTCTAGGTAGGAATACTAAACACTTGTATCTTATCACCAGGTCTTTGGTGTTAACCTTAACCGGTTGGCATGTTGCACACTTAGCTACAAATGCTGCTATATCTTTCTTCATGCCACTCCACCAATAGATTTCCCATAAGTCTCGGTACATCTTGGTGGCACCAGGATGAATAGAATATCGCGCCCCGTGCGCTTCAGCCATAATCCTCTGTCTCAGATCATCAATATTCGGGACACACAATCTACCCTGCAATCTCAACACACCATCTCCCCCTTGGGAGAAAACCTCTACTTTTTGGTCCTTGACTGACTCCTTCAGTCTGACCAAACTAGCATCTAAGTATTGCTTTTCCTTCACTTCCAAAACCAAGAAAGATTCGAAACTACTCTGAACCCCTATACTACCTTCAGTAGAGTCAAACAGCTTAACCCCCAATCTAGCCAAATGATGTACATCACGAGCCAACTCTTTCTTACCTTCTACCACATGCGAAACACTACCTATGGACACTCTACTTAGGGCATTCGCCACAACATTGGCCTGGCTAGGATGGTACAGCACACTCATATCATAGTCCTTTAACTATTCTAATCATCGTCTCTGCCTAAGATTCAATTCTCTCTGGGTAAACACATATTGCAGACTCTTATGATCAGTGAAAACATCAACATGGACACCATACAAATAGTGTCTCTAGATTTTCAGAGCAAACACAACAGCAGCCAACTCATGGTCATGGGTGGGGTAATTTTTCTCATGAGGTTTCAACTGTCTAGAAGCATAAGCTATCACCTTACCCTTCTGCATCAATATGCAACCCAACCCAACTCTCAAAGCATCACAGTACACCACAAAACCATCAACACCATCAGGCAAAGTCAAAATAGGGGCTGAAGTGAGTCGAGTCTTCAACTCCTGAAAACTCTTCTCACAAGATTCGGACCATAAGAACTTCACTTTATTTTGGGTTAACCGAGTCATAGGAGACGCTGTAGAGGAGAAACCCTCAACGAAATGGTGGTAATAGCCAGCTAAACCTGAGAAACTTCGAATATCAATCGGAGAAATAGGTCTAGGCAAATTTCTAACAGCTTCGGTCTTTTAGGGATCAATTCTAATACCCTCGGAAGAAATGATATAACCCAGAAAAGCAACTGACCTTAGCCAAAACTCACACTTACTGAACTTGGCAAATAACTTGTGATCTCTAAGGGTTTGCAAAACAGTTCGGAGATGATTAGAATATTCATCCTCACTACGGGCGTACACCAGTGTATCATTGATGATTACTATGACAAAAATATCCTGATATGGTCTGAACACTCGATTCATGAGGTCCATAAAAGCTGCCGGGCCATTAGTTAACCCAAAAGACATAACAATAAACTCAAAATGGCCACAAAGAGTTTGGAAAGCAGTTTTTGGGATGTCACATTCCCTAACTTTTAGTTGATGATAGCCGGAACGAAGGTCTATCTTTGAGAAATAACTTGCACCTTGCAATTGGTCAAACAAATCATCTATTCTCGGAAGGGGGTACTTATTTTTGATGATGACTTTATTTAGTTGGCGGTAATCAATGAACATACATAAAAAGCCATCTTTCTTTCTTATAAACAACACAAGAGCACCCCATGAGAAATATTGGGCCTTATGAAAACCTTATCCAATAGATCTTTCAGTTGCTCTTTCAACTCCTTAAGTTTTGTAGGGGCCATACGGTAAGGAGGAATAGAGATGGGCTGAGTATCGGGAAGAAGATCAATCCCGAACTCTATCTCTCTATCAGGAGGTATTCTTGGGAGATCATCTGGAAAGACATTAGAAAACTCATTGACAACGTTAATAGACTGGAGAGTTGGAGTCTCAGACATTGTATCTTTGACTCTAACCAAATGGTAAATACACCCATTGGAAATAAGCTTTCTAGCTTTGAGGTAAGAGATAAAATGACTCTTGGGTGACACAAAATTTCCAGACCACTCAAACACTGTTGCACCCAAAAACTGAAACTTGACCACTCGAGTTTGACAATCAATAGAGGCATATTTTTGAAAGAGGAGAGCACGAATTAATAGCAGAGAGAGATACTTTAAGCACAATAGACTTCTGAAAGAAAGAATCACACTTTTTCCTGAAACATCTTGTAGCCTCTTGCTCATAGATGTGGTGCGCTACACATCAATGATCAAGACTCTACTTAACGCATCTTGTCAGACTCCCTAGGACACCTTAAAACCTTAGGCTCTGATATCAAGTTTGTAACGCCCTAGAAAATAGGTCCCGGAGCATCACACGGTGCTTGAGGCTACGAGTAGCCCCAAGCTAACCCTTTGAGCCATTTTTATTCAGTTCAACACAAATCAATGGGGTTTCCATAAATAACCCTCAAATATCAACAGAGTAATCATCATCCAAGAATAAAAGAATTTCAGAAAGATAACAATATAAGAATTATTAGCCAACTCCCAACATCAATACTAGTCTGATAAGCCTCTAAGAAAATTAATAAAACCAGCGAGCCATTGAGACATGGCCCAACTGACTCATACTCAGTTATCAAATGTAAACAATTCCGTGAAACCAACATCAGACATCACGTCCTCAGAACATGAGGATTCACCACAATAGAGGATGTAGAGCAGCGTACCTAAAGAATCACTGTCAAACCTGGAGCTGAGCACCTGAACCTACATTCTGAGAAAATGCAGCCCACATCCAAAGATATGGGTCAGTACCATGGAAAGAAACCGAGTATATGGGGGTGTATGCAGTTGTATAAACATCATCATCATAAATATTTATAAGAAATATGCAGGATGTATGAAAGACTCACATAGCCTAAAGAAAATCATCATAATCATGAGAGGATGAAATAAGTATAATAACACATGTGAGTCATCATATAATTTGTCAAATCACTTTCAGTTCATCAAGAATATCAATTCTCATAATGTAAATATCATTTAAATCTTTTAAAAGAACAACTTTCACAATTCTACTTTCAAATCACTTCACCGTTCACCATAGATACAAGGAAACACACACACACTGGGAGATCCTATAACCGACATAAACCATGTGAGCTACATGGAGTCCAACGTACAACCCACGTTGGGGAGAGCCATCCTATCCTTGCCATCGGAGTAGGACTATCGATATCAAATCCACACAAACTAGTGATCACTATATAAATCAGCCTCAGGCTCACTCCTACGGAGGCACGTAGTTCTAGGGAAGTAAGGTCGCTTTATACCTCTTACTCGGTGCTAAAGATTTCTCCCGAACTTAGCGCAGATCATTTCAAAGACAATCCGTAACAAAATAATTTCAGTAATATATAAATACACATCGGGAACCATCATGCTTCCCATCTATCAAAATCAACCACGTTGTGGATTTCTTTCACATTCGAGTTCAAAACAACTCCATTAAGACCAAAAGGTCAAATCATTTAAAATATCTCAAATATTCAACATCAACGTGCTTATAACCCACACTTTCTCAAAAAAACACAATTTCCAATGGGGATTCACGACCCAAATATCAAAATCATGATAAATATCGTTCAAGATTCATTCTTTATATCTCCACACATGTAAATTCATCTTTCAAAATTATAAACATGAAGATTTCATAACAATCATCATAAGATATAGGTTCATGCTTCAAATTCATAAAAATCTAATAAAACTCATGCCTTTGTAAAGAAAATTACTTTTGGGCACAAGAACGAAAGAGATTTCTTGTTGAAAAATCCCACATACCTTGAATGATGAACTTTAGATCGATACTCATTTTTGAGATGTTAATCGTGCCTTTGAATGATGGTTCTTGGAGTTCTTGAACTAGGAACTTAGAATCTTGAATAAATTTACAAAATTAATGGTGAACTTTGGAGGTTCTTGAAGTTGGATGTAGGAGCTTAGGGTTTTCTTTTTGAGGGAATTTGATGAAATATAACATATAATGCTTCTAATAAGCTTTAATATAGGGTTTGGATAGATTTTGGGTGAGGGAGAATGACCAAAATGCCCCTAAAAATCAAATAATTCTCGAATCTATCCTTTGGTGGACTGTTTTGATAGTCTGAAGTAGATCAACCATAACGTTTTACTCCGATATCCAAATTAGATGAAACTAATTTCATTAGAAACAGGACTCTCATATATTTCCATTTATATATGGTATCTCACCCAAATCATTGTGTACGAGGAGTTTGATCATTTGAAGTTGATCCTAAAATTCACTTTTGATAGGCTGAAGTAGATCGACCATAACTTTTTGCTCTGATAGACAAATTGGATAAAACTAATTTCATTGGAAAGAGGACTCGCAGAGATTTCTGTTGATATATAGTAGATCACCCAGATCATTATGTACAGGGAGTTATGAGCGTTTAAAGTTGGAGCAAAAATACACCAGGCCTTAATACTTTTTCCTGCATATTTTACTGTTCACTACTATTCATGGTTCGATCGGAATGTTCATAAATAGACGCTCGAATGTCCATTTTGAATGATCCACATATCGTTGGAAATCTTATTTGATACTCTACGCAATGGTGGTTCATAATCTAAGACATTCCGCACGAAAAATTTATAATTCATTCTAGAAGATAGAACCCAACACGTTTATGTACAAAATTTCAACGAGAAATTTCCCAGGGTATTACATATATGAATGATATAAAAGCTGTAAATCAAGTGTAAACAATACAAAAAGGATTGGAATAGATCAACGAAATCATATGACAATATTTGACGTAAAACGGACACTTTGGATTTCCATGGTGCCTAGATGACCCAATCCATGGATATAGGGTGATTTCCACACATAAAAGCCTACTAAGAGAACAAAAATAGTGTTTCTCCTTGATTAGGGTGTGTATCACACCCTAGTTCCTGATATGATCTCCGCGACGCAGACCCTGGGTCAATTTCTGTAGTTTTGTCCTCCTATAAATAGGACACTTGAACTTAATGTTAGACACCTTGGACGGTTTTGAAACTTGAAGAGGGGCTGTAAAATAATTCAATTAGTGTTTTTATTTCTTTTCTTTAGTTTATTTATGAATTTTATCTTGTATCCATCTATGGTGATCACGGTTCTGTCCATGAATGGCTAAAAGCCCCCTTTCCGTGGTTAAGGCGAAGAACATGATTACTATTGCTTAAATTGATTTGGTTTTGATTGATTATCATATTTGATTGTTTATTTATCCTTTTTGTAACAATTTAAGGATTAGCTACCCTTAGAATACATCTATTGTCATCTTTGTGAGCTCAGGAGGGAGAATAAGAGGATAGAACGTGGGGGTAAATAGAGTAAGGTTCTTATTCTTTTATAAAATAAGGGATTTGAATTAATGTCTAGGATAGGGTTATACCTAGAAGCCTTGTTTGGTTCACTTTCCAAATAACATCTTAATGCATCTAAATGGATTATTGCATCCCTACTCAACGATGTAGTTGTAATGTCCAGTTGGGTAGAAGATTAGAGGATAGGGATACCATGATCATAATATAAACCTTGTGAATCAACAACCAAGATAAGTAATCTAACAAATGAAGTTCAATTGCTTAGTATGATTGTTTGTAAAGCCTTAACCCTAAACTAGAGTCTTAGACTCGCACAAGATGATAGACACATACCTTGGATATCATTTTTCTTACTCTAAGGCATGAAATCAATGACCCTTAAGTATTGTAGTACTACCCCTCCATTTAAGGACTGGTTTATTTAGAAATTGAAAATGAACAATTCTATTTCTACAATCAACTGAGGCATAGCATGAATGAAGCCGATACATATCAAGAATGACGTCGAAATCTATTAGCTCTAACTCTACTAAGTCTGTCAAAATGAATTTCTAAGATATCATAATTGGACAGTTTCTGTATACCCATCGGGCTATGATAGACTGACCCAATGGGGTGGAGACGAAGAAAGGTTCTATTAAAACTTCTGGTTTAACCTTAAAGTTGACTGCTATGTAAGGAGTTATAAAAGACAAAGAGGCTCCTGGATCTAATGAGGCATAAACATGTAAATGGAAAATCTGTAACGCACCACTGATCACGTCAAGAGAAATTTCCTGATCTTGTCAAGATTGAAGTGCATAGAGCCTATTTGGGCGTTGCCCACTGGTGGCACTGGAAGTGGCACCCTACTGATTCGGGTGATCGGACTCAGCTGGGCGATGATTGTGCTGATCCTGTGAACCTAACTGAGGGCAATCTCTAATTCTATGGCCTGGCTTGCCATACCCAAAACATACATCACTGCCAGCTTTGCAGACACCCTGATGGTTTCTGCCATATTTCTAGCAAAGAGGATTTGTTTGAGTACCACAGACACTACCCTAAGATTTATAGTCTGGTTCCCTATCTTTGTTACTATTTCTGAACTTAGGTTTTTGAGCACTAGCTGAGGACGGAGCTAGAACTGAAGATTTTGGATGAAACTAGGTACGGTTACCACCTTCTGACTTAGGCTGAGTAAAATTGAAGCTATCTATTCTAGCTCTCTTATTCTCCCTTTCTCTCTTCTTATTCTTAGCTTCTTCTATCTGCTAAGAATAGACCATGAGCCTTGATATGTCCATTTCTTTAATTAGCATGCAGTCCTACACTCCTTAACCACACTCTCTAATACCCCATATAAGAACTTGCTCATTCTGGACCTATTGTCTGCTACTACATGAGAAACTTACCTGGATGACTAAGTAAACTTGAGGGAATACTCTTTCACACTCATACTGCCTTTCCTAAGATTGATGAACTCTAACACCTTGGCTTCCCTTAACTCTAAAGAAAAGAATCTATCTAGAAAAGCAGTAGCAAACTTTTCCCATTCTATAGGCCCTACATTCGTGCCCCTGTCTACCTTCCACTTCTTAAACTATGTATGAGCTACATCTTATAGCTGATAGGTAGCAAACTCAGCATTCTCACTGGAAGTCACTCCCATAATATCTATGATTTTCTAAACCTGGTCAAAGAACTTCTATGGATCCTCTTCAGACTTAGATCCTGAGAATAGGGGAGGGTTCATCCGGGTGAAGTCCCAAATCCTGGCTGCAATAGTATTGGCCACTAGGTTAGCCTGAATAGCAGCTGGCCATTCTTTCTGAGCTGCTATAGAATTGGCTAGAGTGGTGAACACAACTTTGAATTCTGCATAGGAGAAATGCTCGTCCGGGGGATCTGCCTGAATAGGTTGAGGTGTTGGCTGGTTTCCTGTACATTTTCCGTTGTTCTTTTTGGGAGGCATGTTTTGTAAACAGAAGGAAGAAAAGAATTAGACTGAGAGTTTAACTTTATCTCATGCTCACTTGCAAACCATGAATACTGGAAAAAAGGGAAACTTTCCTAAAAATGCCTCATAGCCTCTTGTCCATGAGTGTGGCACGCTATACACCAATGCACAAGACTCTACTAGACGTGGCTTTTAGACTCCCTAGGACTCTGTTGAACCTTAGGCTCTGATACAAAGTTTGTGACACCCTGAGTTTACACCCCGGATGCTACACGGTACTTACGACCTCTAAGGACCACAAGCTAACCCATGACTAGTACCTTCTATGAGCACTGAATAATAATACTAAAATAATGCTAAAAATAGACTGAAATGCCATAAGATTGATAATCTGAATACTGATAAATATAATACTAAAATATTATCTAAAAACTGAATGTTGTCTGAACTGGTCTAGTCCGAAAAGCCTCTAAATGAACTGTCTTAATATAGAGTTGATGGGACAAACCCCAACTAACTCTGACTAAAGAAAAATACTGAGATAAAAGAATATCCTCAATAGATGAGGACTCTCTATTGAATCTGCTATTGCTGACTGAATCTGGCTAAGCAAGATCAGGAACTTGAGCGTCCGAACCTATGATATGAGACATCATAACTTAAGGAAAAGAGTATACGATCAGTACGTGGAATGTATTGGAATTCTAGATGAGGTAAGGATGAATGCAAGGGTTCATATACAGAAACAGTAACTGACTGAATGATAAGAAGTAACTGAATAAGAGTACCTAGATAACTGAATCTATTATAAAGTCCTAAATATGCAATACTATATATATACATATATACTGTATCTGAGCTTTACTGAAGCTGAGTTATGATTTTTGATACTGAGTAACTGATATCTATGATTATCGATAACTAAATTACTGATAATGACTGACTATTTCTGATAGCCCTGATCTTATAGAACTGAACTGATTTCTATATTGAGGCTGAAATTAAAACTTTAAGAGGTAATCATCTAACGGACATGCCCCTCTTTGAATGGATTGGGGTCCAACCTGTAACCCCAGTTGGAAGGGTGTCAGTACCATGCCACGGGTAAAGACAAGATAAAGAGTCACCCTCATCTGGCAGGTGCCTTGAATAAGAATGGTGGTACCCTCAACTAGCAGGTAAAATACCTTATCAACCCTCAACTGCCAGGTTGATATCTCAAACTACGCTGGCTACATAGTTCTGGAACATAAGGACTGCTTCTAAGGGTCACACCCTCTACTGGTAGGTGATCCCCCATCCTTGGGTTCACTCGGTGCTGAATCCTACTCCCAACTTAATAGACACTGATTACTAAATTGAACTAGACTGAGCTGAGTTTAACTGAGTTTTATAATTGATTGAGTACTACTGATCGTGACACTATTGAGACTATTCTATAACTACTGCAGCTGTAGGTAAACAACTAGATTTTTCGGGTATTGAATACTCCCAGGAATCGATAGCATTGAAAATAAAGTATGGTATAATCTTGAAAGCATGATAAGACTTGCTTGTTAATAATTCATTCATTTAGACATTTTGTCAAACACTTAATATACATGAGCTTGTACATGAATGGGACTTCATAATAACATGTTCACGACTCAACTCACACAAGCATTTTATCAAAATCTGAAGGAGCAGGATTGTTTCCTAAAATAATAGTCAACACATGAACATCATAGATACTATAATCAATTGTAAATTCAAGGGTTTATCCTGATAATCACATATTCATCATATATGCTATTTAATTTTAGGAAACTTGTAATTTAATCATGGATTGAAACCCAATTAATAATATAAACATGAATACAATCAATTTCAAGCATGAAAATCATAAATCTATGAACTTGTATGTTTAAATAGGGTTCTTGGACTCCATGGGTGAAATGAATCCATTAATGAACACCTAACATACCTTGATTGTTAATTTCGTGGAGATTGTGGTAAGTTCTTGAGACTTGATTCTTGAGCTTGATGAAACTAGGGCTTGTTCTTGAGAGGATTTTCTGAAAAGGATGAGAAATTATGCTATTTGAGGCTTTAATCCTGTGTTATGGACCTATTAGGTGAAGGGAAAATGACCCATTTACGCGTAAAAGTGCGGAACAAAACTGTAAAAATTACCCGGACCAGACTGGATAGGGAACCACGGGCTCTAGAGCGTTGCTCTGGCTAGGGCACTATGGTCTGCTTCACGGGCTCCCCCTCAGCACCGAATTGGGTAGGGCATTACGGGTTAATCGCCCTGAGCCACTGTTTTGGAGTTTCAAACTTGCACTTACGCTTGTTTAAAAATTCTGAAACTCACTCGAGATATACTATTGACTTCCTCGAACATAGTCAACTTAAAAACTAACTTTCTGAGGTCGGGAAGGTCATAAATAAATTCCTCAAAGTTTGAGGGATTTAGAAATGACTAAGTTCTAACACTTAGCTGAAATTTTCTAAGTCTGGGACCTCTTTTGGCATGCTTTAAAGGACTCAAATGACTAGGATTGTACGGGGTCTTACATTGACTAACCCCCTATGGGTCCTACCTTGGGAGAATGGATTGGTAGGTGTATACGAATGTTGTGCGACAACCTTGTGTATCACATCATCATCATCATCCCCATAATAATTTTTTCATTACATTTCATGCATTGTTCACATTCTATATTGTATTTTCGTTCTTTATTTGATATCATCTATTTGTGCATCTTTCTCGTACTTGTATTTGGTATATGTGTATATTGTAAAACTATTAGTGGAGATCATGTGGGCTATCATTTGGAACATTTTCTGATTGCAGGTGATGTGGCTATAGTTTGTGTTTATTTACTTTATTTTATACTTTGATTAGTCGGCCTAGAAAACCAACTGAGTACAAGTGGATCGTACTCATCGCTACTATGCCCACAAACTGAGTGGTGCCTCAGCTGGAGACTTGGAGAATTACAAGTCTCTGTAGACCCTTGAGATTCATCCAAAATGCATTGGGAATTGTACCAATCTTCCCCACACCCCAAAAATACCATAAAGCAACCATAAGTAGGGATAAAATGGTCAAATCACATAGAAATGAATAATTCACAAAAATTATTAAAACTCAAGTCATTACATCATCCACCGCTAAAAATATAGTTTTTCCCTAAACTAAAGGAAAAGCTGGGGATTACTACCACACATATCCGACTCGACCTCCCAGTAGCCTAATCTACAAGTCGATATCTCCACTGTATCTTAACCACCCAAATATCTCTAGAACGTAACCGCCTGACATCCATGGCTAGAATAAGGATGGCCCCTCAACAAAAGACAAAATCTCATCTAACTCCACTGAATCCTAATGAATGGCGTGAGACTAGTCCAAAATGTAATGCCAAAGCATAGAAACATGAAAAAGTAGATGAACAGCTAATAAATCTTAGGGCAATGCTAACCGCAAGCCACATCTTTAATAGTCCAAAGAATCTCAAATGGTAAAATATACTTGGGATATGTACCCCTCTTCCCAAAGCTCATTACGCTCTTTATGGGCGACACCCGAATGAAGACTCAATCACCAACACTAAATCTCAAGGCACGATGTCTATGATCCACATAACACTTATTCCTTCCCTGAGCTGCTCGAAGTCTATTTAAAATGACCCAAACTATATCCAAAGACTTAGGAAAAAAGTTTTTACCTCGAGGTATAATCTTTGAAACCTCAAACTAACCAACTGGAGAGAGACAACACCACCATACAAAATCTCAAAGGGAGCCATCTCAATACTGTAATGGTAGCTATTATTATATACAAAATCTGCCAAAGCTAGTTGCTACTCCCACTGAACTCCAAAGTCCATAACACAAGCGTGGAACATATTCTTCAAAACATGAATAATTTGCTCCGGCTGACTATCAGTCTAGAGATGAAAATCTATGCTCAGATCAGCCCTAGAATCCAACTCCTCCTGAAAAGTCTTTCAAAAGTGAGAGTTGAATTATTTTGCACAAAATACACCTCTAATTAAAGGATAAAATGGTCGCTATCAAAATATAGTAACCTAACTAGGTTGGGGATGATCCCATAGGGAATACGTTAGAAATCCTTTTCAAACTTGCTGAAATCACTGGCAATGCAGAAAATTAAAATGGAGGGATTTGTAGTAACTAAAAAGAAGTAACAATAATTGGATGCTTAAGGCTAAAATAAATCTAAGACAAATACTAGGCTTGTGTTCTCCCTGGCGTCTAAATCCGTAGGTTTATCATGCACTATCAAACTATTCTAGTTACCTTACATTCAGAATTTTATAAGTGATGTACCATCACTGTCTTGTGGACTCATTGACGGATTTCACCCTTTAACTTTTGAATCTCAGGATGTCGCTTTTCTAAACCTTATCCTAGATCCTAGTTAACAATCACCTTTTTAATCTCAAGTTATTAAATGAAAGATAATCATCTTACGTAGATGATGCTGATTTGCCTAGATCAACAATTAATCTCCACGTTACTATTATGACCTTATTTTCCTACTCTCTACCTCTCTTATGAAGAAAATAGTAAATATAGGCAGGATCTTAATGCTGGCCACCGCTAAAAAATCAATAAGAATAAAGAAAACCAAATACATCCATGAATCTTTATCTAGAATGACTTTGCACTTCCGCTACTTTATTAATCCCCCAAGGTTCCCACAGCCCTAGCTAAGGGAATTAACTGTTTGTAGCTATGAGATCAATCAAGGAGTTCATAGATAAAATTCTAAAATTAATCTTACAATAATGAATCAAGAAAATCCAAAGTTTTGAGTTGAATGACAAACAAAAAACAAACCAAGAACAATAAGATCCCAAGATCATAAATCAATCTTAAAATTAAAAGATTTTTGTGAATGATATCTCCAATGGGGCTATCTCTGATATCCCAATACAAAAATGCAAAAAAGGTATTTATAGATTACATAGAAACCCTAGAAATCAAATCTTAAACAAATAAGGAAAACTGAGGTCGGTGGACACCTACGGGGCCACTTACAGGCTATGGGTGGGACCTACAGATTGTAAGTGGTCTTTCGTAGGTGCCAGAGTCATTTCTGGGGCTTCAAACTCTCTAGAAATCTGTGTTTTGTCACCTACTTTGCTAGCTACGGCCCGTAGGTAGTACCTATGGCCCGTAGGTTCCTAACTAGGTGGTCGCCTTTTAGCTTTTTGTTCTGTTTTCTTCTGATTAGCTTTCAACACCTAGTTTCTTTCAAAATCACTCCAAAAACACATCAAACGCAACAAAATAACCTTAAGTACATGCATATTCTCCAAGTTTAAGTATCTTAAGTGCTATGACATCATGCACATCAAGACCCTCAACTTAGAATGTTGCATGTCCTTAGGCAATAAAACATAACAAAACAATACGATGATGCTTAACTAAGAGAAACCTAAGATACCTATGGTAGTCAATCATCAAATTTAACTCAAAACATATTACCCTCTCCAAGTTCAACACTTTAAGACCATCTGTGCGAATCTATGAAGCACAATAATGTGAAACAAAGGAATCAAGCTATGGCATTACATTAGCAACAAACAACCATGCCTATAAATAAGTTACACTACCTAACCAAGCAAGAAACTAGCAATACAACCCATGTTCCCTCATAACAAAAAAGTCCTACTCACTCATATGAAATCATGCATGTCAATGCAGGGATAGCCAAGAGACACTCACACACAAGAGAATTTCCAATCGATGTGTATCAAATGCTATAGACTTTTCTTTTTTTCTTTACCTTAGTTTTCAGACAATCAAGTTAGTATCACTATAGGGCTTTATTCGGCTTGTAATGTAGACTTGGGAGCTGGTATAGTACATATAGGCATTTTTAGTGACTAAGCCTCCTGGCATTACACTTATTTTGGGTTTCACTCATTAACCAATTTTTTTTTATTCCACTCTCATTTCTCTCATTTTATTCTTTTATTGCACATTCAGATTGTATGTGGTTTCTTTAATCCTTTCTTTTTCTCCTTTTCACATTTTTTCTTTTCTTTTTTCTATTTCTTTTTCTACCACACCCAACCTTACTTTCTTTTCTTTTATCTTACCCTTCTTTACACCCACTTCACATTACGCACCCTTATGTAGCCGCCCTCAACTTAGGTGATTTGCCTGAGTTGAGGTGTACAATGTCCAAGGAGGAGTAGGGCCAAAACAGGTTCATTGTAACACAAAGGGAAAGGTGAAAGGTGTAACAAACAAGATAGGCTATAAGGCTAAAAAATCGGGATTAAGGGATACTTATTCACATATGGAAGGTCATTTAGGCTAAAAGTGGACTAATATAAAAAATGACCTTTGATATTTTCCTAACGACTATCATACTACCTAGGCAAGACTAACCGAGCAAGTTCTGGATTTAATACACAAAGTGAACTGAGTAGTATCTCTCACATACATAGCATAGAGTCACATCACAAGATACTACCTACCTGATTCATGTAATTGTTAGCTATGATTATCATGTCCCTAATCCTAATGCCATGACAAGATCCACAATGGTCACACATATATACATTCACAAAGTTCTATAAATAAAATTTTAGAGAGGTATCATTTATCTTAAAAGTCAACAACAATAAGTCAATTGCCTTAGATACTCATTTTTCTCCTAGTTAAACACAAAAAGTCTCAAAATAAAACACAACACACCTAAATATGTTTGCTTTACTAGAATCAGGACTCTGGGGAAAAGAGACACGACAACAAAAACCCCAAGAGGACATCAAGACCCACACACAATCCTCCCCCAACTTAATACATGAATTATCCCCAATGCATTATGCCGCTACAAAATGTGAGAGTTAGAAACATACTTATGGCACCATTGGTGCGTAGATCTGACGTCAATCATGATAACATGTAGAAAAAATAAAATACCTTGGGTGGCCTCCCAAGCAGTACTTGTTTTAATGTCGCGGTATGATAGGGCTATGTTGGTTACTCAAACTTCGCCAACAAGCCCATGGGTACCTTGATTACTTATACTTCATCAAGGTAGCCCAAAAGTTGTCCTCCAATTTTTCTCTTTCCACTTAGAACTTATGAATTGCACCCCTAATTATATTTTTGATTTCCCATTATGCTCAAGGGGCGATGGTATAAAGATAAAAGACCCAAACAATAGATGAGGCATGTCGTACTTCTTGGCCCTTACACGAGGAATGTAATTCTTTGTTTTTGGCTCAACAAATTTAGGAATATAGACATATGTTTCCTCTTTCGTACACTTTTCTTTTAGTTCGGATGGCTCAATCAAGATTTGACTATCCAAACACAATAGGAAAAAATGTTTTGAATGAGGTCCAATATGCCCCAACTCAAGAATTATAGTCTTAGTTACATCTCCACATAACTCTGGTATGCTCTACTTCAAAGTGACACTATCCATTAGAGTATAAACAATTGTTGACTTCTCAAATTTCAGCTCCTCAAGTGGGCTTTTAAGAATTTTTTTAGTCTCACACCACCATAACTAAGTTGTTGGGCATTACATACAACAACTTTTGAATTCAACTCTACTTGTAAGTGGTGAATATCCAAGCCAAACCTATTAACCTTTTGAATAAGCTTATGATTTTTGTTTGCAAATTGTGTCAATGTTTATATCAAGCTATCCTTGTGTTCACACACTATATTTTCCATACTCCTGCAATACTGCACCATATCAAAGAGACAAGGATCAATAATAAAAAAGTCTTTATAACTCCATACTTCCTCTGGCCAAGTTGACATATCAAAAAGAGTAGGCATGCACTAGAATATGCTCGAAGAAGAATAGAAAAGAAAAACCTAACAATTTCAACAAATCTAATCTGTCAATCTGTAACCATATTCCCCAGCAATAGTGCCAAAATTTTGACATTTCTTAAACTACACCTACAAGTGAAGGATAAAGGGGTCACTGTCAAAATATAGTAACCCAACTAGGTTGGGGTCGATCCCACAAGGAATATGTCAGAAATCCTTCTTGAACTTTTTGAAATCACTAGGTAGTGGGGAAAAGTAAAAGGGGGAATTTGTAGTAAGTAGCAAAAAGTAGCAATAATTGAATTCTTGACGTTGAAATCAAACTAAGACGAACACTAGGTTTGTGTTTCCCTTGGCTTCTCACTCTGTAGATTTATCATGAATTGTTGAACTACTCCAGTACCTTGCATGTAAAATCAGGTAAGTTATGTACCATTAACTGTCTTGTGGACTTATTGACAGATTTTACCCTTTACTTTTTAAGTCTCAGGACGTCGCATTGCTAACCTTTATCCTAGATCGCAGTTAACTATCAGCTTTTGAGTATAAAGTTATTAGATGAAAGATAATCATCTTATGTAGATGATGCTGATTAGACTAGATCGACAATTATCCTCCAAATTACTATTGTGATCTTCTTTTCCTACTCTCTACCTCTCTTGTGAAGTAAATAGTGAATAAAGGTGGGATATCAATGTTGTCTACCGTTAAGAAATAAATAAGAACAAATAAACCCCAATACATGCAAGAATCTTTATCTAGAATGACTTGGAACTTCCTCTACTTTGTTAATCCACCAAGTTTCCATAACCCTAGCTACGAAATTAGTCGCTCATAATTATGAGATCATTTAAGGAATTCACAGACAAAATTCTAGAATCAATCTCACAATAATGAAAGAAGAAAACCCAAAGTCTTAAGTTGAATAACGAACAAAAAAAAACAAGAACAATAAGATCCTAAGATCATAAGTCAATCCAATCAAAAAATATTTGTGAATGATGTAAACTTAGCCCTAACAGGCCTATCTCTGGATATCCTAATACAAAAATGGAAAAAGGGTATACATAGATTAGATGGAAACCCTAGAAATTTAATCCTAAACAAAAGAGGAAAACTGAGGTTAGTGGCCACTTATGGGGCCACTTACGGCCCGTAGGTGGCACCTACGGAGCATAATGGTCCACTATAGGTGCCAGGGTCACTTCTGGGGCTTCAAACCTTCTTGAACTCTATTTTATGTCATCTACTTTGATACTTATGGCTAGTAGGTGGTACCTACGGATCGTAGGTGCCTTAGTAGGTGGTCACTCTTCAGCTTTTCATTCTGTTTTCTTTCGGTTAGCTTCCAACACATAGTTTTCTAAAAAATCACTCAAAAGGCACATCAAACCCAATAAAATAGCCTTATGTACATGTATATTCTCTAAGTTTAAGCATCGTAATTGCTATGAAATCACAACACGTCAGTTATAATTGAACCACAATCTAAGAGGATAGACACTAGTACCCCATGGAGTCAAACTATTTCACATATATAGATACGAGCCAACCTCACAGCACTGAGAAAACCTAAACAGGAATGAAATAAACAGATTTAGTCAATTGATCCATGATGACCTAAACACTATCAGAACCTCATAAAGTATGAGGCAACCATGTCACGAAGTTCATAATGATCTATTCCTATTTTCACACAAGAATGGATAACCTCTGAAGCACACCACTTGGCCTTTAATGCTCGGCCTTTACTTACTGACAACATAGGAAAATAGCTACAAAATCTGCTACATCCTTTCTCATACCACCTCACTAGTAGTGCTCTCTCAAATCATGATACATCTCATCTAATCACCCACTCTCGACACATAGACTCGGCCCCTAATCCTCAAAACTTCATCTGAATCAACCAAGGTTTCTTTAGTCTCTCCACTCAACACCTTATCCTGAATCACTCTCAACCCAACATCATCAAACTAATGATCTCAAATCTGCTCTATCATGGAAGGCCTAGCCTCCACAAATGCCAAAATATACCCTAGTGTTGAAATGTAAAGCCTTACCATATGGTTAGATAAAGACTAAACCTCTAAGTCCAAATGCCTCTCTTGGGTCAAAAGATGCACTAAGCTACCCATACTAGTTGACTTTTGGGTCAAGGAATCTGCAACCACATTAGCCTTGTCCAAATAATAGAGAATAGAAAGGTTATAATCCTTAAGTAACTCAAGTCAATGACGTTTCCTCATATTAAGATCTCACTTGGTGAAGAAATATTGAAGGATGCGATGATTTGAGATGATCTCGGACTCCATATAAGTAGTGCCTTCACAACTTCAAAGAAAATATAATCGCACACAAATCCAAATCACGGGCAAGGTAAGTCTTGGGCTTGAACTGACGAGAAGCATATGCAATAACCTTACTCTTCCGCATCAACACAATACCTAACCCAACACCTGAAGAATCATAAAAGAATGTAAAGCCCATGTCTTTCTAGGGCAAAGTCAAGATATGAGATGATGTTAACATACCCTTGAGATTTTTGAAGCTCTCCTCATAAGCATCAGACCATTGAAATAAAATCTTCTTATGAGTCAACTTTGTCAATGGAGCCGCAATAGATTGAAAACCTAAACAAAACATTGATAGTAACCTGCCAAACTAGCAAAACTCCAAATCTCGATTGGAGAAGTAGGCCTAGCCCAATCATGAACCACTATAATTTTGGATGGACCATTCGTGGTCACCACATGATTCAAGAAAGAAACAGACTCTAACAAAAACTCCCACTTGGAGAACTTAACATTCAACTTCTCATTCCTCAATCTCTGGTGTACAATTTGCAAATGCTCCTTGTGATCAGGTCACTCTTGGAATAAACTAAGATATTATCTATTATTACAATAACAAAGAAGTCAAGATACAATTGAAATACTCGATTTATCAACTCCATGAAAATGGCTGGGGCATTGGTTAACCTGAAGGACATGACCAAGAGCTCATAATGACCAAGAACTCATAATGACCATACCGAGTTCGAAAAGTTGTCTTTAGAATATCCAAAGCTTTAATCCTCAACTGCTGATACTAAGACATCAAATCAATCTTCAAAAATACCAAAGAACCCTGAATCTGATTAAGCAAATCATCAATATGAGAAAGAGGATACTTATTCATAACAACCACCTTGTTTAACTATCAATAATCAATACACATATGCATAGACCTATATTTTTTCTACAATAACAAGATCGATGCATCCCAAGGTGATATAATAAGTTGGATAAGTCCTTTATCCAACAAATCCTATAACTAATCCTTTAATTTGTTCAACTCTATTAGGGCCATCCTATAAGGAGGAATAGAGAAAGCCTTGGTGCCCGATTCAACATCAATGGCGAAGTAAATATCACGATCCAAAGGCATACCAAGAAAATTCATAGAAAAGACATCCATGAACTCAAGAATAATATAAATAGAATCCAAAGAAGGTGGAAAAGAAATATTAGTATCACAAATATGGGCCAAATAAGACAAAGAACCCCTCTCAACTAAGCGATGAGCCTAACGAAAAGATATAAATCTCTTGGGATCCAAATGAAGCGCACCCTTACAAGCTATTCTTGGCCCACCCGATGAATCTAAATTCACGGTCTTAGCATAATAATCTAGGACAACACGACAAGGATCTATCCAATCTATACTCAAGATGATATCAAAATCTACCATATCTACGATGATCCAATCAACCCAAGTCTCACACCAAGCAAAAGTCATAATAGGATTGGTGCATCTGATCCACCACTAAAGAGTCCACTATAAACGTAGATACACAATAGTCATGGCAAGAAGCATACTAGTAGAATTAAAACTCAAAGTAAAATATGTAGACACATATGAGAAAGCCGAACTGGGATCAAATAACATAGTTGCAAATTTGAAACAAACAAGGATTATACTTATGATAATAGCATCAGAAGCCTCTTCCTCTTGTCTAGCCGGTATAGTATAGCATTATCCATGACCACCACCCGATTAAGTAACCCCATGACCACTATTATGGGCCCTACTATCTCTATCTCACACATATTTAGTAGAACCTCTACCTCTCACTACTGATATATGAGTAGGCCTGGACATATAGCAAAGACAGTCCTTGGACAAATGGCTAGCCTCATCACACATAAAGTAAACCTTGTGACCTAACTCAATAGGGGGACGCACGACTGAGCTTAAATAAACACTCGAAGCTACTGAACCAAAATACCCACTACCTAAACTCTATAAAGCTGCCTACATGGGTCTGCCATGACTTCCACGAAAACCTCTAGAATCTCTTCCTCCAGGAGAGTGACCTATAAACTTACCCTGTTAGCGCTCCCTCTTAGAACCTCACTGAGACTCTTGAAGAATGGACTCAGTTATTTCACATGATCCATTATACTCTAAACTGATGTCTCTAACACAACCATCTGGGTAGTAGCAGGCTGAATTAAAACATCCAACCCTTCATGAAATTTTGAATCTTCTTAAACTTAGCGGCATTACTGGAATAAGAATATCTTGACAAGGCATGGAAATATGCCTTATACTCTACAATAGTCTTGGAGCCCTGCTCCAAGTGATCAAACAGATCTCTCATCTAATCCCTCAAATTGTAGGCATAAACATATTCATAAAGGCCTCAACAAACTAATCCCAAGTCATCTCTGGAGAACTAAGAGGTCTGTAACTAACAAGTGACATTTACCAATCCCTGGCCGTATCTCTAAACTAGTAAATAGTGTAAACAACCCCATGAAACTCATACGATCCAAGGTTATGTAACTTCTTATGACAATAAATCAAGAACTCATAGGCATCCTTGCCCACAACACCACTGAACCTGGGCAGACCAAATGAGTAAATCTTTGAAACCTTTTCTGATCCTCAGAAGACATAATTGTACTTGTAATAATAGGAGGCATAAAAAATTTGTCTAGCAGAGATCCCACCTAAATGGTAACATAGATAAAGGTTGCACACCTAATCTAGAGATACCATACACATATATAGATACTAAAGGTGGAACAACACTCAGAGTCTGTGAAGTACCATAAGCAAATATCGGTACCACTGAAGATTCACACACATAACTGCAAGAACACTATAGAAAGACTCTAGCATAGATGGAGGTATAATACTTAGAGCTGGAGGAACACCAAGTACACTTAAAGTATCATCCTATAAATGAGTCAGCAAATAAATCAATAACCCCTCCAAGACTGGGGTAGTAGAACTCTGTGGGACTTGAGTAGGTTCCATATCTTTATCATGCTCAATCTGAGGCTTAGGGGAGATCTCCCTGGTACTATCTCTGGACAGAGCAGATCCTTGTGCCCATCTTCTACCTCGAGCCTATCCATGACCCATAACTCTTCCCCTAGATTGGGCTCTTTCTTTGGATGATGTCTCCACAACTCTAGACTCATATGATCTAGTCCTCACCATTTGTGCAAAAAAAAGTAAAACATAATTTAGAACACAAGGTATGAAAGACCCACACTATAAGGAAACAAATAGAAAAGTTTTCTAAATATATCTTATAGCCTCTCAAACATAGATATGGATATCTACTTATTAATTTGTAAGACTCTACTAGACATCATGTTCTTACACTGATGAGACTAATGAACGTGATTGCTTTGATACCAATCTGTCATGACTAAAAAACTAATGGTCATGATGGCACTTTTCGTAGAAGTCCTATCACCTAAACTGATATCTAATGAGAAAACAACACCAAAATCATAGTAAGTCTTCTAGAATAAAGCTGAACCAAATATATATAATAATAGTGAGAAAAATACATAACAATGATACCATAAATCACCCCAAAATATGGTGGCATAGCGTAAGAACCAACTAAGTACATCTCGAAGTCAAAATATACAACTGATAGTTCAAAAAGAAACATAATCTATCTCTAAATACAAAAATAAAACATAAACAAAATAAGAGGTAGTAGATCAACTCTAGAAGCATAGACCAACCGTTACCTCAAAAATACTCAAAGCACTGCTCAAAATCAGCTACAGTGTGGCATACTTGTACCTGAATCTGCATTGAAAAGGCATAATAGGGATGAGTACGGTCCACTGGTACTCAATAGGTATCATAGGTCGACTACACAAAGTAGAAAATAAAGTATATAAACACAAACTATGGGCATGTAACCTGCAATCCAAAAATATTTCAAATGGTAGCCCACACAGTCTCCACTAATTGTTTTACACTTTATACATATACTAAATACAAGCATATGAAAGAAGCACAAATAGATGACATCAAATAAGGGATAAAAAAATAATATAGAATATGCACAATATTTGAAATACAATGAAGATGATGATAATGATGATGTGATGCACGAGGTTGTCGCACAACCTCTGTATACACCTACCGAGCTATTCTCCTAAGGTAGAATCTATGAGGTTTCGTCAACCCATATACATTCCAATAACCAATACCAACCCAATATCCATAACTCTTCTTTGACAGATACATCGATTGAGGGTTTTTAAAGATGTCATAATTTCTGTCAGAAAACTAGTATTTCCAAGTGGTACCAATGTTTCATAAATGTATATGACATGAAGATGTAATGATCACAACCAACCAAAATGAGAATTTCCAATTCCAACCAATATACCAAGAACGTGAGCCAAAAATCCACTCAATAAGCCAACAAACCATGATCCAACATAATCCATGTACCGATAGAGTAAGAGATACTATAATATGCCATTGATACCACATAAATCCCAACTTAGATAATTTTTACCAAGAAGAAAATAACCAATTACATAAATATCAGGCCAATAATATTGTATAAGATCTCACATAGCCACACAAAGCAAATACTGTCTCAAAACCACAAAATAACAATAACATAGCCTCCTACATGGGCACAAAACAATAATAAAGTTATTTCTAAGATTAGTTCCCATACCCCAGCACAGTCTGAAGAAAGTTAAGCCATAACCTACCTCAAATAAAGAAAATCTAGTTCAAAAGCCATCAACACGGAGACTTCACCTCACGTACAAACTTGAAATCAACCAAAAGATAGAAATATAGAATATATATATATATATATATATATATATATATATATATATATATCAAAAAGAAGCCAATGATGTTTTTTTTTAAAAAAGGGTAAAACTAAAATTTTAGTTCATAAAAATATTACCCATGATTTAAAGGAAGCCATAGAAGAAAACTTAAATGAAAACAGATTAAAATTGGGGTTTAAATTGAAAAACACTGATTTAGGCCTTTTGGGCCAAAATCCCTAAATTTCACTTTTAACATTGAGTTTTAACAAGATTTAAATGAAAAGAATCAAAGAAAAATAATTGAAATAGGGATTTGGAGATTAGCCAATCTTGAAATTAGAATAAATCGCCAAAAAACTCTAATATCCAAAGCTCAAAGTATCAAAAATGGTGAAAAAAATTGATAACATGGTATATATATTACCCAAGTGTTTTTTAAGCGGACACTGGGCTATTTAAGCAGCTATCATTTAAGCGGATAAGTGTCGATTTTGTGACAATCGCCCCATCTACACACGTCACTTAGGTAGACCTAATGCCACTTAAGCTACACTTTCTTAAGCGACACTCGATAAGTTATGCCAGGTGACTTAAGCAATTGACTGGCCGCTTAAGTGGCCTCCGCTTAAGCAAACCAAGTGTCACTTTAGTGGATGCACCAGCTGAGTGGTGCATCAGCTAGAGACTTGGAGAATTTCAAGTTTCTATGGACCCCTCGAGATTCATCCAAAATCTTTTGAATACAAATAAAATATGCTACCCTACCAAATTCGACACTCAGGACTCAATGACAATGTTAAATTTTCAAAAAAAAAAATTATTTTTTCTAAATTGACCCCAAGACCTAATTTCACAACTTTTCAAATCGAGGGACAAAGTGATATACCAAACCTGTAAGATCTCACCAACTATGTAACCAACCTAAATCAACATTCTGGATCTTCTGGCATAGTTTATTTTTCTATCAAACTCACAGAATAATAAATATTGACCAAAGTCAACTATAAAGCCTTTTTAACTTCCAAAAATCACAAACTTGCACAAATCCTATCAAAATGCTTTGGGAACCATTCCAATTATATCCACACCTCAGAAATACCATAAAGCAATCATAAAGAGGGGTAAAATGGTTAAGTTATGAAAAATGAATAATTCACAAAAATAACCAAAAATTAAATCATTACAATAATCAAATAGATAACATATTTATTGAAATAGATGCATTATCTATTGCATCAGATGACTCATTTTGTTAGAAATAATCAAACAGATATAGAATTCTATTGAAAATAATCAAACAGGTGTAGACATATGTTTCAACAAATGCATTACTATTACAATAGATATCTCATGTGTTGGAAATAATCAAACAGATATAGACATCTATTGTAGTGAAATAGATGACTCAGTTGTTGGAAATAATCAAATAGACATATACATATGTTACAACAAAATCATTATCTATTGCAGCAGATGACTCATCTGTTAAAAATGATCAAACAAATATAGACATCTATTATAACAAATTACTAACATATTGCAATAGATGACTCATCTATTGGAAATAATCAAACATATATAGATATTTATTGCGACAAATGACTAACCTATGTCAATAAATGACTCATCTATTAGAAATTATCAAACAGATATAGACATCTATTACAAAAAAGTACTAACCTATTATAATAGATGACCCATCTATTTGAAATTATCAAATAGATATAGATATCTATTCCAACAGGTTAATATCGGTTGTTATAGGTTATATACTTAGTTGATCATGTAAATACTATTTAATTCATTGAGATTGTAATTGAACTTATAAATTAAAAGCTACATATTGTTAATAACTTTGTTGATTACTATTGATGGTTTAACAAAGCATGTCACATCAAATTGGTCAATTGACCACTCCATTTGAGATTAATATACTTAGTTGATCATTTAATCACAATGTAATTCATTAAGATTGTAGTTGAACTTTTAAATTAAAATCTAATTATAGTTAAATAACTTTGTTTATTACTAGTGATGATTTAATCAAGAATTTTACATCAAATTAGTCAAACAGATATAGATATTTGTTGCAATAAATGACTAATTGAAAAACCCTGGATTTTGGCCCTTGTAAATTTCCTGAACTTTGAGCTCACTTTCTTTGTAATGACTCAGAATACAACTTATATGGTGTGGGTATGGTTCAGGTGATCCAACTCGTAAGGTGTCCAGTAATGGTGGTTGGGTTTCTATTGTGGTTACGGTTTGATGGTATGGGTCGTTAGGATGATCCTTCACCAAATCAGGGACTTAGTAACTTGAATTGACCCTAAGTATGAGTGGCTCACTAGTATCCATAAGGATAGGTTACGAGTCATTGTGACTAGTTGTATGTTGTCTAGGGTCCATCTCTTTGGATTCTGTCTTAGGTACAACTGGACCATACAAGTTGTATGGTCTGGTTATAAGTGGGGATTAGGGATTCGTATGGTGGAAAGTGTATGGGTTTATAACTCACTAACTTGATGACAACTCCATGGTATGATTCGTATGTTGTGGTCACGAGTCTAGGGGTCGACTCGTAACCATCTACGGTATTTTTACAGTTTTAAGTTGGGGGCATTCTGGACATTTCCCTTTTTAAATCCCATTGATACCATAACTTAAACACCTTTTAGGACTTCATTAACCTATTATTCCCAATCAAACACTCTTTAAAATCTCTTAAAACTCTCTGTTCAAGCAAGAGGCTAGGGTTTCTTTAATACAATCAATTAGGGGCTTTCAAGAGCGATTCTCTCCATCTTCCTTGGTGTCCAAGGCATGTTACTCATCCCTCATTGTTATTTTACAAAAGGAATATGTTTTAATGCATGATTTTTATACTATTCTTATGGTTTTCACACAATGGTTGGGAGTTTTAGATGTTCATGGTTGAATAATATTTCTTACAGATTAATTATATTTTTTTCTTTATTTTTATATAATTTTTAAAATCGTGGGATTCATGGTGATGGTAATTGGATTGTGAGGTATTATGGATTCCCCAAATTACTTGGTTATGGTTTTGAAACTTATGTGTCCTCAACCTATTTGCCAAAATGCAAATGAGAATGATTTTGTCACATAGTTTGACTATTTTTGAAATCTTTTCATTGCATAAATGTTAATGGAACCTAAATTGGACTGGTTGATTTTAAATGGTTAGAAAAGGCTTTGGTGGCCATAGTTTTGGTTTGATTGGAAACTTTGGAGTCAAATTGGTTTAATAGCTTTGGTATGGCATAAAAGGATAATCTTGGAAGCTCTAGTTTTGGTATGATGATACCAATGGTTAATGCCTGATAAAACTCCTTAGTAAATGATAGAAATGTGTAAGTGGTTTTAATATGGGATTAAAGAGATGTGTGTTTCAAAACCATGGAAGGTGGAGGTCCAGGGGAGACCAATACTGGAAACTCATGTTTGACAATGTGAGGTTTGGTCATGGTGACCTTGTGTATAATGTCACACTTTATATTTTGGGAGATGTACTAGTTATCTCAGGTCTTTTCTCCAGTTGTGCAGCTAACAAACACTGGAGCCCTTTCAGTAGGAGGAGATAAACCTATATAGCCCTTGGGTGGTTTTATGATGTTAGATCGACACAGTCAGGCAAAGGTTTTAATGCATGCTAAACCTAATTTCCTATCCTAACACGATATATGTATGTATGTATGTGATTGTATATGGTTATTTACTTTGGTTTTGAATTACTAGCATTATCTTATATTATCCTTGGGTACATGCTAGCGTTCACTCAACTAACCATCTTCGGGTGCTATATCCCTGCACGATGCAAGAACTGGCCCTTCTACTATTTTTCTTGCCAAGTGACTTAGATTTTGGAGACAAATTTGAGTCAGACTGAAGTGGTGAACTTTCATATTCTGGAATGCTCATTTTCATGCTATGGACTTTTTTATTTTTGTTATTTCTTTAGTTTGGTTTTGGATATGGTTCGGGGCATGTCTCACCCAAATGTTATTGCTTCTAGTTAGAGGCTTTGTCTAACTACTATGGGTACGGGTGACATCAGTATTAGTGTCAGCCTTAGTATTAGTATTGGCATTGGGGTTGACATCGATTAGATATTTTATTGAGGTTGTTGTATTATGATTATAGGATTTATTTATGTCTTTGAATTATTATTATTTTATCTTGATATATGTTTGAAATTTATCTAACATAGGGTGTAGGGAGGTTACAGTTTTGTATTGGAAGTGGTCTCTATTCTTGGCTGGTCTCTATTCAAGGCTGTGATGGACCATCCCTGGGACCATCGCTACTGAGGCAGTGTGGCCTCATCGTAGCCAGCGTACGACAGATAATTTGATGAACTGTCAAGGATACGACGGACCATTGCTGAGACCATCGCATCAAGGTAGTGTATTATTTTGCTAACCGATATGTGATGGATGATCTGACGGATCGTCAGACTACACGACGTACCGTCACTTCGATCGTTGCAGTTCTCGATTGGTAATTTTAAATCAATTTTTTAAAAGGACTTTTTGGTCTTTTTACACTCTTTATAGCCCCTATTTATACCCGATCAAGGCTCCCAACATTTCTCATCTTCAATGTATAAAAACCAGGGTTTTTACAAAATCAAAACCCATCTTTCTTCTTTAAGAAAAATTAAGAAATCAAAAATCTCTCTAAGAGCCATCAAGAAAGAGTTTCCTAAGGTATGTTTTCATCCAAGAAGCTCAAGAACCATTTTAAAAAATTCAAAGATCTTATGTTTATGAGTTTTCATGATTTATATGAGTTGAAATGATGTTCATGCTATTATTGAGTTTTGATTCATGTTTGTTTACAAGTTTATCAAGCTTTGACCCTAGTATGTTATATTCATGTGATGATCATAATAAACCCTCTTCAAGTTGCTTGCTAAGTGATGTGTTCATGTCAATTAAGTGTAGAAATTATTGAATAAGCAAAGCATGCTCCAAATATGTTTGATAAAATGCTTATGTGAAGGAATTAGAGCCATTATGTACAAGCCCATGCATGCCAAGTGTGTACAAGCCTATGCATGCCAAGTGTTTGTTGAAAAGCCTTAGTGAATGAATTGTGACATGATTGCATGAAATTCCCTAATTATGTGCTCTTCGATAGATGTTAAGACTTTAATACCTACTAAGTATTTGATGCAAGACCTTGTTGAATGGAGTATGAGCCAATAGCATGTCTCCCCATACTATCACGTGTTTATGATTTCTAAATACTTAAAGAGATGCTTTAGTGATTGTGGTGGTGAATGAATGTCCATGATCTTGATAATTCAAGAATGGTTATGCTTTACTTTTATGTTATCGAGTCTTGGGGGTATTTATACTCAACAATTTAGATGCAGTCTAGAACCAGTGTCAGTTTTACCGATAATCTCAGTCAAGCCATAATTCTTAGAACTCAGTGAGTAATAGAACTCTGTACTCTCCGACAGATACAGAACTTCAGAAATCTTAGAAATCTCAGTAATCTTAGTATCGCTAGTATTCTAGCCTCAGTCTAGTGCGCAGCTCAGATCTAGTAGTACTTGAGAGTTCAGGACAAAACTCAGTATCGTTCAGTCAGATAACGAGATTCAGTAGTATTCCATCAGATATGGAACTAAGTGAATTTAGATTAACTCAGTCAAATTATTCGATAAACTTGCTCAGTATCAGATTTAACTCAGTTTATATTTAGTTAAGAATCAGTTCAGAGTCTTTTAGTTAGGAGTAGGAGATAGCACCGAGCGAGTGCAAGGATGGTGGCTCCCCATTAGAGAGGCAGAGTCATTGGGAGAAATTCCTAAACTCTAGAACTGTGTAGCCAGCGCAGGATATAGGAGTCACCCCTTAGACTAGGATTGTCACCCACTAGATAAGCTTGACTATTATACTGCCTTAGGCTTGACTTTCTGCTAGGGTCACCCATAAGAGAGGCTTGACCAGAGAGGTATTTACTTGGGGCACGGTAGACACACTTCCAGCTGGGGTTATAGGTTGGACCCCACCAGTTCAGATTTAGGGTATGTCGGTTAAGTGAGCACTCCCATAGTTGTTGTTTCAGTATCAGTCTTCAGAGTAGAACTTAGAGATTAGGACTGTCAGATACAGTCACCTATATCAATAAGGAACTTAGATAGTTCCATTAATTCATGGACCACCCACTAGATAGGCATGGTCCCACATAAAGTTATTTGAGTAGTCTTATTATTAGATCTAGAGATCACCCATTAGATAGGGTTGATCTCAGTCTCAGATTCAATTGAGTAATCTCATTATCAGATTCATAGATCATCCATTAGATAGGCTTGATCTCAGTCTCAGATTAAGTTGAGTAATCTCATTATCAGATCCAGAGATCACCCATTAGATAGGCTTGATCTCAGTCTCAGATTTAGTTGAGTAATCTCATTATCAGATCCAGAGATCACCCGCTAGATAGGCTTGATCTCAGTCTCAGATTCAATTGAGTTATCTTATTATAGATTCAAATATCCTCCGCTAAATAGATTTGATCTTAGATATAATTTTTTTTTATCATTGATAGTAGATTCCAAAATCATCCGTTATAGAGGTTTGATCTCTGATGTAGTCAGTCGAGAGTAGAAAGCTCAAAACTCAGTCATTGATATAAGTAGATTCAATTAATTATTTGTAGTATCATCAGTTTTTGAGATCACTCACTAGATTAGACTGATCTCAACTTCAGTACTCAGTTATCGATATCAGGAGATTCAGTTATTTAGTATCTTAGAATTAGTATTGAGTTCAGATGTTAGTAAAGCAGTATCGAAGTTTTAGTATTTCGAGTTGCGATGTCTTAAGTTATAGTTTGTGCATTTATGCATATGTCCTCATTCAGTATTCTCATAATTATTTAGATAAGTAATTATTTATGCATAAACCATTGCATTTAGCCTTACCTCATCTTTATACTCAGTACATTCCCGTACTGACACATTTATGCTATGGTGTTTTATTTGACACCATGGGTTCAGAGGCTCGAGATCCAAAGTATCCTTAGTAGCTTAGTCCCAGTCAGCAGCAGTAGATATAGCAGTGAGTCCTCTTCAATTGAGGATGATCCTTATTTATCATTGCATCAAATATAGTTTACTTTTAGTAGATAGAGTTAGTTGGGGACATGTCCCATCAACTCCACAGTTCAGACAGTTTAGAGGCTTTTTAGATAGATGTATCAGTATTCAATTTTCATTTTGTGTATTTTTAGATGTTTTGAACCTTATGGCCAGTTTTTGCATTTATATTCTATATTATGCAGTGTTCAGGTACAGATATTAGTAGAGGGTTAGCTTGTGGTCCTTTGGGACATGAGCACCGTGTGACATTTTGGTTCTAGAAAATTGAGTCGTTACATGCATGCCACAAATATGGAGGGTGTGGAGTTTTTTGCCTACCAGCTTAAAGATATGGCGTACCAGTGGTACAAGGAATGGGATCATTCAAGGAGTGATTATACTGAGTCAGCCCTATGGGAGGATTTTTCTAATGCTTTCCTGGATTGCTTCTTTCCTCAAGAGTTAAGGAAAGCAAAGATGGAAAAGTTTGTTAATCTGAAGTAATGTAAGATGTCAGTCAAGGAGTATGCCTTGAAGTTCCATCAGTTATCTTGGTATGCTCCAGAGTTGGTTTATAACATGAGGGCTGGAATGAGAAAGTTTACTTCTGGGTTGACTCGAGACTTAATTTTAGAGAGTAAGGCTATCTTGTTGAACAAGAAAATAGATATCTCTAGGGTTGTGTACATACAAATGTTACAGAATGAGAAGAAGAATAAGGTTGAGATAGTTGAGAGGAAGAATAAGAAGTTTAGATTTTTTGAGTAGGGTAGTGGCCAACTGCAGAGTGGCAGGGATGGTAGGATGTGGACCAAGAAGAAGTGGGGCAATTTTAGGTCTTAATCGATGGCTAGTGCTTCCTACCCAAAGCCATTGGGTGACAGGCATTTCCAAGGTGGCAACAATAATAGGGCACAGGGTGACCAATCTTAGGCTAGCGAGGCCTAATCGACTCCACTCTATCCTTTCTATAGATTTTTGGATAATTACATTAGGGTTACTCTGATGAAGGAAATGACAAGTGCTTCAACTATGGTCAGCCAGGGCACATGGTTATAAGTTGTCCAGTGGCCAAGGTTGCCTCGAGGGAAAACAAAGTTCCAATTGCCTCTTCTTTAGCTCTGGCACCAAAGGGTGCACCATCTAGCTCCGACACTGGTCGAAATCAACTCTATGCTCTTACTACCCTCTAGGAGTCTGAGGCATCGCCTGATGTCATCACTAGTATGTTGAAATTCTTTTTATATGATGTGTACTGTTTACTTGATCTGGGGTCCACTCTCTCTTATGTGACCCCATTTATGGCTGTGTATTTTGGTTTGGTCTCGAATGTGTTTCAAACCTTTTTTATGTTTCTACCCTTATAGGTGACTCTTTGGTAGCTAAAAAAGTCTATACGGATTGTGTCGTATCTGTGGGTAGTTGGGAGACTCTGGTAGATCTATTTGAATTATACATAGTTGATTTTGATGTCATATTGGGGATGGATTGGTTGCACTCATTCTATGCTTATCTAGAATGTCGGAACCATAAGGTTGTCTTTAAATTCCCTAGCGATCTGATTGTTGAGTAGGAGGGTGGTTCCCTAGATCCTACGGGTAAGTTCATGTCGTATCTTAGAGCTTGGAGATTAATATCCAAGGGTTGTCTCTATCATCTAGTTTGGGTAAAAGATTCTAGCTTGGAGGGTCCTTCTTTGCATTTTGTCCCAGTGGTGAATGAATTTCCTAAGGTCTTCCCTGATGACCTTCCTAGTGTCCCTCTCGATAGAGAGATTTATTTTGGGATTGATCTTATTTTGGACACTCATTCGATTTCTATTCCTCCGTATAGAATAGCTCCGACTAAGTTGAAGGAGCTTAAGGAGCAACTAAAGGATCTTTTAGATAAGGGTTTCATCTATCCTAGTATATCCCTATGGGGTGCACTAATTTTATTTGTGTGAAAGAAGGATGGTTCCCTTCAGATGTATAGTGAATACCGACAGTTGAATAAGGTGATGGTAAAGAATAAGTACCCTCTTCCAAGGATAGATGATTTGTTTTATCAGTTTTAGGGTGCTAAGTTTTTCTCTAAGATTGATCTTTAATATGGGTACAATCAGTTAAAGATTAGGGATGTGGATATCCCTAAGACTTGTTTCCGTACTCGGTATGGGGATTTTTAGTTTTTGATTATGTCTTTTGGGACCAATGCCCCAACGACATTCATGGATTTAAAGAATAGAGTCTTCTGGCAGTTTCTGGTTTTGTTTATGATTATGTTCATAGGCGATATTCTGGTGTCTCTAAGAGCGAGGTGGATCATGTTGATCACCTCTGCATTATATTGCAGACCCTGAAGGAGCAATAGTTGTATCCTAAATTTTTGAAATATGAATTTTGGTTGAATTTTGTCACTTTTCTGGGTTATGTTATTTCTAGTGAAGGGATCATCGTAGATCCACAAAAAGGTGTAGTGGTTAAGAAGTGGCCTAGACCCACGACTCCAACCGATATTTGGAGCTTCTTGAGTTTAGCTAGTTACTATAGAAGGTTTGTAGAGAATTTTTCTTCTATATCTGCCCCATTGACTAAGGTGACTCAGAAAAAGGTAAAGTTCTTATGGTGTGATACTTGTGAGGGAAGTTTTGAGAAGCTGAAGGATAACCTAACTTCGTCTCCAGTCTTGACTTTGCCCAAAGGCACAAATGGATTTGTGGTATATTGCGTTGTATCCCATGTGGGGCTTTGTTTCATCTTGATACAGCATGGAAAAGTGATAGCTTACACCTCTAGATAGTTGAAGGTACATGAGAAGAATTATCCGACTCATGACTTAGAGCTTTTCGCTATGGTGTTCGCATTGAAAATGTGGTGTCACTATTTTTATAAATTGCACATGGATATTATTTTTGATTATTAAAGCCTGCAATATATGTTTACTCAGAAAGAGCTGGACCTCAAGCAAAAGAGATATCTTGAGCTGCTCAAAGATTATGACCTAAGTCTTTACTACCACCTAGGTAAAGCTAACATGGTTGTTGATATCTTAGAAGGTTGTCTATGAGGATTCTAGCTCATATGGGAAAGAAGAATCAAGAGTTGGTAAAGGATATTCACTATTTCACTAACCTTGGAGTTCACCTCTTAGACTCTGAGGACGGTGGTGTATTTGTACAGGAGGTGTCACAGTTGTCTCTTGGTTTGGAGATAAAGGAAAATCAAGTGTTGGATCCCATCTTGATAAGGATCAAGGGTGACTTAGGTGGGAAAAAGGTGATGGCCTTCGAGGTTAGTGGTGGTGGTACCTTGTGGTACCAAGGAAGGTTATATGTTTCCGATATAGATGGTCTGCAAGAGAGGATCTTGGATGAGGTACATAAGTGGCATTATGTTATTCATCCTGGTTTGACAAAAATGTATCATAACCTTAAGGAGATGTATTGGTGGAACAATATAAAGAAGGATGTGGTTGAAAGTTGAGCACATGAGTCTCGAATAATTTTATCAAGAAATCAAACTGACTGCATGGAAATGGGAAGTGATCAACAAAGATCTTATTATCAGTCTTCCTCAATCTCGAAATTAGTTTGATTCAGTTAGGATTATCGTGGATAATATGACAAAGTCTGCTCATTTCTTACCGGTGAGGACCAATTTATCGGCTGAGGATTATGCAAGGTTGTACCTCCAAGAGATTGTGAAGTTGCATGGGGTACCTATTTCCATCATCTCTGATCGTGGTATGCAGTTTTCATCTCATTTTTGGCAATCATTTCATAAAGGTTTAGGGACCAAGGTGAGTCCTAGTACTTCTTTTCTCCGTAGTTGGATGGGCAAGCAGAAAGAACTATTCAGACATTGAAGGATATGCTTTGAGCTTGCGTGATTGACATGGTGGTAGTTGGGTTGAGCATTTGCCTCTTATAGAATTTTCCTATAATAACAGCTACCACTCTATCATTGGAATGCCTCTATTTAAGACGTTGTATGGTAGAAGGTGTAGATTTTCTATTGGGTGGTTCGATGTTAGTGAGGCAGAGATGTTTAGCACAGATATGGTTCACCAAGCTATGAAGAAGGTGAAGGTAATTCAGGGTAGACTTAAGGCTTCCTAAAGTCTCCAAAAGTCCTATACGGATGTGAGGTGAAGGAAGTTAGAGTTTGAGGTTAGGGATAGGGTGTCGTTGAAGGTGTCTCCCATGAAGGGAGTGATGTAGTTTTGGAAGAAAGGAAAGATTATATGTTGGTCTATACTTGATTTTGAGTAGGGTTGGTAATGTTGCATATGAGTTGGAGTTGCCTTTTAGTTTGAGCTCTATTCACCCGATATTCCATGTTTCTATGTTAAGAAAGTGCATGGGTGATCCATCGCAAATTGTTCCTATCAAGGATATTGGTATTTCAAATTCCCTATCTTATGAGGAGATCTCGATTAAGATCTTTGATTGGAAGGTTCACCAGTTGCGCACCAAGGATGTGGACTCGATAAAGGTTCTATGGAGGAACCACTAGGTCAAAAAGATACTTGGGAAGCTGAAGAGGACATGAAGTCCAAGTATCCATTCTTGTTTTCCACTATAAAAATTCATGCTTAAGGTATGTGTTGTTCTTAACATCTTTATTTTCTAACATAGATAAAGCAAAGATTGATTTTCTTGGAATCTTTTTTTTTTTAACTTAGTTAAAGGTAAGAGTAGAGGCGCGTGGAGTCCAAATCATGCTTGTACTTCGTTGTCCCATCATTTGAGGATAAATGGTCCAAGTCGTAGAGAATTGAAACACCCTGGGTTTTGGCCCTTGGAAATTTCCTGAGCTTTGAGCTCACTGTCCTTGTAATGACTCATCATACGAGTCATATGGTGTGGGTACGGGTCAAGTGACCCAACTCATAAGTTGTTTAATGATGGTGGTTGGGTTTCTGTTGTGGTTACAATTTGGTGGTACAGATCATTAGGTATGGTGACAGGTCGTTAGGACGATCCTTCATCAAATTAGAGACTTAGAAACTTGACTTGGCTCTGAGTATGAGTGACTCACTAAGATCCGTAAGGATAGGTTATGAGTCATTGTGACAAGTTGTATGTTTTCCAGTGTCAATCCCTTTGGATTCTGTCTTGGGTACGACTGGACCATATGAGTCGTATGGTCTAGTCATGAGTGGGGGTCAGAGAGTCGTATGGTGGACAGAGTATGGGTGTCCAACTCACTAACTTGGGTGAAGACTCCATGGTACGAGTCGTATGTTGTGGTCACGAGTCAAGGGGTCGACTCGTAACCACCTGCGGTATTTTTACAATTTTAAGTTGGGGTTCCCTTTTTAACTCCCTTTGATATCATGACTTAAAACACCTTTTGGAACTTCATTAACCTATTATTCCCAGTCAAACACTCTTAAAAATTTCTCAAAACTCTCTGTTCAAGCAAGAGTCTAGGGTTTCTTCAAGACAATCAATTAGGGGCTTTCAAGAGTGATTCTCTTTATCTTCTTTGGTGTCTAAGGTATGCTACTCCTCCCTTATTGTTATTTTATAAAGAGCATGTGTTTTAAGGTATGATTTTCATACTATTTTTATGGTTTTGACATAATGGTTGGGGGTTTTAGATGTTCATGGTTGAATAATATTTCTCACGAATTAATTATAGTTTTTTCTTTGTTTTAATATGATTTTGAACATTGTGAGATTCATGGTGATGGTAATTGGATTTTGGGGTATTATGGATTCCACAAATTACTTGGTTATGGTTTTGAAACTTTTGTGCCCTCAACCTATTTGTTAAAATGCCAATAAGACTGATTTTGTCACATTGTTTGACTACTCTTGAAATCTTTGCATTGCATAAATGGTAATGGAGCCTGAATTGGTCTAGTTGATTTTATATGGTTAGAAAAGGCCTTGGTGGCCATGATTTTGATTTAATTGGAAACTTTGGAGTCAACTTGATTTAATGGCTTTGGTATGGCATAAAAGGATAGACTTGTAAGCCCTAGTTTTGGTATGACGATACCAATGGTTAATACCTAATAAAAGACTTCTTGGTAAATGGTTGCAATGTGTAAATGGTTTTAATATGGGCTTAAAGGGTGTGTAGAAAAGCCGTGGATGGTGGAGGTCCCAGGGGAACCAATACCGGAAACTCATGTTTGCCGATTTGAGGTTTGGTCATGGTTACTGTGTGCATAATGTCACACTTTATATTTTGGGAGATGTACTAGTCATCTCAGGTTCTTTTCTTCGATCGTGCTACTAACAAACACTAGGGACCTTTCAGCAGGGGAAGCTGAACCCATATAGACCGTGGTTGGTTTTAGGACGTCAGATTTACACAGCCCAGGTAAAGCTTTTAAATGTATGCTAAACCCGGTTCCCTATCCTGGCATGATATATTTATATATATATATATGTGATTGTATGTGGTTTTTTTACTTTGGTTTTTAATTACTGGCATTATTTTATCTTATCCCTGTGTAGATGCTGGCTTCACTCCACTAATCATCTTCGGGCATTGTATCCCCACGTGATATAGAAACCGGCCATACTACCATTTCTCCTACTCAGTGACTTAGATTTCAGGGACAACTTTGAGTCGGATTGAAGTGGTAAGCTTTCATACTCCGAAAGGCTCCATTTTATGCTATGGACTTTATTTATTTTTGTAATTTCTTTGGTTTGGTTTTGGCTATGGTCGGGGGTATGTTCCGACTGAATTTTATTGATTTTGATTAGAGGCTTTATCGAACTACTATGGGCTTGGGCGGTGTTGGTATTGGTGCCAACCTTGATATTGGTATTGGCATTGGGGTTCACACCGGTTGGATATTTGGTTGAGGTTGTTGGATTAGGATTATAGACTTTATTTAATGTCTTTAAATTATTATTGTTTTATCTTGTTATATCTTCGTAATCATCCGACATAGGGTGTAGGGCGGTTACGATTGGGTATTAAGGGTGGTCTCCGGTCCTGATTGGACTTGAGATGCATGACACGGCTGGGCCCTGTTTTGAGTCGTGTCACTAACCTGTTGCAATAAGTGACTATCTGTTGGGAATAAACAAAAAGATATACACATCTGTTGCAACAAGTTATAATCTGTTGTAATAGGTTATACACTTAGTTGATCTTGTAATTATTGCGTAATTCAATGTGATTGTAATTGAACTTATTAATTAAAAGATAATTATAATTAAATAATTTATTTATTACTAATCATGATTTACTAAGTATTTTACGTCAAATTAGTCAATCGATCACTCTATTTAGTACGAATACACTTAGTTGATCATGTAATTACTATGTAATTCATTGAGATTAATTAAACTTATTAATTGAAATCTGATTATAGTTAAATAACTTTGTTTATTAATAGTGATAGATAGTGAAGCATTTCACATCAAACATATGTAGAGTATGTTGGAAATAATCAAGAATATCATTCATTTATTGCAATAGATGTGTATATCTATTTGATTATTTTTAACAAATGAGTCATCTATTACAACAGATATAATATATGTTGCAGCAGAAGTTGTTCCCACGTATACAACAGTTGTTGGACCTTAGATAAAAACATATTTTATATAATAAATAACATACATTACCAACTAAAATGAGTTAAAACTATCAGGTTTATAACTATACCAATAACAAGGCTATTTATTATTACAATAAATAAGGAGCATTTGGATTTGGGCATGTAGTTCTTTTGTGACACCATCTTACATATGGCATTTAATTTTTCTTGTTAGAAATAATTCCCCAACTCTACGCCTCCTCTCATTCGTCTTCTTCCTAATTTGCTTAGAACAACATATAAATGAGGTATTTCTCTCTCTATAATCTCTAAAGAAACAATCCAAGAATCTTTCAGAGGCACCAGATTAATATCCTTACAATATGCAATTATGTATTTTTCCACCGATTAATATGGATATGAGTACTCATAAATCTAGTTTTTAAGTTATGCCCCATATTAGGCTCAAAGTACTACCATAACATGTGGATAAGGTATTTTTTCCATGTCAAAAACTCTACATGTACAAGTTCTTTAAAGATCTGTTATGGCGACATCACCATGACTATTGATAGCCAATAGCTCATACTTTGATATTTATTTTTCCATTGAAGGAATAAGTCTGATTGGTTAGCTGACAAATTCCATACGCCTCTAGTGAAATAATTTTCCAAACCTCATTTTTATTTCATCAAATAGAGCGATAATGGAAAATTCTCTTAGTACGTCAAACATTGCATTCAAAGACTTAACAATGCTTGATTTCATAATATTATACCTATACAAAAAACTCACTTAATAAGACTTATTATTATAATAAACTCAAACAAAACACTAAATTTATAATATTGTACCTATTTTCCAGACAAAATGTCCTCTCCATCTGTGGAATATTCTATATTCGAGATGTTCTGCTGTCTTGGGTACCATATAGCTTATTTTATTGAAATGGTCATAAAACTCAACCCTATCATATATTTTCATTGCTTTATAAAAACGAGACACGACCTTTGAATTGTGAAACTTTTTTTGAAGGTGCCTCATGCAACAATTATAGTGAGCTGAAGGGTAGACAATTGAAACCATCTTTCAGATACTTGGATGCATATTAGAAATTATACACAACTCATCGGTATAATCTGCATAGCTTTTCATTTATTAAAAATATGATATAAGGCATCACATTCCTTGTCTACTACACAAAAATTCATCGGAAAGATTTGATTACCTGCATCCTGTGCCACCGCTAATAACAAAACTTCTTTATACTTGATCCTCAAGAATGTCCCATCGATGGCTATGACTTTTCTCATTTGTTCAAAACCAAGAATCCAAGCCACACAGGCAACACAAAATTACTTGAACCTTTCATTTTCATCAGCCTGTAGTGTTTTCTTACTTTTAGGATTTGCCGACTCAAGCATATAATGGTACATATCAAGCATTGAATACCCGTGCTCATGTATTCCTCTAAACAACGACTTCACAATCTCCATGCCCTTATAAATCTTGCAATAACTCATCTTACAATCCAATTCTATACAGAGTTGATTGGTCATATATCTTGTAGACGGGTCTTTGCCATTGGGAAAGCTATTTTTAAGTATTTACCAATAATCTTTATCATGATGTACGGATTATGGCTCGTAATATGCTCCAAACCGCATGTGTGATACTTTTCATAAATTATAACGTTGAATCTGTCAAAACTTCTGAATTTCACAACCCTCAACTACCACTTACACTCCAAATGTGCATATCTAAAATAATACACACTACTTAAATTAATCACCTTCTTGAGTCTAAAATCTTTTTTTCAACTAAGAATTATGCAATGAAGTGACTTGTTCTTCCTTGTTCTTGAATGCCATTCCCTTGTAAAAAGCTATTTCATTATCTTGAAGATTGCTCGACTATGTTGATTGAGTACTGCCCATAATATTGCTCGCAACAATGGGTGTAGGTGTTTGGTCCTCCTTCATTTCATCTCCACTTTCATTATCTGGAATATTCATGTCCACACTATCTAATTCATTATTTAACATATCTTGTAGGTCTTGTTCTAAATTTGGACTTTTTGTCTGTTTTTCAACCACGTACACCCTTAAAATAAGTCTAGATGTATCACTTAGATAAACATGCAATCAAATCTGATCAATTATCTTAAAAGGTAGGACCCTCTGATTTTCAAAAGAGCTAAGCATATAACTGATGAAAAGATCTTTCAGTTGGCAATTAATCCATAAAAGCTGATGATTAAGTTCAAAATATCATCATACAAAACATCTCTTTAAACTGTCATCGCTATCATATCTAACGTTTCACCATCCTTCTAGCGCCAAATAAATCAGTTCAATCCATTCAGCATGAAATGACAATCAACCCCTATTTTTTATTGATTCCTCCACTAATAGTACCTAAAGAAATTTGTTAAAAAAATTAATAATGATAGTATAGTAAAAATAATAATTATAATATATGATAATTAATAATGATAGTATAGTAAAATTAATAATGATAGCATTTTAAAAATTAATAATGATACTTTAGTATATACAATAACAAAATTATATGCATTATCAGTATCATTGTCCAAACAAACATGAATCCAACAGATAAGTCATTTGTTGCAACAAATGTGTCATTTGTTACAATTGATGACTTACATATTGGATTAAGCTTCTGGTTCTGAATCAGCTTTGCTAGCTGATGTAACATGAATCCAATAGATGAGTTATCTGTTGCAACATATGACTTATTTGTAGGATTTATGTTCAGAACTAGTAGCTTAATCTAACGGGTAAGTCATCCACTGCGATAGATAAGTCATCTATGCAACAGATAACTTACCTGTTCGAACTAATTTAATAGGAATGGAAACTATCCAACATCTGTTGTAAATGAATACAACAACTGTTGGATAAGCTACTGAAAATTATTGAATAATTGATAGATATACCTAGATGAGAAATTGAGATAAAAATCATTATTTTAATTATCAAAATCACCTATGAAGTAATATTCAGTGATATACAAACCAAATTTGATCCAAAATTTGGTCCAGTAGCAACAGTAGCGGCAGCAGCAACAACAATAATAATGGGACGACAAACAGTAGAAGAAGATGATGAACAACAAGAAAAAGATGATGATGATGAAAAAGAAGAAGAAGAATAAGAAGGAAATCAACAAAAACAATGAACAATAATAATGGATAAAAGCACCAAAAACAAAGAGAGAGAAAATAAGAGTAGCAACAACAACAACAATGGCGCGACAAATAGTAGAAGAAGACGATGATTAACAAGGAAAAAAGATGATGATGATGATGATGATGATGATAAGAAGAAGAAGAAGATGAAGAAGAAGAAGAAGAATAAGGAAAACAACAATAACAATGAACAATAATAATGGATAAAAGCACCAAAAACAAAGAGAGAGAAAATAAGAGAAGCAATAATATTTTTCCCCTTTATTTTTAGTTATTAGGGTTTTATATTGGGCCAAAGTGTAAAATAAAAAACTTGAGTGCAATTCTCACACACGAGTCAAAACTTCTTAATCCATCATTTAATTTTTGTCACCCACACTCAATAATTAAGACTTGAGTCGCCTACACTTAGTTTTAAAACATTTAATCACCCTTAATTCATTGCCCCAATAGACCATTCTATGTCTATGAACATCTACTTTTTATCTCCTTACAAATAAAAAAATTAGTTTACTTTTCTAAATATGTACTTTTCAACTGCCACTACTGTCCTTTAAACTGTTAACAAATTGTTATTCGAATTTGAAAAAATCACCTAGGTCTATATCTGTTATTAGTGTAATTATTAGGATATCAATATCAACCTATTATTACAATCACATGTACTGTTGGTTGCACGATATAATCACGGGTTATATTAAATTTTTAAAATAAATGTTAATTATCAAAAATTAATTTGTGAGAAATTATGGGGTGGAGGGCCTCCCATCCCACTATTGGAAATAACATTCAAATTCTTCCTCGATCCTTTGTCCATAGAAATGACAGAGAGATCCAAAACCATGTCAGCACTAAAAGAGAGAAATAAGGAAATGGATGAAATCCTTGCCTCCCTTAAAATTCCAACAACAGAAGTGATAACACTCGAAAACCACTAACGCTAAAGTTAAAAAACTTTGTAAGCGAAGTGGTAATCGTCCTTCTTCTACAAGACCTTAACAAGTTTGCACCTGGAAATCTTGATGCTAGAGAGAGTAACAAGGAAATGGATGAAATCCTTGCCTTCCTCAAAATTCCAACAACAAAAGTGATAGTACTCGAAACACCACTAACTTTAAAGTTTAAAGAGTTTGTAAGCGAAATGGAAATCGTTCTTCTTCTACAAGACCTTAATAAGTTTGCACCTGGAAATCCTGATGCCAGATCTAAGGAAAGAGAATGTCTTCATCTCTTCTAGGAAACCTCTCTTTAAGAATAGAATGAAATTAGAAACTACAAAGGGAACACCCATTCTGAACAATGGCAAGGAGATATGGAAGTAGCCTCCAAAACTAATATACCAAATGATTATGAGTTGCATCATATGGAATGCTATAGGAGAAAATAATGTTGAGTTTAGGAGGTATTGTATCTCCATGATTAGACTCCACAAGCCAATTCTCTTAGCTCTTCTTAAAACTAGAATGAGTGACCACAAGTCCCTCACTGAAAATCATGAATTCACTAATCACCTTCATTAGCCTGTTATTAGGAACTCTATAGGTATGATCATGATGTTGAGTGAGACAACCTTAACATTACTGACATCTTTATCTCCCCTCAAGGAATTTATGTGTCTGTTAAGGTAATAAATCCTTCCTCTACTTGGTTTTTTAGCATTATCTACGCTAGTAATAGTTTTGCTGATAGAAAGATTCTTTGGGACCAACTTGTTGATTTTGCTAATACCATTAAAGACTCTAATGATGATAGTTGGCTAATAAGTGGTGATTTCAATGAGATTTTAAAAGCTTATGAAAAGTTTGGGGGCAATAACATAGTAATAATAGAGCCTCCTATTTTTGGGTCTGTATCAATATGTGTAACCTTATAAACTTAGGATTCAAAGGTAATAGCTATATTTGGACAAATAAGTGGTATATGAACATGAATGATCTTATTCTTGAAAGTCATGGAAAATGCCTTGCCACTGATTCTCATCAAGCTTTTTCCTGATGCAACTATTTCCCACCTCCCTAAGACTCACTTTGACCACTGCCTCTTATAACCACTCTAAATAGGAACACCTCAATTTATAATAAGCCCTTAAATATGGAGACCATGTTGTGCTCCTATCCCAACTTGCTGAATATGGTCAAAGTCTCATTTGAAAATAATTTCCACCTTTCAGATGTTATCTCTCACTTTGAAGTTCAGATCAAAAGGTTAAATAAATACACCTTTGTCAACGTCTTCCACAAGAAGAACCATCTCTTGGCTAGGCTTTTTGGTATTCAAAAAGCCAAAAGCTTTCATCATAGCACTTTCCTCCAAGACCTTGAGAGGAACCTCATTTAGGAATTTAGTGATATCCTAAAACATCAAGCTGAATTCTAGACTTAAGTCTAGAATAACATGGCTTATTGAAGGAGACTCCAATACCAAGTTATTCCATACTTGTACTCTCAATAGGAGAAGAATGAAGAAGATCAATGACTTAAAAGATGACCAAGGTCATTGGGTATACTCTAAAAAGGACATCTATGACCAGATCCTATCCTTCTACTATTATGAACCAATTTCTCACATCATGATGGTACCTATATTATCCCACCAGTAGTTAAGCAACTCCATTGCCTGAAACGACAAAAAATGGGCTAACGGGTAAAAGTAAGGAAAATAAGAAAGAATTAATACAACAGTAATATAAGCAAAAATAGTGATATATATATATATATACACACAAAAAAAAACACGACATGTTGTCCAAGAGAGGCAGAGGACAAAATAAACAAAAAAGAACCCCTCCAAACACCTAGTAAGGTTGGTACTAGAGCCACTACAACCAAAATCAAAGTATTAGATAGTATGGAAAATATACATTAGGCGGTAGTATTGGAATACAAGATACTATAACGGACATAGATGGAAGAGGATCAACCTCAGACTCTAGAAAGCTCGCCCCATATTTAAATCAACAGTTGGGCCTGAGAATAACGTCAACCTTAGTGGCTCTTAATCTAATTTGCATTAGGTAAAAGATGTAAAAGTGCATTATGAGTACCAAAGAAATGGATACTCAATATGCCTCATCGACCGAGTGAGCTCAAATATAGTAAAAGCATAAATATAATGGGAGTGTGTAAACTAAGACAATAATAACATGGGGTAGAAATGTAAGTATCTACTAAACTAGGCAAGTTTCATAAAATACATAAATAAGGGAAATAAAAGAAATAAATGACTCAAAAATATGAAAAATGCACTAATTACAATCTAACTAGGCCTCCATAAGCCCAGGAAGAACATACATGAAAGCGACCCTACCAATCCCATGTAAGCCAGTTGGTGTAGACAATAGGAGACTAAGACAAAACATAAATATCCAATAACTAAATCGATCACAAGTAACCTTATGATCCTAAATCCATAATGAAATATCTAGAGATATACCGGGCTTAAACTAGAATCAATGGATAATAATAAGAGGCTAGACACTGGATTCAATCCAAAAATAGTGGATAATAACAAGAGGCCATATGTAAATCATGTACATCAGAACTTGACACCACTACCAAACTCCAAGTAACAATCATGATCAATAAACATCCCAACAATAATCATAAATAGATCTCAGACTCAAATCGGAACTTATATTGACCATACCTTGTCCAAAAATAAGTGATCCCATAAGTAGCCAACCTTAATCATAACTAATATAAACTCATACCATAGTTCATAAATAGCAACCAAACCATATTTGTAACCAATGCCAGTATCATGTCAGAAATCATAGTAAATATAGCAATAAAGTATATGCTAGAATTAAACCAGAACTGAAATGCATTTACATAAATATAAGCATAACCAACTAATAAGAAAAAACTCAAGGGTTCTACACCTCTTTCTAAATAATAATTCCATAAATAAGAACCTTGGGTAGATAAGTCCTCTAAGGCAAGTTGGGTCCCGAATACTAGGTCAAAAAGGTACAATCTAGGGTCAGTTGCTACCCTACTTGCGGAAAAAGAGCTAAAATAGGATAAAAATTAAGTCTAGGTCAAACCCACCCCAAGGTAATATCCTAAACTAGTATCCAAGAGTCTAACTGAGCCTAGAGGAACTTGACACTAAGTATACTAGCTAAAAAGGGTAGTAGGGCCCACTATGGGGCCCTGATAACCAAACCAAGGCTAGAACCTAGATGAATCTAGTTTATGGCCTCCCATTATAATTTTAAGACACCAATAACACTAATAATGTCCCAAAAGAATAATTCTAAACTATACTAGGGAGAATTGGCTCAAAATTTACCAAAATGTGGCCCTAACTGGTTAAATAAGGCGTAAAAATACTAAAACAATGCCATGGCTATAACTACCTACCCATAACAAGCATAACATTATGCAAATTCCATAGATAAGCACAACCTAAAAGTAGGGTAAAATCCTACCTTGACGTCATCGAACACTCGTTGTATCCTCTAAATCAGAGCTTTCCCATTTTGAGAGACCTCTAAGAGCTGCTCTGCTATCAAAATAAGGATCTAAGCATCAATACGACAATAAGGATACCCATATTACATATAACACTCTGATTAGAAATCAGACTAAAAATCCCAGATGGGGCTCGCTTGTAGAATCATAAAATTAAATCTTTTAGAGTGTTCCACACAACTCACGGATTAAAAGGCAAATAAAATTGGCCAACTCCAAGCCCAAAAATGTAGAAAAAATAGTCTCCAAAGAATCTAGAAAAATATCAAGTTAATCTACTAAATTAAGGAAAAGGAGGCAATTAATTACGAATTAACAATGCTAAAACACCCATAAGTGCTATACGGAGCTAAAACTAGCTTTAAACACTAAGTTTTCCTTGATTACTAACCTTAAAAGAGTCAAGAATGGAGTACATTACTTATGGTGTAAGCTAGAAAATAAGGAAGAAGGATATATATAACATACCAGCAATGGTCGCTTTAATAGCTAAATGATCGATAAAGTGCCCAAGGGTCGCTAAAGCGACACAGCCTCATCCGGCTAAGCTTTGCTAAAGTTCTCAAAGGTCGCTTTAGCGGCTACCACTTAAGCACTTAAGAGGGTGATAAATCTTCTAGGCCAAGGCTGGTCACACACTGCTAAAGCTATCTAGGGCCGCTAAAGAGGTCCCCTATGGACTCCGATTGGGTCTCAAGATTGGTTTGAAGTCCTGTGAATGCAAATAAACTATGCTACCGTACCAAATTATACATTCTAGACTCAACAACGCTATCAAAATCTTATATAGGGTTATTTCAATACATAATGGGTCCCACATACCTAAGGGCTATTTTAAGCAAATTTCACCTAATAGCACAAATTGAGTCCTGAAGACTCGAGACTCGAACCAAGGGTCCCCCAGCTAAATCGATGTAATGAAGCATTTAAGATTGTTAGAAATGACATCTAAGGTCGTTTACCTAAGGCTTTGGCTCAATACCCATTTCTCAACTTCAAAAGCTATTAAATAAGAAAACGACTCTAAAAATCAAATGAACTACTCTGTAACTGAATTATAAGTACCAGAAAGTCATATGTGACCTAGGGTAGCTATAGGAAAGACCTAAATATAGAAAAACACAAAATCAAAGAAAATGAACTAAAGGGTTATTTCAACTACTTTTTTTTAATTTTGATCACTCTTCTTCCCCTATTAAGTATAAGAAGAACCCCTCTAACATAGTTTTTACAAGCAATGATGATCATACCACTTAGATTCTATTTCTAATATGGATGAAATCAAAAAATCCATCTTTTCTTTCAAACCTGCCAAGGCTCCCAGACCTGATGGCATCCACCCACTAATGTACTAAAATATTGAAACATCATAGGCTCTACAGTAACCAAATTTTGGATTAATACCTTCACTACCAAATCCACGGAGAAAAAGAGACTGTACCTACCTTTTCCTTATTACTAAATGCTCCAATTCCCTAATTTTATAAATTTCAGACCTATTTGTCTATGCAACACCCAATATAAGATCATCACTAAGATAATGGCTAGTAAAATCAAACTTCTTCTAGCTAACATCATTGGGTGAGCCATTCAAGTTTCCTTTCTAATAGAAGAATCTATAATGCAATCATTGTCCAGAAATACATCTCCAATTCCTCTAAAATTAAAGAACAGAGAAGGCAAATATGATTTTTGGACAACAAATAGTAAAGTGACTCTTGTGAGCCAAATGTCGATCCCACAGGGACTTATGATTAACAAACTATCCAATTCAAGAACTATTATTAAAGTTTAAACAAATGAAATTTATAACCAATAAGGGTTTTGAGTTTTGATTTTATAAACTAATATCAAAATAACAACGATATAAAACTTGGATTGTGAACAATATATAGAGAATTCCAGGATTGAGGCATTTACTTCACATTCATACATAACTATGATTTATAGTCAGTGTTTGTGTTTATCATGATTGGTGATCTATGGGGTTGATATTATAACTTGGGAATTGTCATCCTATAAGTCATCTTCTCAAATTAATCTCACAACTATATCGTTGAGCAGGGATGTGAGTCTTTAGTTTAGATGCGTTAAGCTATCTTTCTGTTTCATTAACCTAGTGGGGTATTTAGGTATATCCCTATCCTAAATGAAAATAATCCTTTAACAATTAGCCCATAATCAATTAAAGATATGATCTATACTACCTAAATTCTTCATTCTGTCCATCCACTGCTATTTTAAATTTGTTTTAAGACTACAATTTATCTTACAGTTTGCAATTCAAAATAGTAAAATAAGAACGCAAGAACAATCACATGACTTGATAAACATATAAACCAAACTTTAAACCATACTTATGAAATCATGTTGTAGCTTAAAATCTAGAAATATATCCACTCATATTCATATAAGGAATCTCCATAAATGATTCCACCAATTAAAATTGTAAGAAAGAAAAGTAAAAGAAGAAAGAACCCTAATTTTGAGCTCGTTGGTGTCTTCCTTGCTTCTCCAAATCATGTAGCCCTCCAGAAAAACTGTCTAAATATGGTTGAGTACTCCTTATATAGCCCCAAATTTCTTCCATATGCATCCCCTAAAAAATATACGTATTGACCCCTTTTACCTCACTTAAAATAAGTAGAAAACCAAATTCTAGTAGGTTTAGGAGTGTGTGTATATTAATTTCGTGTTATTGACTTCTGCCATAGTTTTACCACTACTTGGAAGCATTTTAAGATGTTTATATACTCTTCAAGTCGTCCAATATAAGTAACATAAGTATTAGATACAAATACCACACGTTTCCTACTCAAACTAGGACTTTGGGACCAGCTTTGCCCACTTATAGGAGCTCGCGCCGCAGAGATCATTCCATTGAATGGTTGGCACGCTGATAAGATACTTGGATTACAATTATAGTATATAAATACAACAATTCTAGTGGCTCATGTCTAGTTTCTTGGGCTCTGATGTACGACATGAAAGGAGAAACAACCGGGCACAGTTTCGCCTGGTTTAGTCCTTTATCGTCCGTTGAACTTGATCCTTATTCCATTATCCATTGTAGCTCATTTGTAGCTTTAAATTTCATAAAATTCACCTTATTTTAATCTACATAAATTTATCATAACAACCATTAGAGAATACAATGGTTTAATCCCATCAAAATCACCCAAGAATAAGCACAACTCAAGCTTGGTTGGACTAGTTAACTCATCTAGCCTAGCCTTTGTTGTTTTCACTCTTAAATTGATTCAAATGAACCTTAAACCACCTAAAAATATGGATTATCACATAAACACACCACTATGACTAATTATTCACATGAATATGCTAAGTTATTCTCAAAACTAAGCTAAACGCGCATAGATAATGACACTTAGGTGTACAAATATGCCTAAGAGCACCACCCCACACTTAAAGCCTTGTTCAACTTGAACAAATAGTTACATTAACCAGAATAAAGGAAAAATATATAATCACTACTTAATGTAAAGAACTCGATCTAGAACTACAACGATTACATAAATAGTAAGTTCAATATTAGTTATGTCCCACCGCAATTGAAAAAATATGAATACTACTCCAAGACGTCCTAGCCTCAAGGATTGACTCTACAATATTGGCAAATTCATGTACATTGCTCAACAAAAAGATTATATAAGTCACCTATCAACAATTAAACATGCACCCTCACCACAAAAAATCACCCATAGTCCCTCACAAATATACATTTATTATAAGAATAGGTGTAAGAATCAAATTCCGCTCACTCTCACAAAGAATTCACATTCAACATAAGATGAAACATAGGATTTTATTTAGTATAGTACTCTATTAATAAAGGATATCAAAGATCAAGATCAAATAGGACTTAAAGTGTTGTCATGTAGGCTATGGGTCACTTTAATACACTACAGTTTACAATAAACTCTTCTCCAACCAACCCATTTTCTACCACTTTTATATTCCTACCTCTCTTTAGTTTTCCCCCAACTTTGTAAGCTAGCTCACACATCTTTAGTAGGAAGTATTTTACATCAACACATGATTCACTTCTATTAATCATTTTTCTTTTCATTACCTTTCTCCCTACGGGCAACACATAAACATTATAACACACCAAAAGCTATTTCCTTAGGGCATCGCTTTCACTTTTTCCTTTATCAATATTACACTCCTTAACATCTTAATCTTTCAACTGAAGCACTTAGGAGTTTTGGTTTAAATTATGGGCTGTTGAAAGAAAAGGAATAAGCTACATATAAGGCTACCAAAAAATAGGCTAAAGGCTCAGCAGGACCAACTAAGGTCATGAACAAAGGGTAGATAAATAGGTATAAAACATGGCTATGAACAAAATGCCTATATCATATCCTAAACTCAACATTCTTTGTTTTACTTTGCAAATACACCAGGAAAGTTCTAGACATCAATTTATAAAGATGGAATATAACAACAACCTCTCTATCAACTCTTAATCAAGCAATAAAAAATATTCAAAATTAAGCCAACATCACATAAGAGTCAAATAAATGAGCCTAGGTGTCTCAAAATAGTCATTCAACTCATTACATATGTTTTCACATTCAAAATGAACTGCACAATGTAATCATGTATAATATCTAGCAAGAGTATCTCTATTTATTTCTATTAGCAAAAATTAAAAATTACTCTAAAAAATAAAAAAAATTGTTACGGGGTTTAAAGAGCTCCCCTTTGGAAAAAACCAAAAAAATAACAAGGGGTGGGTGAAGTGTACTTCTACTAAACTGACCAAACAACACGAACAGAAAATAAACAAAGATAAAATTTTTTGTGATTTTTTTAAATTTTATCAAAAACTAGAAAACAATTAAAAATTAAAATCCTATAACGCACTTCACCCTAAGTAGATAAGAAGATTCCCCACTAAAATCACACTTTGTACTCAAATTATAAATCAAATAATAAGGATTAGTAATACTCCCTGACGCCTCTAGTCCTGGATAGTAGTATCTCATCTATCAAGGGGTCTGGAAAACCCTACACTTTATTTTTGCCATGCTTCTTAGCTAAGATCTCGGGGACTTAGACTTTCATTCAACCTATAATCACACACAAAAAAAACAAATGTGATACTAAAGAAAAACTAAAAAAATAAAAATTACCACCTTAACTTGGTTGCCTCCCAATCAAAGCCTAATTTATTATTGCGACACGACTTATATCACAACTCATCAACCACATTCTCCTTTTCCTCCATCTTAGGGCTCATATTCTCTTTCTTGTTGAACTCTTAAGTTCTTAAAATTGAGGTCTACAAATTTTTGTACACCTGCCTTTTCATAATTCCATTCAAGTTTTGCAAGTTCAGGCTTATTAGTCAAGTTGGGTAACTCTATAAGAGAGTTTAAAGAGGTAATTGGAAGTTTGTACTCTTTTACCCTACACTCATTCACTTCCATCATTGTGATCATGTATATATCTCTATAGTGTGAAGGTGTGTTACATGCTTTGTACACTCTGAAGACCTCTTCTTTATCATTCAATCTCATCTTTAGCGTGCCCTCTCTAATATGCATTAATTCACTCCCAATAGCAAAGAATAGACATCCCAATATTATTGGTACCCTACCATTTGCATCATAATCATGAATAATAAAGTCAACAGTAGTAATAAACTTACCAACTTTGATGTGAGCATCCTTTATGATTCCTTCGGTGATAACTTTAGTTCTGTCTGATATTTATAGGTTAACTGAGGAGGGCCTAGGCCCCCCCCAAACCAAGAGTATTAAACAATAAAAGGGGAATCACATTGATTCTTTCTCCCAAATAAATCAGAGCTTGATTAATATCACTTTCACTAATTTGTATGGGAATGGTGAAAATCTTAGGATCCTTGATCTTTTTGAGAATCTTGCTCATAACGATAGAACTGTACTCTTTAGTACGTATTATAGTTTTAATATCACCAAACTTTATTTTTTTGTCCCCACATCCTTTAAGTACTTAGTGTACTTAGGCATTCTTTGCAAAATATCTGACAAAGAAAAATTAATGTAAAGTTCTCTAAATGTGTCAAAGAACTTCTTAAAACAAGCATCTTTTTATTAGATTTTTTAAGCTTTTAAGGGAACGGTGGTGGTTGTCTCTGTTGAGATAAGTGACTCGACTTCTTATTTGGGTACTAAGACTTCCCCTTTTTATCAACTTCTTTGGGTTCAGCTTGCTTTTCCAGATGCTTAGGTGTGCTCAATCCTATTTAAACCTTAAGATATCTCGATGGAAGTAAATTAACCAAATATCTGCCACTCCTCAAGGTAATTGCCATCACTTGCTTTAGATTTTCTATATCACTAGGCAATCCTCCATGAGGTATTGAGTTTTGTGCTTGAGCTAACTAGTCCAACTGCGTCTCCAGATTCTTCTGAGCTAGTTGTTGAGTTTTGATTTCTATAGCCATTTATTTTTGGTTGCCCAGGATCCTTTTCAAAGTCTCTTATATATTGATGACCGGAGTGTTGATGTAAATACCTTACTACTGCTGAAACTATTGAGTTTGAACCTGATTATTTCCCCATTAATAATTAGGCTGACTCTACCAGTTACGGTTACAAGAATTGCCATAGTTTTGAGTACCTCTTATTGCATTTCCCACAAAATTTATAGACTTAGGATTTTCTCCATATAGGTCTAAAGAGTGACCACTATTACCATAAATCTTACACCAAGTCTGACCATGCTGAATTGCATTAACCTGGGCCTAAAATTGAGTCAAACTCAATACATTGAACTGCGTCATCATCTGGTTTTGAAAAGAGGCCAGTTATGCAGTCAATGTTCTGATACCATCCACCTTGATTATACCTACAATCTTTTTTTCACCACACTTTACTCTGCCATTTTGGATTACCTTTTTAATTCAGTTAAGGAGAGTATACAACTCATCATAGGTTTTCTCCAAAGCCTAACCACCTACAACTGAGTCTAGCAGAATTTATTGTGTTATGATTAAGTCCTTTAACAAAAGTGTAAGCTAATACCTTATTTGTCAATTGGGGATGTAGGCAATATTAGAGAAAAGTCTTAATCTCTCTCATGCATGATAGAAATTTTCATCTGGGTTTTGCTTGACTTAAGATCTCACTTCTCAACCTTGCAGTTTTGCTAGAAAGAAAGAATCAAATGAGGAACTTCTTTTCCAAATCATCCCAAGTTGTGATCGAGTTTAATGGGTCTGCCTTCAACTATTTCTTTACTTTCCCCAATAATAAGAATAGGAAAAGAGTGAGCATTACGCAGTCTATAGAGACTCCAGCAAGAATGAATGTGTCACTAATCTCCAAGAAATTCTATAAGTGGACTTATGGATCCTCATATGACAAGCTTGTAAACTACCTACTATTGTGCAGTAATTGTACCATATTCTTCTTAAGCTCAAAGCAACCTTCTACGACCAGTTTAAGAATACTGGAGGTGATATTAATTATGAGTGAGATTTCCAATTCACGTAGTATCCCACAGGCTGGTTGTTAAACACCCATAGTAGCAGGAATAGTCTTATACTACTGAAATTTTAGCATTGGATAGAGAAGTGCTTTTTCTCACCTCAACTGGGCAAGAGTCGCTCAGGTTTAGGGCATCATTCAACCAAATCCCTTTCCCTTGCCAGCTTACTTAATATTCAACCATGTGTCCAAAATTCCAGTAGCTAAGGCCAAGATGTGAGCACTTATCATATAAAATAGTAAAACTAAAAATTAGAAGGTTGCTAAGTTTTTAAGTCCCCAGCAACAGAGCCACAAACATGTTGCGCCCAAGCACACACACATGTGTACGTGGTCAACCAAGTAGTAAAGTGTCTCTTACGAGGTGAATATCGATCCCACAGGGACTTGGTGATTAGCAAACTATACAATTCAATCTTTACTACTGAAGTTTAAACAAATGCAATTTTTAACCAACAAGAGTTATGAGTTTTGATTTTATACCATAGTTAATAAAAATAACAATGATATGAAACTTGGATTATAAACAATAGATGGAGAATTCTAAGGTTGAGGCATTTACATCTATAGCTGATGTTTGTGTTTATTGTGATTGTTTATATACGGAGTTAGTATTATAACTTGGGAATGGTCATTCTCTAAGTCTTCCACCCAAATTAATCTCACAACTACATCGTTGAGTATAGATGTGAGTCTTCAGTTTGAATATGTTAAGCTATCTTTCTATTTTATTAACTAAGTAAGGCATTTAGGTATATCCCTATCCTAATCGCAAATCATCCTTTAACAATTAACACTAATTAATTAAAGACATAATCCACACTCTCTATGTTGTTCATTCCATCACTCTACTCCTATGGTCAATTTATTTTGAGATTACAACTAATCCTAAAGTTTGCAATTCTTTTGAATGGTAAAATTAGAATACAAGAACAATCACATGACCTGATAAACATATAAACCATTTGTATCTTCAAATATCATCAAATTTACCTCATTTAAGCTTTTTCACATGATCATAACAACCACTTGAGAATATAATGGTTTAATATCATCAAAATCACCTAAGAATAAGTACAACTCAAGTTTGATTTGACTAGTTAACTTGTCTAGCCTTGCCTTTGTTATTTTCACTCTTGAATTGATTCAAATAGACCTTAAACCATCTAAAAATTAGGATTAGAACACAAATGCATCAATATTACTAATTAATACTATAGTTTGAGTTTAAATGTAATGTTTTAATAATCATTCAGTGCTAGTGGGTTATGAACACACGATACCTATGTATTTTTACGTGATTTTTATTTTCAAGTAATGAGTTAGTCAGACCATGCTTTTTAATATCATATTCATAATACCATGATCATGTTGAGCAGTATTAGTTTATATGTTAATAATTACCTCAGAATTCATATGCACTGTTATTTTTAGAATACCATGACCTGAGCTTATCAGCTATCAGTTATCAGTGCATGCACCAGTAAGCATTTTAGCATCTTTTAGTTGGGAGTAGAATTTAGCACCGAGTGAACCCAGGGATTGGGGCTTACCCGCCAGTAGAGAGTGTGGCCTTTAGTAGCAGTCCTGAGTTTCAAAACTATGTAGCCAACATAGGTTTGAGATGTCTTCCTGCTAGTTGAGGGTTGACACATATCTCATGAGAGAATATACCAGTAGAAGGTAACTCTTAGTCCTTTGAGACATCAATTTAGTGATCACTACAGTTCATATTCTATTATGATAGCAAGGATAGAAGAGCCCTCCTCAACGTGGGTCAGAAGTTGGACTCCATGATAGCTCACATGGTTTATGTCGGTTATGTGATATCTCTTACAGTCTCAGTGCAGTATTCAATATACATTCATTTTAGGTTTGCTTGACCAAAGCATATAAATTTACAGTTATTCAGTTATATAGATTTTAGTCTTTTAGATCTCACATTATTTTAGAAATATGCTTATGCTTGATCTTGTATTCTCAGATATTATAGTTTTTATGCTTTCATTCTCAATTATCTCATGTTGCTCAGTTAGTCCTTATCTCAATGCACAGTATCCCACGGTTTCAGTCCAGTTATTCAGACTAAGTATAGTTCAGTTTTACATGATCAATATTCATATATTCACTACTTAACATACCAATGTTAGTTATCCCGTTTCTCATATTTTAGTTGTTCGGTCACATAGACATCAATCATTCAGTTGATCAAATTTACTCAACACATGTTCTGTTGGTTTTATAAGCTTATTCATTCAGGCTCAGTATGCTTGCATATTCAGATCCATGAGTTAAGTCAGTTCCCACCACATAGTTTCAGACACAGTATTCATATGTCATCCTCAGTACAGTTTCTACAACATATTCAATTCCACAAGAGAATGGCTTTCAATATTTATGTTTCTGCTACCTCCTAGCTTACAGAATTGTTTTCAGCACATGATTTATAAATTCTCTATGGTTTATAGTTTTTACATATAGTCATTTTTCAAATGTATACTTAAGTAAATAACTTATATCCTCAGTTTTATGGCATGATTTATATATGTTTATGATTTATTGCATGTCTTCATATACTCAGTACATTCCAACGTACTGACCATATATATGTATTTGTGGATACATCCTTCATAATATAGGTACTATATGTAGCTCATACACCAGGGTTAGATTGTTTACAACTTTCAGCAAGCAAGTGATAAGTTCTCCTATTTTGAGAACTCCAGACAGTTATAAATCATGTACTATATCTTTTATTTTTCATATGTATTAATTAGTGGTAGTTAAAGGCATATCCTATCTATCTATAGTCAGTATAGTAGAGGCTTTAGAGATGCCAGTCAGAGTCAGTCATGTAATTTGAGCTTCTTTCTTTAGTTGTATCATGATGTAAATTGTATCAGTATTACCTATAAGAAGACTTTTCATGACCATGCTTCCGCTCAACAAATTAAGTTTTGTTTTACATTATTAAATCAGTGGTTCAAGCAGTATGCTAGTTCATAGGTTAGCTTTGAATCACTTGTGGTTCCAAGCATCGTGTTATGACTTGGGGTTGTCTCAAGTCATGGTAAAACTTGGTAATAGAGCCTAGAGTTCAAGTGTCCTAGGGTGTCTATAAAGTCGTGTCTAGTAGAGTCTTGCAGAATAGTACAGAGACACCTGTACTTTTCTTTGAAAGGCTACAGGGTATTTAAGAAAAGTTTCCCTTCTTTCATGTATTAGATCATGCAGTAGAAGTGTTCTCTATTGACCTTATGTAGATTCTCACATTGGTCCATTCGTTCTAACTCTACCTTATTCTTCAGGCAATAAAAATAGCCAAGCTTAAATCCTTATAGATAGATTTTTTAGATAGTTCCCACAGATAGTTATGGGATTGCATGCAGGCTCGAAAGTATTCCATCAGTGCTTCTATGTTACAAAGTTAGAAATATTGCATTCATGTTCATGAAAATTGTACACTAAGCTAAATTCATATATGCCCTCAGATCCCTCCTCAGAATCCTATGACAACATATGATCTAGAGTTAGAAGCATGAACCCAGAAGTTTAGCAGTAGTAAAGTGGGATAGTGTTTATCTATATTTGGAAGATTATGTATTCATGGAGCTAGTTGTATGAAGGGTGAATCAGCAGGCTTGAAATAGTGTATGCAAGAATTTAGTTTGTTGATTCAAAATTATATATTATTAATGTTGGGTATGTTGGAGTAATGGTAATTCTCATGGTTTAGATGTGATTGTAGTAGGCTATGAATAAAGTTAGTATGGTTCATTGAAGGTTTGGGGATATCCATGTTAAGTGTTAGAATCTAAGTTTAAATCTTTGAAGAGTGAGCTAATAGAAAGAAGAATTTAATCTCTAGTGGTGTGACCTTAGGGTATGGTGATACTCATGGAGATTCCAAGTTAGTAAGTATCCAATCTATTATATATAACTATTGGGGGCATAACAAGTTAGGAGTTGTTTCCCAGAAGGAAATTCTAGCAGCGGGTTTTACACTTTCAGGTGTAATCTTTCAGGTTGAGTTTATTATTTATGTGTATTGTTATGTCTCAGACCCAAGATTAAAATGATTGCACTTCAGTTTAGAGTTTATTCAAGGGGTCTACAGATTTAGAGTGATAGCTTAAAGCTATGGGGGAGATGATTAAACAAGTAACCGAGTCAGGCTCTCAGATTCCAGTATAATGCCAGTGTATTATAGAACATTAGTAAGGAAGGAAAATGCCTGACCCATCCTTATCTTAGTGAAAAGTTTTGTACTTTAGTCATTATAATTTCTACTCATGACTTACATGTCAGCTCCATGATCATAGTTCATGTTCATGCACGTAATAGAGAATCATATACATCCTCAATTCCTAGTATGAGGAGTTCCAGTTCACTCAGTAGTACGAATCATATTCCACAAAATTTATGAACTCTAAACTCAGGTCATGTAGCTCATGACTCATGTACTCATGATTTATAGTATGTTCAGTTCCAGTACTCATGTAAGTGTTTTTTGTTTTCATAGTACAGACTAGTTCTATGGTGTTATGTGTAGTACGTTATGATTTTGAGTTAGGCTTGAACATGATGGGAGTAAGTAGCTCAACCAAGACCTTGGATGTAGTAGATATGCGTACCCATGCAAGTATTTAAGGAGCGAGGATAATCTTAAAGGTTAGCAGTTTCATTGACTAAGGCCTAGTGATTCTATCCTAGCTTACGTTTTATATATACTTATGCTACTCTCTTAATGACCAGTGGAATTCAGATTATGTCATGTATATCCTTAGTTTTGATCCCTATAATGAATCCATGTCATGGATACTCTATTTCCCAAGCCTTAGTTAAGTGTCCAAGTTATTCATAGTATTCTTTTATACTTCAGGTCCTCCTATTCTAACCTTTCAGTAACCTCTCCTTAGGTCAAAATAGTAATGATGAACAATTGTTTAGATGGGAGAGAGTAAGTGTTTCTTCTTTTCATGGTACAGACTAGTGTTATAGTGTTATGTGTAGTACGTTGTGATTTTGAGTTAGGCTTGAACATGGTGGGAGTATGTAGCTCAACCCAGACCTTTGATGTAGTAGTTATATGTACCCATGCGAGTATTTAAGGAGTGATGCTAAGCTTAAAGGTTAGCAGTTTCATTGACTAAGGCCTAGTGATTCTATCCTAGCTTACATTTTATAGTCCTATTTCTATGTTACAGAGTGATAGCTACTCCTTACTTAGATATCCTACTCAGATCATGCCCAATATCCTTTGATCCCTAATGTTATTAGAACTTCTTAGAAAGAGTTTTGAAGGAATACTCCAGTTGAGTGCAAGATTTCAGTATAATTCAGTCCGTATAACCAACAATTTAGTTCAGCAGTCAGATAGATAAGTTCCTATGATTTTCCATTTTTCTATATAGTCTTATTATCCAGAGTTTCATGAATATTTCCATTCCATGAGGTAAAATATTCATATCCATGCAAATTATGAATTCATCTTAGTTCATGCATAGCATCAGTTTCAGATTCGAGATATTCAGTTATAACTCAGTTTGTAAGTGTACCGTGCATCATCTCAGTCTTTCCTTAGTATTTCAGCTAAGTCTGTGTCATTCGGGGGATGAATGATCCTAAGGGGGAGATATTATAATACCCCGAGTTTTCATATCCTAAACCATTCAACTTTTCTTCATGAAACCAGATCAACCTTGAGGTAATGGTTACTCATAAGTTGACTCTCTCATTTCTATCTCAGCCTTATAATTATTCTCATGTCATTGCATGTATTCACAAAATTTTACTTCATGTATCATGCTCAGACTCAGTTATGCACTCATATTCCAAGTTATGCATGTTTAGTATATGATCTCAGTTACCTTAGTACAGTACTTTCAAACTAACCAATCTCATTCGAGGATGAATATTCCCAAGGGGGAGATATTGTAATACCCCGTACTAATCTTAGCTCGATTTGACTTTTAGTTACATGATAATAGGGCTTAAGGCTTAAAATTTTCACCAAGTGTTGGGGACTTAGTCATCTTCAAGACCCCTAAACTTTGAGAATTTTTATTTTGACCTTTCTGACCCTGAGATGTTAGTTTTTGAGTTAATTCATGTTCAGGGATGTAAGAAGTCTGTCTCTGAGGAGTTTTAAATTTTTTAGACAAGGTTTAGGGTATCTTTGGGTCATGGAACCAGTGGGTCACTATTAGAATTTACCTATAAATTATTAAATTAATTATGCGAAGACCATTTAAAAATAGAGAAGCTTTTAGAAAAATTAAAGAATCTTTAATTAGTAATTATTCAGAATATATAAGTCTAAATAAAACAAAAGAAAACCCACAAAGATTAGCCTACTTAATTACATTAATATCCAGTATTGAATCAAAATTAATAATCCATTTAAAATCTAGAAGAATGAAACACATACCACCCAATTATGATAAAATTAGATTTAGATATCCGCCAAGATATTATAAATATAATTTAAGATGAATAAAGTACAACAATACAAAGAATTAAAACAAATTATTTCTGAAAAACGTAAAGAATTAAAAATAAGAATAAAAAGACTACATTATAATATATTTGCCGGAGTTAGTAAAATCTCAATAGATACACAAAAAGATGAAATATCAAAATTAGAATCACAAATAGATAGTTTAGAATATATATATATATATATCAACATGAACTATTCACAATAAAATGAACAAAGAAGAATTTATAATAGATGAAAAAATATATGAAAACCACGAAGGATCAAAAATAAAAATAGTATTTTCTAATCTAGGAAGAAGATATAAGAAAATAGGTGAACATTTATATCTAATGTTAGAAAAAGAAGAATTAAAATTAGAAGATAAATTGACAGCAATGGTAAGAATAGAAAAAGAAAATGAAGAAATAGATAGGAAACAGGAAATAGAAAAGATAAAACAACAAACTACGGAAGAAATACGAAAAATAGAAGAAACTAAAAATAGTAGGATTGCTGAATTAGAAAAAGAACTACAAATGTTAAAAGAACTGTATGAACAAAGGCAAAAAGAAAAAGAAGAAAAAGATAGAGAACAAAAATTACTGAACGAGATAAATCAATTTAAGGAAAAATTGGAAATAAAAAACAAAGAATTAGAAATAAATAATATAGATGTTGAAGAGACAGAGACAGATAATTATGATTCCGAAGATAGTGAAACATATACAGAAATATTAACAAATACAAAAAATTTAGAAATCAATGAAAAACAAAAAGAAATTAATGAAGAAAGTACCCACACAGAAACTGAGAATGCATGACTTTCTTGAATACATGGCCAACATCAACAATTTATACTAAGACAGTAGGGGATATTTCATGAAGCATACGGTTATCATAATCTTGTATATAACTTAGAATGCACAAGATTATGTCTTAACTTTATTATTTTAATATCATAATTATATCATCACGCAATTGTATTACACAACAATCCTCATGGAAATTATTTTAAACATAGGGGAATACGTACATTCATAACTTGGGTCACAGTTTAAGTATCAAGCATAATTTATATTTTCCTAGGCATTTTATCAAACACTTAGATTGCATGGTTTAAGGCTTAGGCATGAGCATGAATTTAATACAACCTTACTTCGCAACTCCACCCAACTTCATGATTTCAGTCCACATATTAGCGTAATTTCATAAAGACATAATAAAGGTTCCATCTTGGAATTCATACAACAACAACACATGAACATAATTCAGTTCATAGAATGAATATCACAATTCGTAATTTAAGACTTGAATCTTAGGCTTCATGGACGAAAGAGTCCATGAATGAACACTGTGCATACCTTAGATAGAAGATTCTTGATGATTCATGGAGAAATTTACTTGAACACTTGGATCCTCAATTGAAAAACCTAATGTGTTCTTGAGAGGATTTTAAGAGAAAAAGGGTGTATTTTGGTGTAAATGAGGCTTAATCCCGCGTTTAAGAATTATATAGGGTTGGGAAAATTACCCCTTTGCCTTTAAAAATACGGACATTTAATCACTAAATAACTGGGCACCGACGCTATGAGTGACGCGGTGCGTCGAGGGCTGCAACGCTATACCCAACACAGCACGCCATGAACGTGTCGAGCATTAGTTTTTTTGGCTCTGACAGTCTGCACAACTGGTGACCAACACGATTAACGACACAGCACACCAAGATCGCGTTGGTGCACTATTTTGGACTTCCAATCTTGATCTAAACGAGTTTCCAAAAAATCCAAAACTTTTTCGGGAACTCCTATTGACCTTCCTGATCATGAATCAATAAAGATTCGGACCATTAAAGGACATCAAGGTGGAGAAATGAATTTCCCAACTTTTGAAGGCCAAAATTAAGCTAAGTTCGAAATGTACCTAAAATTTTCTAAGTCTAGGATCCCCTTGACATGCTTAAAGGAACGTATTAAGCTTTAGAATTTTATGGGGTTTTACAATATCTCCCCCTTGAGAACATTCATCCCCGAATAAGACTGACTGAGAAGGGAGAAACGATAGAATGAAACACATACTAAGCATGAACGTCTGGAACATGATTTCATGACTGACATGATTGATAACTGAATATATCATACTGAGCATGCATATCTGATGCCTGTGAAACTGATTCATGAATGCATGACTTAGTATTTCGATAAATTGGGTTTTCTCATGATGATAATGCATATCTGATGCATAAATACATAACTGACATAATGCATAACTGATTATGCAATGGTACTTAGTGCCAAGTTTATAATAGAATTCTGAGCATGAAACTGATTACCAAGTTGGTTATAAAACTGAACATGTAAATTGGATAAGCTTAAGAAAAGCTTTTATCTTGGACTGAGTCTCAATTAGCGGAGAGGAGGTGAGGATACTTAGTACGCATGTCTGCTACTACTTCCCAAGTAGCTTCCTCAATGGACTAATTCTGCCAAAGAACTTTGACTAGAGGGAATTTTTTGTTCCTCAGTCTGCGAATCTGGTAGTCTAGGATTTCGACTGTGATTTTCCTCATGAGAGAGATTATTTTGAACATCTATGCTCTGAATAGGGACTACAACTACCGGGTCACCTATACACTTCTTGAGCAAAGAGACATGGAAAATTGGATGAACTGAGGCTAGATCTGAAGCCAACTCGAGCTTATGAGCTATCTTGCCATAAGGACTGAGAATTTTTGAAGGGACCAACATATAGAGGACTGAGTTTTCCCTTCTTGCCGAACTGCTTCATTCCCTTCATGGGAGAGATCTTGCAATACACATAGTCACCAATCTTGAACATGGATAAATAGGAATATGAGAACATAGCTGAGTCTGTAACGGATGACATGAACTAAGTCTGGAGCATGATGCATGAACTGAATACTATGAACTGAATATCATGAACTGAATCGAGCCTCTAAATACATGGCTCATGGCTAATATTGGATCTTGAGGGTTAACTTATGAGTATCCCCTACTCCAAACTATATTCATTACATAAAGAGAGAATGGGATGCTCAAGCTATTAAAGTTCGGGGGATTATAGTGTATCTCACCCTTGGGACACTATGTCCCTCAAAGTATACTGACTTGGATGAGCTGCTGGGGAAGCTGAAGCGATATACAAGGCACCTAAGAACTGAGTCTTAACTGAATATCTGGGATCTAAAACTGAAACATGATACATGGATTGAGCTGAGCTTGCGTCTATTTAGTTGGTTCACCTTAGAATGGTTATATCCATGAGAATTCAGATAGTACGTCTAGATGGAAGGGACAGGATCCCAAACCATGCGAACTTGTCCGTTTGACTGCTAAAATGAATTACTGGTTTTATGGACTAACTCAAGCTGAAAGATTATAGTCGATTGGAGGCTTTTCTTTGACACTCTTTCTATAAAGTTCTAGCAGCTTTAGGGTGCAAGAAAATCCTAGCCTTGTCTAAATAAGACAACTGAATGAGAAAATGATTACATGACTAAAGTTCGGTAAGATGAGTTGAGGCCTACGAACACCATTTAAGATGAAATAACTAAGCCTTTTGCACTGCAACTAAGATTACTGAAAAGATTTGCATGGGTGCTGAACACGAGTTCATAAATGTCCTACTTATCTGATTAACTGGATAGCTAACAGCTTAACTGGATAGCTAACAGCTGAATACTGGGCGTGTAAGACTGAACCCTACTTGGTCTGAATAGCTGGACTGAGACTATAGAGTATTACACACAGAAGTTAATGGCTGAATGGGTATCATGAGGTAACTAAGCATGAATTTCGTGAAAGTTGTATTAATTGCGGATGCAAGACCAAATGTACGATATAATTTGGAAATATTTCATAGATTGAGGTACCGAAATACTAATAGTTGAGTATCTGACAACTGTACGCTATGGTCTAACAAGCCTGGAACTGAACTGAGTTTCTGATCTGATTACTAAACTGAAGCTGACACTATAACTAGGATTCATACTGGAACTAAATGCCAGGTTCTGATACTGAACATTGATAACTGTGGTTTAGACTGATATTGAAGTACTTAATTCTGAGACTGAACACTGATTTTTAAGTACTGAATGCTAAAACTGTAATTTAGATGGCAACTGAGTTTCGATAGTTACGCAATAAAGACTGACATAAGTCAAGGGTCTAAAAGTGTACTCTCACTCTGTACTTTCCCAACTTCTAATTGCAACCTCTTGCTAGCCCTTTACTAGCACACTTAACATGACATTCAAGCCTATCTTCATTACTACACCCTTGGGTAACATAAGCATTAACAATCTTCTATTAACATAAGATATTTACTCTCTCCCTTTTAAGCAACTATTCATTACTATACTGTTTTCACAAAGAGAGCTTACTAAAGGGTTAAATAAGGAAGATCTGAAGCATGAATGGGTACGAACTGAACTTGACACATGGCTGAGACCTGAAGCATGAATGGATACTAACTGAACTTGACACATGGCTGAGGCCTGAGGAATATAATATCAATAGCTTGGATTTACCCAAAAGGTCTGAACTGAGGATATAGTGGATACATGATATATCCTGGATTTAACTAATTAGTAGGAGCGTATCATGAGTCATGGAAGTTGAGTATACTGTAAAGCGTGACATCTGTACATGATTCCTGAGTTGCATGACCAAAGTTTGGAGTTTTCTGCATTCGTGGGTCATGACTTGGATTGCTGAGGGGAGTAAAACTGAACTCCTTATACTGGGAACTAGAATCATACATAATTCCATGGAAAATGTGTGAATATAAGCTAGGTTCATGGAATGGAGTTGTAAAACATGCGAAGGCATCATGCTGACTGAAGTACGAAACTTTACACTTAGATAAGGATGGGTCCGGAATTGTCTTTCCCTTACTTTTTTCCTATACATGCCGACACTACTACTGGAACCTGAAGGCCTGACTCTTTCTGAGCTTTCATAACTGAACAGTACCTGTATAACTGTCGGGCTATAATAGACTGACCCACTAGGGTGGAGACTAAGAAAGGTCCTGTTAATACTTGGTCTGACCTCAATGTTGACAGTGACCGCATTTGAAGGACTTTCTTGATTCTGTCAGGGCTAAAGAGTATGGAATCTATTTGGGCATTGCCCACTGATGAAGCTGGAGGAGGCACCCTGCTGATTCGAGCGACCAGATTAAGCTTAAGAATGATTATGCTGGATTTGAGGACCGAACCTAGGATAGTATCAGACTTTGTGACCTGACTCGCCACATCCAAAACACACATCACTGCCGAGTCTACATATGCCCTTATGATACTTACCATAAGTCTGACAAAAGGGATGGCTTAGGGCACTACTAACACTGCCCTAAGGTTTAGGAGCTGGCATCCTATCTATGAATTTAGGGACTAGAGTACTAGCCAAGGAAGGAACTGGAACTGAAAACTTTGGGTAAAACTAAAAGCGGGTACCACCCTCTGACTTAGGCTGGTTGAAATTGAGGCTACCTATTCTAGCTCTCTTGTTTTCTCTCTTTTTTTCTTTCTTACTATGCTTTCCCACCTCGGTTTGCTGGGCGTGAATTAAATGCCTGGGTGGGACAATGGCCTGCTGATTGCTCTGAGCTACTACTGAATTGGATATAGTAAAAGAGTCAATTCTGAATTCGCTACGAAAGAAATGCTCATCCAGGGAATCTGCTTGGACGGGCGAAAGTACCGACTAGTTCTCGGTCCTTCTTTTATTAGTCCTTTTGGGAGACATAGTCTGTAATGAAAGGAAGGAGTGAATTAGACTGAGAGTTCAACTTGAGCTAATGCTCACTCGCATGACATGAATACTAAAAGAAGGGAAACTGTTCCTAAAATATCTCATAGCCCCTACACATAAGTATGGTGCACAACACACCCATGTACAAGACTCTACTAGATATGACTTTTCAGTCTTCCTAGGACGCTGTTGAACTTTAGGCTTTGATACCAAGTTTGTAACACCCCAAATCTGGTACCCGAAATGCTATACGGTGCTCATGACCCAAAGGACCACAAGATAACCCATGACTGATATCTGTACCTGAACACTGCATAATATACGTATATAAATATAGAAACATAAGCTGTAGGGCCATAAGGTTCAAATCTGAAACATAAAATTTGATAAAACAATGTTTAAACGGGGTATAGAAATACCCAAAACTGAAATAAACTATCTGAATATACTATAGTCTAAAAGCCTCTAAACTGTCTGAATAAGAAGTTGATGAAACATTTCCCCAACTAACTCCAACTATTGAAATGAACTAAGTACTGAAAGGACAAAGTAATGATCATATCCTCAAAGGATGAGGACTCACTGCTAACTTTGACTGCTTGATACTGGAGTGCTACTGATGTTTTAGAGCTCGTGCTTCTGAACCTATGGCATAACGTAAAACACCATAGTGCAAATGCATCAGTATAATTGAATGTATTGGTATGCATGTGAGGTAGGCTGAATGTAAGGGTTTATATACATGAACAATACTAATTGACTGTATAACATAAATATGAGGATACATGCATGAACAAGTAACTGTAACTGAGACCATATTGACACTAGGTACTGAGTTCTGAGTACTAATTTACTAATATTTGGGTTTACTGAAACTGATAACTGAGTCAATTAAATATTGGGGAACTGATGGTATATTACTGATAGAGGAATGATTGTTTCTAACAGTTTTGATTATGAAGAATTGATCTGATTGACTGTATCTGATAGTCTTGAAACTAATTACTGATAATATAAGTTACTGATAACTGACATAACTGATATAGCTGAGATAATTGGTATAACTGATAGAACTGATACTGAGTGACTGTATTTGATAGTCTATGTTCTAATAGAACTAGTTGAGTTCTGTACTATTCTAAGTTGACTGTATCTAACAGTCCTAAATTCTGTAGAACTATCTGAGTTCTATTACTGAGACTGAATGACTGTATCTAACAGTCCTGATTCTATAATTGAAACTGTGAGAAGTTCTTATCTAACCGATATGCCCCAAACAACTGCAATATAGCTGAGTGGGGGTCCAATCTGTAACCCCAATTAGAAGGGTGTCAATACCACGTCACTGGTAAGGACAATCTGTGAGTAACCCTCTTATAATAGGTAACTCAAGTGAGAATGGTGAGAACCCTCATATAACAGGTCAAGCCACCTCATCTAGCCTAATATAGCAGGCTATAATGTCTTAACCTATGCTGGCTATGTAGTTCAGGAACACAAGGATTGCTTCTAAGAATCACACCCTCATATAACAGGTGAGTTCCTATCCTTGAGTTTGCTCGGTGCTAATTCCTACTCCTATTTGAATAGACACTTAACATAATTAACTGAACTAGACTAGACTGATTTCATGGAGTTTTGTTGACTAATGGAATACTACTGAGATTTTTGAATTTCCTGAGATTTTCTGAGTCATATGACTAATTGAGTTCTATGGATCATGGCTTGAATGAGGATATTGTGAAACATGACACTGGCTCTAGGTACACACCTATTATTTTTCGGGTACAAGTACCCCCAGGACTCGATAGAAGGAAACTGACAATGCAATACTTTCTTGAATACATGACCAACATCAATAATTTATACTACGACAGTAGGGGATATTTCATGAAGCACATGGTTATCATAATCTTGTATATAGCTTAGAATGCACATGATCATGTCTTAACTTCATTATTTTAATATCATAATTATATTATCACGCAATTTTATTACACAATAATCCTTATGTAAATCTTTTTAAACATAGGGGAACAAGTACATTCATAACTTGGGTCACATTTTAACTATCAAGCATAATTTCTATTTTCCTAGGCACTTTATCAAACACTTAGATTGCATGATTTAAGGCTTAGGCATGGGCATGAATTTAATACAACCTTACTTTGCAATTCCACACAATTTTATGATTTCAGTCCATATATAAGCGTAATTTCATAAAGACATAATAAAGGTTCCATCTTGGAATTCATACAACAACCCATGAACATAATTCAGTTCATAGAATGATTATCACAATTCATAATTTAAAACTTGATTATTGGGCTTCATGGATGAAAGGAGTCCATGAATGAACACTATTCATTCCTTAGATGGAAGATTCTTGATGATTCACGGAGAAATTTTCTTGAACATGGATCCCTAATTGAAAATCCTAATGTGTTCTTGAGAGGATTTTGAGAGAAAAGGGTGTATTTTGGTGTAAATGAGGTTTAATCCCGCGTTTAAGCCTTATATAGGGTTTGAAAAATTACCCCTTTGCCCTTAAAAATGCGGACATTTAGTGACTAAATAATTGGGCATCGAGGCTATGAGTGACGTAGCGCGTGGAGGGCTGCGATGCTATACCCAATGCGGTGCACCATGAACACATCAAGCCTCAGTTGTTTTGGCTCTGACAGTCTGCACAACTGGTGACCAACACGATTAGCGATACGACACGCCAAGATCACTTTGGTCCACTCTTTTGGACTTCCAATCTTGATCTAAACGAGTTTTCGATAAATCTGAAACTTGTCCGAGAATACCTATTGACCTTCCTGATCATGAATCAATAAAATTTCAGACTATTAAAGGACATTAAGGTGGCAAAATGAATTTACCAACTTTTGAAGGCCCAAATTAAGCTAAGTTTGGAATGTAGCTAAAATTTTCTAAGTCTAGGATCCCCTTGACACGCTTAAAGGACTGTATTAAGCTCTAGAATTTTACGGGGTCTTACAAAAGCTAAAACCTTCTTCGATTTGAAGGCACAACTGATAGTCATTTGTTTCTCTGAAAAGAGCTGACATAGTCTACTTGATATATGTGAATGGAGTTTTTATTTTCTATATGCCTAACACTGACTATGTGTCCTTTTCATTTGGAATTATGTGTCTTCACACTTCATGCCTCTATTTGTTGAAGTCACAACATCTACTCTTGTCAAGTCAAGTATCTATAGAGTTTTTTCGTCTTCATTAAAAATTCTTAGAAGTCACCTAGTATATCTGTCATATGCTATAAATTAGAATAAATGACCATACTATAGTTGCACTAACATATTAAATCACATAGCGATATAGTCATATGATGATATAAAGTACTAGCATTTCAATGTATATGGAAAGCATTACTTGAATAGCTAAACAATATTGTCGTAATATATACTTGCATAAGCCTATGTAGCAGTATTTGATAAATGTTTACGATGGAAGGGTATTCATAGGTTTTGGTTGACATACATGTGCGATGTAATTCTGTACACAAAATTAAGACCAGACCACTACAGTGAGCCTGAATGTTATGGCGTACCTGCCCTTGTGGCATCATTTGCATTTGGATTCAGTTGGACTAGTTCCCCTGACTTGAGCCATATATGGCACATATGGCCTGCGAGCAAACCCTCATAGTGAGCCCATGGGGGGCGTACCTTGTATCAGACCGTGATTAAAGTTATATGTATAAAATCACAGTCATGAGTGTTTGGGTAATACATGTTGTATACTTGACATAGATTGCCTTTGGTAGTCCATCAAATGATTATTTGTATTAAAAGTAGGCACTTGACATCACTTAGGCAAATTACTAGGCACTTAATAATGATGAATAACTCGTAAGTGGGTATATGATAAGTTAATAAGGTAAATGCATAGGTAATAGTTCTATACAATGCATTTGTCATACATTCTCTCATTAGTTGTAGTATTATATAAGAGATTCTAGTGTTCAGTCATCTACATTTGCTCATTTTTTTATTTGATTTATTGAGCATCCTTATATATCTACTTGTTATTCTATCTGGTTTACATACTAGTACATATTTTTATGTACTAGCATCCCTACATTTGGGGGCACTGCATTTCTGTAAATACAGGATCAAGTATATCGATGAGCATGCTTCTATACTAAGAACTTGTCCGATTTCAATAAACCAGTTGGTGAGCTCCTTGATGTGCCATAGTTTCATGGCTTTCAAGGCCTAAAATTAGAAAAATGCAAGTACTTAGGTCCTTTTGATTAGATATGATGTGTTTTTGTGCTTGTGTTATAGAAAAACTAGGTTCTAAAGCAAAATAAAAGAAAAAAAAGTTGAAGTGTGCAAAGGGACCACTTAAGGACCCACTTAGGGGCTGTAACTAGCACTTACGATCATCATAAGTGGCCATGTAAGTGTTAGGGAAAAATATTTTGAAAGATTTGAAGTTTGAAAATTTGCTCTAAGAGTACCACTTATGCCCTTTGTAAGTTCCATCATCGGTGGAAGTTCAGACAACTTTTGATTCCTTTTGAGACTTACGATCCACCTAAGGCCCGTAGGTGGTGCCTACGGACCGACCCGTAAGTGGGTCCATAAGTAGTTGCTGACCCAGTTTTCCTTTTTCGTTTTTGTTAGGATTTTTAAGGTTTTGATGTATTCTATAAATTCCCCTTTGATGTTTTTGTATTATATTATGCACTCTTTACATTCACAACACTTTATTGATTCTGAGGTTCGACTTTTGATCATGGAATCCTTTGTTCTTAATTTTACGATTGAATATTAATTTGACATTCTAGTTCTTATTCTTCAATTATTGTAAGAGTATTCATATTCTTTCTTATATAAATTCAATGGATGTTCTTGCAAACATGAGAAGCTAAACCATCTAACTAAGGTTGTGGGATCCATGATGGAATAACAAAGTAGAGAAATTGCAAAGTCATTCTTGATCAATAGTCTCTCATATCTTATGATATTCTTCAGTGTGATTCCTTTCTTAACGACTGCAAAAGTTAAGAACTTGCATGTATTCGATAATTTCTCCAAAAGAGAGGTAGAGACTAGGAAAATAAGATCATAATAGTAATTTAACGCTATCAACTTTCATCTAATTAACTTGACACTCAAAAGTTAATAGTTAATCTAGGATCTAGGATAAGGGTTAGTAAGGCGACACTCTAAGACTCAAAAATTAATGAGTGAAATTCACCAAAGGTGTTCACAAGATGATTGGTGATACATATCTTGTCAGATTCTACATACAAGACATTGAAATAGTTTGATAAAGCACGATAAGTCCACGGAGTTAGGAAGTTAGGGGAAATACAGTTCTAGTATTCATCTCATATTGATTTCAACCTAAAACGGTCAAGATTGGTTACTACTATTACTATTCTTACAATATACCACCATTTACTTTTCTGTACTTTTCCAACCACTTCAGCAAGTTTGTGATAAGATTCAACCTATTCCTTGTGGGTTCGTAATGTCGCCTAAGATTACACCTTCAAGAAGTATAATGTGGTCGCCGTCAAATATATAATCCAATAAAGGTTGGGGTCTAATCCATAGGGAATAGGCCGAATATCTATCATGAACTTACTGAAGTAGCCAAAAAAATATAGAAAAGTAAATGGGGGGATTTTATGAGAACAGTATCTATAGTAGCAATTCTTGATCGTTTTTGGTTGAAATCACTATGAGATTAATACTAGGACTGTGTTCCCCCTAATTTTATAACTCCCTAGACGTATTGTGCTCCATAAAATTATCTCAATACCTTGCATGTAGAATCTGACAACATATGTATCACCAACCGTCTTATGAATGCCTTTGTTGAACTCATTACCTTTTGAGTCTTAGAGTCTCTCCTTACTAACCCGTATCCTGGATCCCAGATTAACTATTACCTTTTGAGTGTCAAGTTAATTAGATGAATATTGATAGATTTAAATTACTATTGTGATCTTCTTTTCCTAATATCTACCTCTTTTTTGAAGTAAAGTATCGAATACAAGTAGGTTCTCAACTCTTACACTCATTAAGAAAGAAATCACACTGAAGAATATCATAATACATGCAAGAATATTGATCATGAATGACTTCACACTTCCTCTACTTTGTTATTTGATCAGGGTTCCCACAACTCTAGTTAGCTGGTTTAGCCACTCATGTCTGCAAGAACATCTATTGAATTCATAAAAGAAAGCATATGAGTAATCTTACAATAATTGATGATAAAACTAGAATCTTAAATTAATATTCAATCGTAAAACTAAGAATAAATGATTCCAAGATCAGAAGCCAAATCTCAGAATCAATATAGTGTGTGAATGTAAAGAGTGCATAAAATAATACACAAACATCAAAGGGTATTTATAGAATACATTTAAATCCTAAAAAATTGACCAAAGTGAAAAAGGAAAACTAGGTCAGCACAACTTACGGACCCACTTACGGGCCTTAAGTACTACCTATGGATCCCTAGGTGAGTTGTAAGTTTCAAATCAAATCTCCATGCTGCAGAAAATATACTTATGATGGTACTTACGAGGGGCGTAAGTACCACTTACACCCTTTAAGTAGCCTTCGTAAGCCTAAAAACAACTTGGCATCTTCAAAACTTTTCCCTTTTTTACTTACGATGGCGCATATGGCAACGTAAGTCTCACTTATGACCCGTAAGTGGGGTCCTCTGCTATACTTCAATTATTTTTATTCTTTTAAACTCAAGAACCTAGTTTCCTGTAAACCAAACACAAAAACACATCATATCTAACAAAATGGTCCTAAGTACTTGCATAATTTTTGATTTTAAGCATCGAATGTGCCACAAAATCATGGCACATCAACACCCTCAACTCAAAACATTTTTCATGTCCTTGGCAACAAACACATAATAAAACAACATGATTCTTAACTAAGAGAAACCTATGGCACCTATGGCAGTCAACTCAATTTCATCTCAACAAATTTTATCCCTTTCTATTTTCAAATTTTCAAAATCAACTATGTGGATCTATGTACACAATGCGAAGAAATCAAGATATGGCATTACATTAGCAACAAATAATCAAGGAAACCTGTAGTATACACTACCCGACAAGATAAGCATCAGGCAACACAACCCATGTAACTTCACAACAAAGAAGTCCCACTCTCACAGTATGAGCGTGCATTGTCACTGTAGGGAAGATATCAATACACTTACACTCATAAAAGAAGTTCCAATCAATGTGCATAGAATACCATAGGCTTTCACTTATTTTCTTTATCTTAGTTTTTTAGACATTCGGGTTTGGATCACTATAGGACTTTATTTGGCTTATAATGTAGGCTCGGGGTCGGGTATCGTACATTTGAGAACTATTTACTCACCCTCATTGACACTACATTTACATTTGGATCCACCTCTCACGAACTTCCTTTTATTTCTCCCTTTTCTCTCTTATTGCTTATTCAAGTTGGGTGTGATTTCAATATTCTTTTTTTCTTTTCTTTTTCACTTTTCTATTTTTCCATTTTTTCTTTTATTTACAATACTCAACCCTTGTTTCCTTTATCTTATTCAAACCCTTCTTCATATTTAATTTTAGCTATACACCCCTATGATACCTACCCTTAACATAGATGATTTGCCTGAGTTGAGGTGCATAATATCCAAGGAGGGACCAAGGCTAAAACAGGTTCATTGTACTAAAATTTGGAAAGGTAAAAGGTAAAAACAAGAAAATAGGTCAATATAGGCTCAAATTAGGGATAAAGGGGTGCTTTTTCACATTTGGATGGTCATTTAGGCTAAGAGTGGACTAAATAAAAAATAGACTATGATCACGTTTATAACACCTAAACTGCACCTACTTAAAAGGATAAAGCTGCCGCTGTCAAATATATTAACCCAATAAAGGTTGGGGTCGATCCTATAGGGAATAAGCTGGAAATCTATCTCAAACTTATTAAAATCACTAGAAAGTACAAAAAAGTAAAAGAGGGAATCTGTTAAAATAGAAAAAGGAAAGGAATTGGTTGCTCTTAGTTGTAAACAATCTAAGATGAACACTAGGCTTCTGTTCCCCCTGGCTTTTTATAAGACCCTATAAAATTTCTAACTTAATTTAGTCCTTTAAGCTTGCCAAGGGGTCCCAAACTTAGAATATTTTAGCTAAATAATTAGACTTAGTGTCATTTTAGCCTACGAAGGTTGGCAATCTTATTTCGCGAATTTTACGTCTATTAAATTTTGATGTTTAGGTTGGAAATCTTATTAAATATTTACGTCTACACTTACATACCCTTAGAAATCATCAGTTATTCATCAAATTCAGTATGTGTGAATTTTGGCTAAGATCAGTAGCTTTCCTTGGCCATATTATTTCCGATGATGGCATTAGAGTTGATCCCCAAAAGACCAAGGTAGTGAAAAACTAGCCCAGACCCATCTCTCCATCAGATATTAGGAGTTTCTTGGGTTTAGCCGGCTATTATAGATAATTTGTTAAGGGGTTTTCGTCTATTGTATCCCCTATGTCCAGATTTTAGCTCTCAGAAGAAAGTCAAATTCTAGTGGTTAGATTCCCATGAGAAGAGTTTTCAGGAGTTGAAGACTCGACTCACTGTAGCTCCAGTTTTGACCCTACCAGATGGTTCTGATGGCTTTGTTGTGTATTTTGATGCTTCTAGAGTCGGATTGGGTTGTGTTTTAATGCATAGAGGTAAGGTCATAGCCTACGTCTCTTAAAAGCTTAAACCCCATGAGAAGAACTATCCTACTCATGATCTTGAGTTAGCAGCAGTGGTTTCCAGCCTTAAGATTTGGATGCACTATTTGTATGGAGTGCACGTTGATGTGTTCACTGATCATAAAAGCCTGCAGTATATGTTCTCTTAGAAAGACCTCAACCTCCATCAGAAAAGATGGCTAGAGTTATTGAAAGACTATGACATGAGTGTTTTGTATCATCCGGGAAAGGCCAAAGAGTGACTGATCTCTCAGTAGAATGTCTATGGGTAATGTTGCTCATGTGGAGGACAGTAAAAAGAAGTTAGCTCAAGAAGTCCATCAGTTAGCCCAACTAGGTGTTTGCTTGGTCGATTCAGCAGAAGGTAGTGTATGGGTACAGAGTAGTTCAGAATCATCCCTAGTTCCTGAAGTAAAAGAAAAGTAGGATAGGGATCCTAGACTGGTCAAGTTGAAAGAATAAGTCAAAGATAAAAAATTTGAGGTTTTATCCCAAGGAGGAGATAGTGTGCTGCGTTGCCAGGGTCGGCTATGTGTTCCAGGCATAGATGACTTGGGCCAGTGAATTCTTACAGAAACATATAGTGCTCTATTCATCCAGGGGCCACCAAGATGTACCGTGATTTGTAGGAGATAAATTTGTGGAGTGGGATGAAAAGAGACATTGCAGAGTCTGTGGCTAAGTGCTCAACATGTCCACAGGTTAATATTGAGCATCATAAGCCTAGTGGGTCCGTGAATGATTTAACCATTCCCACTTGGAAATAGGAAGAAGTGAAGATGGACTTTATGACGGTTTTTCCCTGTACTCGTCGTCAGCATGATTCAGTTGGGGTCATTGTAGACAGGATGACCAAATTATCTCATTTCCTTCCAGTCCATACTGCTTACTCAGCTGAGGATTACACCAAACTCAATATCAGGGAGTTAGTCAGATTGCACGGTGTTCTGTTATCTATTATCTCAGACAGAGGTACCTAGTTTACCTCTTATTTTTGGAAGGCATTCCAAAAGGGTCTTGGTACCTGAGTTCATCTTAGTACAACCTACCATCCTCAGAAAGATGGTCAAGCAAAAAGGTCCATTCAGACTTTAGAAGATATGTTGCGAGTGTGTGTGATATACTTTAAAGGCTTAAGACAGCTCAGAGCAGACAGAAATCATATGAAGATATGCACAAAAGAGATCTCGAGTTTGAGATTGATGATTATGTGTATCTGAAAATCTCACCCATGAAGGGGGTGAAGAGATTTGGCAAAAAGGGGAAACTCAGCCCCCGATATATCAGTCCTTACCGAATTCTCAGCATTTCAAAAAGGTAGCTTACGAGCTTGAGTTACGTTCAGATCTATCTTCAGTTTATCCAGTGTTCCACATCTCCTTGCTAAAGAAATGCATAGGTGACCCATCAATCGTATTCCCTGTTGAGGGCATAGATATTCAAAACAACCTCTCTTATGAAGAGATTCTAGTTGAAATCCTTGACTATCAGATTCGCAAACTGAGGAACAAAGAAGTTCCTCTAGTCAAAGTTCTTTGGTGGAATCAGTCCGTTGAGGGAGCCACTTGGGAAGCAGAAGCAGATATGCGAACCAAGTATCCTCATCTATTCTCCGCTAATCCAGACTCAGCTCAAGGTAATAGTTTTCCTTAAGCTTATTCATTTTCTTATTCAGATTTGAGCTACAAACTTGGTATCAGTTATCATTGCATATTCAGCCATATGTTTGTAAGTCAGTTCAATCATGTATCCATGTATTAGATATGTATGTCCAGCATATAAACTCAGCTTATCAGTAATCCCAGTCATGCATTCATGAATCATGTTCAGCTATACTCATGCATCAGATATGCATGTTCAGTACAAAAATTTAGTATATCAGTAATATCAGTCATATAGTTATGTTCCAGATGTTCATGTCCAGTAATTAAGTTCATTTTCTCAGTATTCTCAGTCTCAGCCGTCTCATTTGAGGATGAATGTTTACAAAGGGGAGATAATATAAGACCCCACAAAATTTCTAGCTTAATTTAGCCCTTTAAGCTTGCCAAGGGGTCCCAGACTTAGAATATTTTAGCTAAATAATCAGACTTAGTGTCATTTTAGCCTACTAAGGTTGGTAATCTTATTTTACGACCTTTACGTGTATTAAATGTTAATGTTTAGGTTGATTCATGATCAAGGAGGTCAATAGGTGTTCCCGAGAAAGTTTTGGATTTTTTTGGGTCCCGTTTAGACCATGTTTGAGTGTCCAAAATAGTGGGTCGACGTGATCTCGATGCATCGCGTCGATGGATTATTTTTTCCCAGCTTCAGTGCAAATTTTAGTGAACCAATGTGAACATGGAGTGGTGCGTTGGCCATCATGTCGATGCCATAGACGTGGTGCGTTGACCTGCGTGTTGGTAACCCAATTTTCAGTCATTAAAAGACTGCGTTCTTGGGGGATATTTGGGCCTTTTTCCCTTGACCCTCAGCCCCCAAAATACGAAATTAATCATCTTAGAGAGCAAATAAACTCATTCTTTCTCAAATTTGCTCAAGAACAAAACCCTAGAAGTTTCAATTTCAAGTCAAGAACTCAAGATTCCACCATAAACTTTCAGAAATTCTTCAACAAAGGTATGTGAAGTGTTGATCGAAGGGTTTCTTCCACCCTTGGAGTCCAAGAATCTCTTTTGAATTTCAAGTAATTGATTCCATGATTTCTATGGTCGAAATTAAAGTGTATTCATGATTATTATTTGGATTTGATTCCTAATTCATGATTTATTTTATGTTTTATGTGGAATAAATTAGCATGTGAGTAAATTCATGTGAATCTATGTTAAACCCTTTAGTTGGGAAGTTGAACTTGAATCATAATGCCTACTTGTTGTTCAATACTATGTGTATATATTATGCTCACTCAGTGCTTGATGAGTTGTTCATGTGAACTATTAAGAGAATAAAATCATGTCAAAGTTAGCCTACGTGAAAATGATGTCATGCAAGTGTTTGTGTAAATTCCCTAATGAATGAATTATGACCAAGTTCATAGTTTACGTATTTCAAGTTTATGCCATGTCTCTTAATTTATGCTATCGAGTCCTAGGGCTACTTCTACCCGACAATTTAGTTGTTTACTTAGAGCCATGGTCAGTCATAGAATAATATCATTTACGTCACAATTAGTAGTACTCTCAGTCAGTTATAGAATTCAGGAAAACTTAGTAGATTCAGTATGAGTCCAGTCTAATTTAGTAATCAGCTCAGACCTCAGTAAACTCAGTCAGATAACAGAATTTAGTAGTATTCTGTCAGTTAATGGAATTCAGTAAACTCAGGTCAGTTTAGCGAAATAGTGATCTCAGTAACAGTTCAGTCCATCCTACTTTAGACTAGAATTCAGTTCAGTGTCGTTTCAGTTGGGAGTAGAATTCAACACTGAGTTAACCTAGGGATGGGGGCATTCCTGCCAGCAGAGGGTTTGAACCCTAGTAGCAATCCCTGTATTACAGAACTATGTAGCCAGCATAGGTTGAGATATCTTCCTGTCAGACATTATGAGGGCTGATACATTTAATCTGAGTTATCTTGTCAGCGAGGGTTGACAAAAGAGCTTCCTGCCAGAGAGGGTTAACTCACAGTTTGTCCTTACCCGTGGCACGGTATTGATACCCTTTTAATTGGGGTTATAGGTTGGACCCCAATCAATTTAAAGAGGGGAATATCAGTTAGATGATTACCTCTCATAGTCTCAGTTCAAATCTCAGTCTCAGAATAGAACTCAGTTCAGTTCTATAGATTCAGGACTATCAAACGTAGTCACTCAACTTAGTACGAAACTCAGTATAGTTCCACAGTATTAAAAACTGCCAGATACAGTCATTTAGACAATCAGTAATACAGTATTTATAAACTCAGATATCAGTTATCAGTATTCAGATTCAGTACTCAGTATTAGCACGATCTCAGTTAAAGTTTATATATGCATACATGTACTCTTACTCAGTCATACTCATGTTATTCAGTTATTATTGTACATGCATATGAACCCATGCATTTCAGCCTACCTCACTGAGCATACCAGTACATTCAAAGTACTGATGCATGCTTTTCTTTGCACTATGATATCTTATATCATAGGTTTAGACGCACGGGCTCCAGAGCACCCTTAACATTTCAGATTCTCAGCTTTCAGAGTAATGGTGATTCCTTATAGTTCGAGGACATACTTATTATTTACAGTTCTTTAATTTTATTTCAGTAGATGGAGTTAGTTGGGGGTTTGTCCCATCAACTCCATAGTTCAGACAGTTAGAGGCTTTTCAGACTAGAGTATTCAAACAGTTGTTCAGTTTTCAGTACTTATATTTAGTTTTGGGTATTTTGATACCGCATTCAGATTTACTTATAGCTTTTAACCTTATGGCATAGGTTTTTGCCTATTTCTACAATCGTACAGTATTTATGATACAGTTATTACAGCAGGTATCAGTCATGGGTTAGTTGGTGGTCCTTTCGGATTGTGAGAACCAAGTAGCATCTGGGGTACAGACTCGGGGCATTACACTTTTTAAATCAGTAGACTTATCATGTACTATCGAACTATTCCAATATCTTGCATGCATAATTGATAAGTTATGTAGCATAAACAATAATTTGGATGAGGTGATAGATTTTACTCTTTACCTTTGAGTCTCAGTATGTCGCCTTACTAACCCTTATCTTGATCCTAGTTAACTATTACCTTTTTGGTCTCTAATTAATAGATGATAGTTAATGATCTTACTTAGATAATATCTATTAGCGTGGATCGACCATCAATCTTCAAATTACTGTTATGAGTTTTTTACCTAGTCACTCCTCCTCTTTTGGAGTTTGTAGCAATAATCTAGGTGAGATCTTAACATTGGTCACTGCTAAGAAATCAATTAGAATAAATAAAACACAATACATGCAAGAATCTTTATCTAAAATGACTTGGCACTTCCTCTACTTCGTTAATCAGCCAGGGTTCCCACAATCCTAGATAAGCGAATTAGTTGTTCATAGTTATGAGATCAATCATAGAATCCACAGACAAAATTACAAAATCAATATAACAATAATAAGATAATAAATCCCAAAGTCTTAAATTGAATAACAAACCAAAAACAAATCAAGAATAATGAGAGTATAGGATAACCCCTAAGGGCTTATTCCTGAATATGTGAATGTATGGGTTGATATGCCTATAAATAAACTAAACAAAGACTAAAGGGTATTTGTAGATTACAAGAAATCCTAGAGTTCAAATTCTAAACATAATAGGAAAAATTAATTACCCATACATAATAGGACTTAAAAACATCATAGGAGTGTTATTGGGATACATAGAAACCCTAGAAAATAATTTTGGCACTATCTGGAAAAGTTGAGGTCGGTGGCTACTTGTGGTAGCTACTTGTTCCTAGTAGAGTGAGCACAAGTAGTACTTGTGGTCTGTAGGAAGGGTGCAAGTGGTGACTGCAAGTGGCAGACCAAAATTTCATATAAGTTAGCTCTTGGGATTTTGGACTTCTGACACTTGCTTTGCCCAAATGCGGTTCACAAGTACTACATGCGTCCACATGTTGACTTAGCAAGTGCTGGGAGTCATTTTTTAGCTCTTCTTCAATTCCTGAACATGATTTGGTCACGAACAAGCTGGAAAGTGTCACTAACATTTTTAATTTCCCATAATTTCTCCCATAAGTAGCCCCAAATCACTTTTTTCATATTTTTCATGAAATTAACATCCAAAACATGATTTTTTGCAAAACACTCCAAAAATACATCAAATATAACAAAATAGCCTTAAGACATGCATATTATCATAGTTTTAAGCATTGTAAGTTCTATATTTCTATAGCACATCAAGACCCTCAACTTAGAACGTTGCATGTCCTCAGGCAACAAAACATAACTAAATAATACAACAATGCTTAACCAAGAGAAACCTAAGATACCTATGGCAGTCAATCATCAAATTTATGCTTAAGATCATTATCCTCTCCAAGTTTAGTAATTTAAAACCCAACTCTGTGTATTAATGATGTATAATAATGTGACACAACGGAATCAATCTATGGCATTACATTTGTAACAAACAACCATGCTAGATACAAGTTACAATACCCAAACAAGTAAACAACTAGCAATACAATCTATGTGCCCTCACATCCAAAGAAGTTCCACTTACTCATATATGAAATCAAGCACGTCAATGCAGGGATGGTTAAAAGACACTCACACTCAAAGAAATTCCAATCAATGCATGTCAAATACCATAGGCTTGCCCTTATTTTCTTTATCTTAGCTTTCAGACAGTTAAGTTAGGATCACTATAGGACTTTTCTCGGCTTGTAGTGTAGGCTTAGGGATGGTATGATACATATGGACATTCAAAGTGACTAAGCCTCCTTGGCACTACACTTATTTTGGGGTCTCACATATTATCCATTTTGTCTCTTTATTTTCCACCCTTATTTCTTCCTTTTTATTTTAAAGTACATTCAGGGTGGGTGTGATTTTCTTAATATTTCTTTTTCAACTTATTTCTTTTCTTTTCTTTTCTTTTTTTTTCTCTTTGCAACCATACCCAACTCTACTTTCTTTTTTCTCTTATTTTACGCTTCTTCACACCCAATTTACATTACACACCCTTGTGATAGCCACCCTCAACTTAAGCGATTTACCTCAGTTGAGGTGCACAATGTCCAAAGAAGACCAAGGACAAAACAAGCTCATTGTAATACAAATGGGAAGGTGAAAGGTGCAACAAGAAAAATAGGCATCCAAGCTCAAAATGGGGGTTAAGGGATATAATTCACACACGGAAGGTCATGTAGGCTATACGTGGACTAATATAAAAAAAGGCCTATGATCCTTTCCTAACCAACCATCCTAAAACCTAGGCAAGACTAACTAGGAAAGTTCTGGATTTAACACACAAATGAAACTTAAGTAGCATCTCACACATACATGGCACAGAGTTACATCACAAGCTACTACCTATCAAATTCATGCAATTGTTAGCAATGTTATCATGTACCTAATTCTAATGCCATAACAAGATTCACAATAGTTATATATATATATATATATCTATATATTACACAGTTCAAAATAAGCTATTGAAGGGGTATCATTAATAAAAATATGTTAACTGCCCTAGTTACTCATTTTTCTCCTAGTTAAATACAAAACATCATGAAACAAAACACAATACACCTAAATATGTCACCTCTACTAGGAAAAGGAATCTGAGGAAAAGAGGCATAATAATAAAAATCCCAGGAGGACATCAAGACCCACAAGCAGTCCCGCCCTCAACTTAAAATCATACATTGTACCCAATACATAAAACCTCTACAAAACTAGAGATTTAAGAACATACCTATGGCACTATAGGTGCGGAGATCTGATGTCAATCACATAAATATGAATACAGATAACATAATACCTTGGGTTGCCTCCCAAGCAATAATTGATTTCACATCGCGACATGAGGACTTGGTTGGGTACTCAGACTTCCCTAACAAACACATGGGTACCTTGATTAATTAGACTTTATAAAGGGAGCCCAATAGTTGGCCTTCATGTTTCTCTTTCCATTTTAAACTTATGAACTACACCCCTAATTATTTTTCAGATTTCCCATTGTGCTCAAGAGGCAGAGGTATAAAAATAAAGGACCCAAGAAAAAGATATGGAGTGTTGTACTTATTATCCCTTATGTGAGGAAATATATTTCTTTGATTATGGCTTAACAAACTCAAGAATATTATAACACCTCATATTTTTGGGCTAGACATTAAACCATCGTTCCTACGTGTATAAACTCTAATCCTATGATTTGTTTTTAAATACATATGTCATGATCATTACCCTAGTTTTAAGAATGCTTATTAGGTGAAAAACAATCATAGGAATCACTTAGAGCAAAGTTAAGCTAAGAGCCTTTGATTCGGCCAAATTTTCGTATTTGATTCTACAAGGATCAAATTTGAACATGTATAAATTTTTTTATATGTGGAATTTTTGTATCTCAATACCCAATAAATTATAGATAGTTGAATTATCTTTCCATTGATATTAATTTTGCCTTAATCCGATACCCGAGTGAAAAGTTATGACCATTTTCGTGAGAAATATAAAGAGTCCGCGATAGGTCCACGCCGCATAGGCTGTTCCACTAAAATAGGGTTCGAACTACATAGGATATTCCCCCAAACTAGGGTCCACACTGCATAGGCTATTCCCCTGCTATAGGGTCCGCGGTGCTGAGACGTTGTATTTCTAGTTTTAATATTAAAGGCGCTAAGGGGTAATTTGGTCCTTTCCTCTCAATCGTAGTCATCCAAAACATGACTTATAACACTCAAAAGGTAATTATGTTCCCATTATCCTCAAAAATACTCATGTAGAAACCCTTCCCTTCCCAAGAATGAGTAATTCAAGCCTCTCTTCCTAAGAACAAGAAATTCAACTCTCTCTAAGAATTTAAGTATCCAAGCTCCAAATTCAAGGTTTTCTTCAAGGATTCAAGTAATTGAGGTATGTTGGGTATTCATCAATGGGTTCCTTTCACCCATTAAAACCAAAAACCTTTTTTTGGTTCAAGTATGAATTTTACTCTAATATATGATCAATTTCAATGTAAATTATGAAATCCATCCATGTTTCCTCATTGTTTTACATTCACGTTATGCTAATAGTTTTACTCCATGAGAATCATGCTCCTACATGCATGAAGTTCCAAAACCCCATGCTATGTTCAGTCAATACCATGTCAAATTATTGAATTATGCTTTAAACTTTATAAACATGATATTTTCCCAAGGTTAACTTGTTCCAATGTTTACATTAATGAATTTTATCATACTATTGAAATATCTCATGTTTTGGGTCTTTGAATTATGACTTTACGTCATTGTTTTAAGTCTTGTTATCGAATTCTAAAATCATTTAGTGCTGGTGAGTTATGAATACCCGATACCTACATGTTTACTTATGTTTTACACTTTTCAAGTAATGAGCTAGTCAGCCCATGATTTTATTTTTAAACTCAATTTGTTATGCTCATATCGAGCACTATCAATTTACATGTTTATGATTGCTTCAAACTCTGTATACACTGATGTTTTCAAATTACCATGACCTAAGCTTATCAGCTTTAGTGCATGCACCAATTAGTATTTTAATGTCTTTCAATTGGGAGTGGGATTTAGCACCGAGTGAACCCAGGGATGAAGGCTCACCTTCCAGTAGAGGGTGTGACCTTTAGTAACAGTCCCTAAGTTCCAGAACTACATAGCCAGCATAGGTATGAGAGGTATTTTTGCCAGTAGAGGGCTGAAACTCTTTTAGGGGAACCTTCCAGTAAAGGGTGACTCCTTAGTCCTTTGGGACATCAGCTTTGTGGATCTACATCATCAGCCAGTGTTAGTACCTATGGCAAGGTACTAACACCCTTCCAACTGGGGTTACAGGTTAGACCCTGATTAGCTCAGATTGGTGCATGTCGGTTACATGATAGCTCCCACTGTTTCAGTCAATTTAGTTTATCTCAGTTCAGGTTTTCTTGACCAAGTAGACAGATTTCAGTATTTATTCAGTTAGTTTTACAGATTACTCCAATTATTCAGATTATTTCAGTACATGCTTTACTTGGTTTTGCATTCTCAATTTTACATGTTCATGTTTTCATGCTCAACATCCATACATGATCCTCAGTACAATTTCACAGTCTATTTAGCTTTACATGAGATGTACATATAATATTCATGTTTTACTGCTTCCCAGCGTACAGAATTATTTTTAGCTAATGATTTATAAATATCACTATGACGTATAGTTTTCACATATAACCATGTGTTAAATGTATGTTTCAACAAATAACTTATATCCTCAATTTTAAAGTATGTTTTAAATATTTCTATGATTTAGTGCATGTCTTCATATACTAGTGCATTCCAATGTACTGACCATATATTTGTGTTTATGACTATATTCCTTCATAATATAGGTACCAGATGTAGTCCACATATCAAGGTCAGACAGTTCTCAGCATTAGGCCAACAGGTGATGAGTTCCCTTAATTCGGGGACTCCAGTTCATTGAATTTCATGTATTGTATTTTGATTATCCATATATATTGATTAGTGGTAGTTGGAGGCATGTCCCAACTATCTATAGTTATTATAGTAGAGGCTTCATAGATAGTCAGTCCGAGTCATGATATGTAATCCAAGTTATTCCTATAATTTAATCATATTATAACCTTTATCAGTATTACATTTATTCAGACTTTCTCATGATCAAGTTTCCACTCAGTAAATTTAGTTTTTACACAATTTAAATCAGTTGCTCAAGTAGTATGCTAGTTCATGGGTTAGCTTGGGATAACATGTGATTCCAAGCACTGTGTTACGACTAGGGGATAGTCTCGGGTCGTGACAAATATAGACATGTATTTCCCCCTCCCTGCACTCTTCTTTAGGCTCGAATGGCTCAATCAAGATCTGACTATCTAAATATAAAGTGGAAAAATTCTTTGAAGGAGGTCCGACATGCCCCAACTCAGGATTTACAGTCTTTTTACATCCCCACATAACTCTAGTATGTTTTTCTTAAGAGTAACAATATCCATAAAAGCATGAGAAATTTGAGACTCATCTAATTTTAGCTCCTCAAGTTGGCTCTTTAGAATTCTTTCCGTCTCATACCACCCATAACTAATTTTCAAGCGTTACATGCAACAACCTTTCATCTAGCTTCGATGGTCAGTGGTAGATATCCAAGACAAACCTATCAACCCTTTGAATATGATATTGATTTCCTTTTACCATGAGCACCAAAGGATCAAATAGGCTCTTATTATGTTCCAATAATATATTTATCACGCTCCTGTAGTAATGCATCATATCAAAAGGAAGAGGATCAATAAATAAAGATTCGTCATCATTCCATACTTTCTCTGGCAAGGTGTTCATATTAAGAAGAGCAGGAAAAAAAATAAACAAAACAAAAGAAAATAAAAACCGATAACTCCAACAATTTCAATAAAGAATTCTGAGACCGTATTCCTCGAAAATGGCACCAAAATTTGAAAATGCCCAAACTACCCCTTCTTAGAAGGATAAAGTGATCACTGTTAAATATAGTAATCCAATAAAGGTTAGGGTCGATCCCACAGGGAATAGGCTAAAAATCTATCTCAAACTTATTGAAATCACCAGGAAGTGCGGAAAATTAATAGGGGAATTTGTTAAAATAGAAAAAAAGGAATTGGTTGCTCGTTGTTGTAAACTATCTAAGATGAACACTAGGCTTGTGTTCCCCCTAGATTTTCAAATCAGTAGACTTATCATGCACTGTCAAACTATTCTAATATCTTACATACAGAATCAATAAGTTATGTACCATCAACAGTCTTTTGGACGAGCTGATAGATTTCACCCTTTACTTTTTGAGTCTCAGGATGTTGCCTTACTAACCCTTATCTTGATCCCAGTTAACTATTACCTTTTGAGTTTCTAGTTATTAGATGATAGCTAGTGATCTTACCTAGATAGTACCTATTAGTTTGGATCGACTGTTAATCTTCAAATTACTATTATGATATTTTTTCCCTAGTCACTACTCCTCTTTTGGAGTAAATATCAATAATCTAGGTGGGATCTTAACGTTGGCCACTGCTAAGAAATCAGTAAGAATGATGAAAACTCAATACATGCAAGAATCTTTATCTATAACTACTTGAGACTTCCTCTACTTTGTTAATCCGCCAGGATTCCAACAACCCTAGAAATTAGGTGCTCATAGTTATGAGATCAATCATGAAATCCACAGAAAAAATTACAAGATCAATATCAAAATAATAAGAGAAGAAATCCCAATGTCTTAAATTAAATAACAAACCAAAAGCAAACCAAGAACAATGAGAGTATAGGATAGCCCCTAGGGGCCTATCCCTGACTTTGTGAATGTATGAGTTGATATGTCTATGAATAAACTAAACAAAGCTTGATATTTATAAATTACAAAAACCCCTAGAATTCAAATCCTAAATAAAATAAGAAAACTTAATTACCCATATATAATAGGACTTAAAAATGTCTTAGGAGTGTTATTGGGATACATGGAAATCCTAGGAAACGATTTTGGAATGATCTGTAAAAGTTGAGGTCAGTGGATACTTATGGTTGCTACTTGCGCCCGACGGAGTGAGCGCAAGTAGTAATTGCGGTCTGTAGGGAGGGTGCAAGTGGCGATCGTAAGTGCCAGACCAAAATTTTTTGCAAGTTAGATCTTGGGATTTTGGACCTCTGACAGTTTCTTTGCCCACATGTGGTCCACGGGTACTACATGCGGTCCGCATGTCGACTTAGCAAGTGTCAGAAGTAATTTTTCAGCTCTTTTTCAATTCCCAAACATGATTTGGTCATGAACAAGCTGGAAAGTATCACAAACATATGTAATTGCCCATAATTACTACCATAAGTAGCTAAAATCACCCTTTTCACAAAATTAGCATCCAAAACATGATTTCCTGCAAAACATTCCAAAATCACATCAAATATAACATAATAGCCTTAAGTACATGCATATTCTCATAATTTTAAGTATCGTAAGTGCTATATTTCTATATCATATCAAAACCCTCAACTTAGAATGTTGCATGTCCTCAGGCAACAAAACATAAGAAAATAATATGACGATGCTTAACCAAGAGAAACCTAAGATACCCATGGAAGTCAATCATCAAATTTAAGCTCAAGATCATTACCCTCTCTAAGTTTAATAATTTAAAATCCAACTCTGTGTATTAATAAAACACAATAATATGTCACAAAGGAATAAATATATGACATTACATTAGCAACAAACAACCATGCATATGTACAAGTAACACTACCCAAACAAGTAAGCAAAATAATCCATGTGCCTTCACATCAGAAGAAGTCCCACTCACTCATGTATGAAATCAACATGTCAATGCGGAGATGGTCAAGAGAAACTCACACTCAAAAATAAATTGTAATTAATGCATGTCAAATACCATAGCCGTACCTTTATTTCCTTACTTAACTTTCTGACAGTTAAGTTAGGATCACTATAGGACTTTTCTCGGCTTATAGTGTAGGCGTGGGGCTGGTATGATACATATGGACATTTAAAGTGAATAAGCCTCCTTTCCACTACACTTATTTTAGGGTCTCATATATTATCCATTGTTCACTTTATTTTCCACCCTTATTTATCCCTTTTTATTTGAAAGCACAATCAGGTTGGGTGTGGTTGTCTTAAT
>NC_061121.1:123311217-123387437 GCF_002878395.1 Capsicum annuum | reverse complement strand
GTACTTACGATCTGCAGGAAAGGTGCAAGTGGCGACCACAAGTGCCAGACCAAAATATCCTATAAGTTAGCTCTTGAGATTTTGGACTTCTGACATTTGATTTGCCTATATACGGTCCGCATGTTGACTTAACAAGTGTTGGGAGTCATCTTTTCAGCTCTTCTTTAATTCCAAAATATGATTTGGTCACGGACAAGCCAGAAAGTGTCACGAACATCCGTAATTGCCCATAATTGCTCCCATAAGTAGCCAAAATCACCCTTTACATCTTTTTCACGAAATTAGCATCCAAAACATGAAGCACATCAAACTACCAAAATAGCCTTAAGTATATACATATTCTCATAGTTTGAAGCATCATAAGTTCTATATTTCTATATCACATCACACATCCTAACCAACTATCCTACAACCTAGGCCAGACTAATCGGGGTTCTGGATTAAATGCACAAAAAGAACTAGGTAAGTATCTCACATACACATGGTACAGGGTTATATTACAAACTACTACCTATCTTGTTCATGCAGATAGTAATATATGATTATTTGGTTCCTAATCCTAATGACATAAAAGGATTCACAATAGACATGTATTAATTTATATCACACAGTTCTCAATATTCTATTTTGGAGGGGTATCAATTTTTAGAAATACTTAAAAACAAATAGAATAATTTCAACTACCCTTAGGTTCTTAACTTTTCTCCTAATTAAACATAAATGCACAAAACACATGAAACACATAAAACAAAACATAATAAGACCTAAACATGCCAGTTCTACTAGGATAACACAACCAATGGGAAAAGAAACATGGCAATAAAACCCTCGGCGTGGTATAACCTACTCTCAACTAAAGACTATGAACTGTCTTCAGTGTATAACTACAATATAAACCAAGTGATAAAGACATACCTGGGATGCTCTAGGTATTTGAATCAGACTCGCCCCCATCTGGGGCATGCTATGGCTTAACCAATTGATATGGTAGTGGGACGTGGCTAGAAGATGCATCCGCTGCTATCTTATTTTGCCTCTGTACAACAATCGACATTAATACCACTAAATCATGCAATGTATTTTCAAGGCCTTCCCAAAGTACATAGTCAGTTCTTGTAGCTCCTCCTCCTAACCGCTCTCAGCCCTAATAATCGGGGCCACATCCTTATCAATAAATAAATCAAATGCCATATGTAAAGGTAGAGGTAATAGCTTTGTGAAGTCTAGAATGACCTAAGGAATGACTGGAACCTGAATCTCTACTAATAATCACACCCAATGCGTAATGTCGCTATCTCCTTACGAAAGCTAAATAAATCAGGGTACCGGACCTCACGTAGCCATTCAGTCATTCTAGCCCCAAAGATATTAATTGGAGCATAAATCACCCTATAATACTCTTCCATATTAGCCCCTCAGCCTTGCCTTAAACTGCGCCTTAACAACCTTTAGTATAGTTTGAACCCATGGCTAGATCTGTGCAAATAAGGTAGCTGGCTGAGTCTTCGTATGAGTGAGGCGGGCAGTCACCTTATATTGTTCCTCAACCATATATTGTATAAAATTGTACAACACACCAATCATATTAGTACTATAGGGTGAGAGGGAATAATAGATGTCCTAACTGGCTCAGATGTAGAAGCCAGGGCTGATGCAGATGTGGTCGTAGCCCCCTTACCAGCAGTAAAAGTCTTAGGCTCAAATCCTTTCTTGACCATATCAACATTAATAGTAACATTCGGCCTCTCAAAATGCTCTGCCAGAATATAAGGCACCTTAAAATGGGCCGAAATAACAGTGGGAGGTAGCTATGCTCTCTGTATAAGGATTGGGTTTGCCGTATCTTTTATTAAGATAATGTCGATTATGCGTGTCACCTTATTTGATGATACACTATAGGAATATACATCACTACAACCGCATTGCATAACTACTAAATCAAACAAGGAAAAGAGAGGGTGATGGTCTTACCGAATGTTATAATATGGATCCCCAGCTGAATCAATCTCGTAAAATCCATGTCAATAGCCAGAAATTATGTTGGCAATCAAGGAAGCTCTATCCTTTATAAGTATGTTATTCGAAGAAGTCATACTCACTCTGTGATATACCACGGTCCACCAAAAGTTCATCGCAAAATACAGCGATACCTTGTTTATCTCTTTTTTTCCCTCAACCCATATGGCCTCAACGCCCAACTCAACAATATAGGTGTCTATCTATCTATCCAAAGCAAGTCTCTATCACCTGTGATCTACTTTCCTTATGGCATACCTATCCCGTGCTAGTCTCATTCCTTATGGCATACCTATCCCGTGCTAGTCTCATCCAGTAATCAAACTCAACTATCGACGTTGGTCCCTCATACTTTAGCCCAAATAACACTCTGCAGATGGTTGTCTCAAAAATATCCTCTCGCACTCCCCTGACCAAAGCATGGTTTAGCTGGAGCTTCTCAACTTCTTTACCCTAAGACGGGTTAATTAAATAGATTTTTGAGGCATATAAGGCATAAATTCTCGAACTAGAGCCCGGCTATATGAACCTTGGGGCTGAGTCATCCACCCCAACTAATATCTATTAAATAAGGCCCACAGGTTTGGTGCTCCTACTAGGTCTGTCAAATCAATACTAACCTTCACTACAATACTATGCTTTGGTCTGCCTTGATCTATTAAAAATCTATCTTTCTCAAAAATATATTGCAGCTCCTCCATACACCATCTTACAGAAATCTCAACAATAGGCTGAGACATGTAGGTCAGATGCTAGGGTAGTAGGTGGTGGAATAGAGGGTTGAGTGTCCTATACAGCCAACTGAGTATCATGTGTTGATGATAATGAAATATGCTATGGAACCTGGGCTACACCCTCTTTAGACTGGGGTGCAACAGAACCAGATGTTGATTCACTAGCTGAATGAGATGCATCCTCAGACCCCTCCTCATACTAAAAGCGGGGTGTATCCTCCTCATCTCTAAAACCAAAAATTGATATAGACGCAACCTTCTCTCTAGATATTAATCCTAACTATACCTTATTCTCTAAATCACCCTTTTTTTCTCAAATTGGGAAGAGTATGGTGGTAATGTCTGGGCTGACTTAATCCTTAGCCTCTGAATAGGTCTAAGAGGTGTAGTCTGGGCCCTTATCTATGCTAGTGTAAGATGAGAGCTCAACTGAATAATAGCTAGTAGGGCCTAGCATCCCATCTGAATAGGAGCAGGAGCAGGCTGAGTGCCCAATATGGCAACAACTACTGCAGCAACAGCCTGTCTCTGTAATTGACCCTGAGTCTGTCGTGGGGTCAATGGGGTGCTATCCTGGATCACTGGATACTCCTCTATGGAGCCTCTCTGCTCAGGAAACTCATCTCATAGACTAGGACTAACACTCTTCTTTGGTCCAACTTTTGGAGCCATCGTACCAGAGAAAGTAGTTGTTAGTGCTTGAAATACAAGAATGGAACAAAATAGTACCTATGACCCAAGGTAGGGATACCTATGACCCCACTTATGGAGGTCATAAATAGTACTTATAGGAGTTATAGGTACCTTCGTAAGTACCAGACAAAGCCCTGATATTTCAGGAATTTAGGTCTGACACTTACGAGGCTTACGCCCTCGTAAGCACCACTAACGGGGCCTATAAGTCGCCTTGCAAGTGGCTTTCAGAGTGTTGGTTAATTTTTCAATAAAATTTTATCCGTCACATTGTATATTTCTATTTTTATCACAATTTCATACACTACAGCATGTATCAATTTAAGTCCATAGGTATTGGACTAGTATTTTTGGCCTTTCATCTCATTATTCAACTTTTACTTTCATTATTAAAGTGATCACAAGTTTTTTTTAGCACAAATCATGCAACAAATTCAATATTGCCCAATTTAGGCTCCAGACTTTTCAAGGTTCATGAGAAGTTATCAATTTCAGGCTCTATCAAGCATTGTTCTTAAATTCCATAAACAAGATCATATTTTTAATAAGTTGGAGCCAAAAAGTATTTACCTAGATTCGAAGAGTTGGAAGTAGAAAATAAACAAAATGAGAAGAACCCTACTTTTTGATGATTATGCATGCAAGTGATGAGATTTTTAGAGATTTTTACCTTTTATAGATTAAGAGAGAAGTTGAGGAGTTTGAGTAGGAGTGGGAGTTTTAAAATTTGAAGTAGTGGGGCAAATGGATTGAATTTTGGGGTTTTAAGGGAAAGGGTAGGGTCAAATTGGGTCGACCCATAAATACCACTTACGGACACTGTTAGTGGCATCATAAGTGGTTCCTGCAGGTTTCAACTCTGATTTTGATGAACCTCATTAGTAGGGTAGTAAGTTGTAATTATGACCCCCTTAAGTGGGTCCATAAGTACAGCTTTAGAGACCTAAGAATCCCCTAAATATTTTCTAACACCTACAACACCACTTACTTATCATAGGTAGGACTTACGACCTCCATAAGTAGGTTTGTAGGTCCACTTCCGGGACTTATCTGAATTCTACAATTGTTCACCAGCTTCCAGGTGTTTTCCCATGCTTTGAACCTACAAAAATGAAAACAAAGTAAACACTAAAATATTGGGTTGTCTCCAAATCAATGCTTGATTTAACGTTGCGGCACGACATGGATATGTTGGATACTCAGACTTACCAACAAGCCCATGGGTTGCCTCCTATGAAGCGCGTAATTTAATATAGTGGGACGACACAGTTGCCTGGGCTACTCAGAATTTTCCAAGGCTTAAATCAACACATACCTTTACTTTCTCAATATTTCCCATATAGTGCTTAACATGTTGGCCATATCTCCATCTCACTTCAACTCAATTTCACCATGGAGCAATACCCAAAACATAATGAATGACCCATACCACATAGACTTTAACTTGCTAGGAAACAAGCAAAGTCTCAAATTATTCAACAAGACCATATCACTAGGCTAGGACACCCTTTTCTTAATCTTCTTATCATGATACAAAATTTTCTCCTCCTAGTACAAAGTTGAACTCTTATAAGCTCAGTGTAGAAATTCATCCAACTCATACACCTTACTCATTCTCAGGTTTGCAGTATTGCTCCAATCAAAATTTAGCTTTTTCAACGCCCATAGTTCCTTGTGCTCAAGTTCAACCAACAAGTGGCAAGCCTTGCCTTACACAAGTTGATATGGAGAGGCACCTATAGGGGTTTTAAAATCTATATGGTAAGCCCAAAGTGCATCATCTAGTTTCATTGACCAATAGTCTGGTCGGCATTCACAGTTTTCGACAATATAGGCTTGATCTCATGATTGGAGACCTCAACCTGCGCACTCATCTGTGGATGGTAAGGTGTTTCCCGCCTTATGTCTCACAATATATTTTTCAAGCAAGCTCTTAAATAGACGATTACAAAAATAGGACCCAACATCACTAATAATAGCACGTGGAGTACCGAATGTGAGAATATGTTCTTCTTATAAAATATCGTGACACTATGAGCCTCATTATTGGGAAGTGCAACCGCTTTCACCCACTTAGAAACATAGTCAACAACCACTAATATGTATTCATACCATACGAAGTCACAAATGAACCCATGAAATCAATACCCAACACATCAAACAACTCAAGCTCAAGAATAGGTGTCATAGGGAGAACATGCTTCTGCAAGATATTTCCTTGCCACTAACATTGGTTACAGGCACGGATATAATCATGTGCATCTTTGTAAATGGTTGGCCAATAGTAGCCGCACTGTAAGATCTTATGGGAAGTGAGAGTACCACCATGATGACCCCCAACCAGGGATGAGTAACGGGCCTAAAAAATATGCATCATATGAACTTTGGGAATACACTTTCGAATCAAACCATCTGCATTCACTCAAAATAAGAATGGCTCATTCCAGAAAAACTTATGTACCTCATGCATAAATTGCTTTCTTTGTCAAAATAATAAGTCTTTCAGGACAAGCTCACTTGCCAAGTAGTTGGCAAAATTTGTAAACTAGGGGATTAAGTCCCGTGATACTGCCAAGACCCGCTCTTCTGGAAAAGTATAATCAATATCAAGACCATCCCCTAATTTGAGCATGGCCTCTTCTTCTAGATAGGATAGATAGTCTGCAATCTGATTCTCTGTACACTTTTGGTCCTTGACCTTAAAATGAAATTCGTACAACAATAGTACCCACTGAATAAACCTAGGATTTGTATCCTTCTTCGCCATAAGGTACCTCAATGTTGCATGATTAGTATAGACAATGACTTTGGTCCCAATCAAATAGGACCAAAACTTTTCAAAAGCAAAAACACAGCAAGTAACTCCTACTCAGTCACGGTATAATTTTTCTGTGCTGAGTTGAGTGCTTTACTGGCATAGTATATGGGATGAAGTATTTTCTCGCATCTTTGGACTAGAACAGCTTCTAAGGCTACACTACTAGCCTGACATATCACCTTAAATGGAAGAGACCAGTTAAGAGACACAACGATAGGATAAGAAATCAAATTATCTTTAAGGCACTCAAAGGCCTAGAGACACATCATCAAACATAAACTTCACCTCTTTCTCTAATAATGTCATGAACCAAACCCAAGCCTAGCCATGACGGTCAATCTCAAGCCCACCATGGGCTAAAGACAACCCCCTTAGCTTTATCTTGAGAGAAAATAAGTATAAACAACGAAAGCCAAATAAGTCTATAAAAGATATATAAATCCAAGAAAGATGCGAGTCAAATAAGATATCAAAGACAATTCCAATACTGTCCACAAAAGCCTCTAAACCAAAAAAAACCCAACTAAGTCAGGACATTCCCCCGACTATGACAAAAAGAATCCAAAAGTACTAAGACGATAAAGAAATAACAATGAAATAATAGGTTCTTCCAAAATATGGAGGCTCACCACTTCACAGCTAATCCACAAAAGTACCCAAACACCTAACACTGCACAGGAGCAATGGAAAAGTCCTCGAAACTTACATTATGAAATAACGTAGCATCCGAGAATGGTCAGTGGGGCGAGCACTGGCATGTAACTCAAGAGATAAGGATAAAATAATGCATTTACCAAAATCCAGTCATAAACCACATGCACTACATTTGTATACATACATATATATAGGATATCGGGATAGGGATAATAGTCAAGAACATGATAGTTAAAACATTATCCTGAACTATGTAGTTCGCTCCATCCTAAAGGCATCCATGGGTTATTTGGGTCTGACTCCCCCTGTCGGAAGGGTTCAGTCTATGTTAGCTGCATTATACCAAAGAAAGGCTAAAGACAACAAGGCGATAGCCATCTAAAATATAAGGTGTATCCAGACATATGTCATATAGATCCCTAATGTCAGCAAACCTGGTTTCCAGTGTTGGTCCCCTCAGGACTACACCTTCACGGTGAGCTATACAATTTCCTTTAAGCCCAAATTTAAATAGTTTACACATAAACCAACCATTAACCAAAGAGTCATTTATTAAGGCATTTACCAATTTGGTATCGTCATACAATATGCTTGCAAGCTATTTCATTTATGCCAAACAAATCACTATAACCATTTGACTCCCAAGTTCCATTTAAAATCCAAAGCCATGGCCACAAAAGTCATTCCAAGACCATATTTAACCATTTATTTTTAATACAATGCAATGGTTTCAAAAGACAAGTTAAAGTATGGAAATATCCATATTCAAAATTAAGTTTACAATGTGGGTTGAGGTTAATGCCATAACCAAGCCAAAAATTCCTAAATTTTGGTAAAAACCATGTCACCTATTTCAATGATAATCCCAATGCATCAATTCAGTCCCAAAATCATCAATTTAAGCTTGAATAATCCATTTAAAACATGGGACAAGTAATTCAAGTAATAATAATCAAAAACCCTCCACCCAATTTAAAATCCATCAATTCAAATAACATGAATATTTAATAAATTGATGCTACAATGTAAAATTCAAGTTAAGAAAAGAGAAACATGCCTAAATATGCAAGAAATTGAAGAGAATTTGAAGTTTTAGAGCCTGAATGGTAAATTCCTTGTAAAACCCTTGAACTTTCTTAGGTTGAGAGTTAAAAAGGAAAAAAACAAGGTTTGGATCTTGATAACTGAAGAGAAAAGGGTATCTAAGTGTTTTAAAGTCATTTTAGGGGTAAAGGACCCAAAATCCCTTTACCCCAAGTGAAAAAACAAAAACTAGATGAATTTAACATAGCAACATGACCAGCGTGCCACGGTTTTATCGCGGAAGCTAAGTGGCGTGGAACGCCACTATCGCGGAGCCTCACTGCCTCAGGATCCCAAAATAATCCCTAAACCCTTCCAAAAATTCTGAACTTCACCAAAACACCCTTTTAACACCCCTTATTATAATTTAAGTCAAAAATTAACGTTACGCACCTGAAAGGGTAAAAAAGAAAATGATCAAAATTGTATGGGGCGTTACACTATCTCCCCCCCTTTTAGATTATTCATCACCAAATAAGGAGGAGTTAGGATATTTTTTGCATGATAATAGAAAAAACACAGTAGAATCTGGGGGCAAATTCAAGATGCGATGAGAGGGAAATGAAAGTCATACCTTAGACACTTTTATCCAACGAGGGAAACAAGAATAAGTACTTGGCTTTCATATCTTCTGTTTAGATTCCCAAGTAGCCTCTTCTACTTTATGATTTCTCCAAATAACCGTCACTGAAGCTATATCTTTTGTCCTTAATCTATGAACTTATCTATCCAGTATCTCAACTGGAACTTACTCAAAAGACAATGAATGCATAACATCAACATCCTTAATAGTCACTATCAAAGAAGGGTCATCCACATATTTTTGTCAGCATAGACACATAGAAAATGGGATGAATCAAAGTCAATCGTGTTGGTAAGTCTAATTCATAAGAGACATTCCCAATTATCCTCACAATTTGATATGGAGCAATGTAACGGGGACTGAGCTTCCCTTTCTTCCTAAAACTCATGACTCTTTTCATAGGATAAACCATCAATAACACATAATTGCAAACCTCAAATTCCAGCTCCCTACGCCTCACATCCGCATAAGAATTTTGGCAACTTTGAGCAGTCATAAGTCTTTCCCTAATCAGCTTCACCTTCTCCATGTCTTGGTGAACCAAGTAAGGTCAAAATAGCCTAGTCTTACCCATCTCAGACCAACTAATACTAGACCTGCATTTTCTACCATAAAGAGCCTCAAAAGGGATTATTTAGATGCTGGAGTCATAACTGTTGTTATAAGCAAACTCAATAAAAGGTAAATGGTCAACCCAACTAATTTTAAAGTCAATTATGTAGGCCCTTAGCAAATCCTCCAAAGTCAGAATAGTACATTCTGCTTGTCCATCCATTTGCAGGTTGAAAGTAGTGCAATGGTTCACCTAAGTACCTGAACCTTTATGAAAAGAATGCTAGAAGTAAGGAGAGAATTACATACCTCAGTATGAAATGATGGACATCGGCACCCCATGTAGCTTTATAATCTCCTGAATGAACAACTTAGTATAATCCTCTCTTGAGTAGTTAGTCCTAACAGGCAAGACGTGAGCTGACTTTTTCATCCTATCCATAATGACCCAAATAGAATCATACTGATTCCAAGACTTCAAAAGTCCCATAACAAAATCCATGTTAATCATCTCCCACTTCCATATTGGCAACTCTATCTCTTGGGATATACCACCAAGTCTCAGATATTCCACTTTGACTTGCCGATATATCGTATATTTAACAACAAAATTTGCCATATCTCTCTTTATATTATTCCACTAGTAGATTTCCTTCAAGTCATGATACATTTTGTTCTAACCCAGATTAACTATATATCAGGACTTATGAACCTCAGTTTAAATCCTTTCCTGCAGCCCAGCCACATCAGGAACACACAACCTTCCTTGATACCTTAAGATGACATCTCCCCAAATTTCGAAAGCCATAACCTTTTGCTGACCCACATCATCTTTGATTTGTATAAGTATGGGATCCATAACCTTTTTCTTCTTGACCTCAGAACTAAGAGACGACTTAACCACTTCCTAAATAATCACTCCCCCATCCTCAAATTCCAAGAGGCAAACTCCCAAGTTAACCAACCTTTGAATATCCTTTACTAACCCTCTTTATCCTCCTCAATGTGAGATAAGCTCCCCATAGACAATGTAGTGTAAGTTCATGTAGTAATCCTTAAGAAATTTGAGCTACCGCCTCTGCTTGAGAATTAATTCCTTCTACGTAAACACATATTACAAGCTCTTATGGTCTAAATAAATATCCATATGTACCCCGAATAAATAATGGCTCCTAATCATCAATGAAAAAAGCACAACCACCAACTCTAGATCGTGAGTCGAGTAATTTCTCTCATGATCCTTAAGTTTCCTGGACACATAGGCTACAACCTTCCCATGCTACATCAAAACACAACCCAGTCCCACACGAGATACATCACAAAACACAACAAACCCATCAGTACCCTAGGGTAGGGTCAAAACTGGAGAAGAATTCAACTTATCCTTTAACTTCTCAAAACTACCCTCACAGGCATCGAACCACAAAAACATAGCTTTTTTTTTAGTTAACTTTATTAGCAGAGTAGCAATAGATGAGAAACTCTCCACAAACCTCCTACAATAACTAGTCAAGCCCAAAAAGCTCTTGATGTCAGTTGGAGTTGTAGGTCAAGCCCACTTCTTAACTGCCTCAACTTTTTGTGGATCCACCTTAATCCCCTCACTAGAAACAATATGCTCGAGAAAAGTCACAACACTTATCCAAAATTCACAATTAGAAAGTTTTGCATACAATTTCTGGTCCTTAAGAGCATGCAACATAATACAAAGGTAATTAGCATGATCCTCCTCAATTTTGGAGTATACCAAGATGGCATCAATAATGACTATAACCAACCAATTGAGAAACTGCCTGAACACCCGATTCATAAGATTCATGAAAGTGGCTAGAGCATTAGTTAACCTAAATGACATAACCAAAATATCATAATGGCCATACCAGGTTCGGAAAGTAGTCTTGGGAATATCAGCCTCCCTAATTTTCAACTGATGATAACCTAAATAGAGATCAATCATAGTGAACACCTAGCACCCTGAAGCTGACCGAAGACATCATCAATCTTAGAAAAAGGGTATTTATTTTTCACTGGAACATTATTCAACTAACGATAGCCTATATACATTTAAAGAGACCCATCTTTATTTCACACGAAAAGTATTGGAACACCCTATCAGAGAAATACTAGGACGAATAAAACCCTTACCAAAAGATCCTTTAACTACTTCTTCAGTTCTTTCAGTTCAGCAGGAGCCATCTTATAAGGAGGAATGTAAATGGGACGGGTATCCTATAGAAGATCAATCCCACAATCTATATCCCTGTCAGGAGAAGTTCTGGGAAGATCATCGGGAAATACTTTAGGAAATTAATTAACCACAGGGACAGATTGCAAAAAAAGACTCTTAAAATTAGAATCCTTAACCCAAACTAGATGATATAGATACCCTTTGGAAATTATTTTCTAAGATTTAAGATAAAAAATAAACCTCCCTTTAGGTACTAAGGAACACCTCTCCTATTTAATCACCGGTTCATTAGGAAAATGGAAACTGACCTTTTGGGTCCTACAATGAAGAGAAATATAACATGAATGGAGATAATCCATCCCCAAGATTACATCAAAGTCCACCATATCAAGTTCTATCAAATCTACCAATGTCTTCCTATGAATAATGGACATCACATAACTCCTATAGATTTTTCTAGCAATAATAGAGTCACCCACCAGAGTAGAAATAGAAAAGGGAAAGATTTTCAGGATCAAAACAAAAATGTAAAACCACATAAGGAGTCACATAAGATAAGGTAGAACCCAGATCAAGCCAAAACTAAACATCACAAGAAAAGAGTTGTAACATACCAGTAACAACATCTAGGTATGACTCAGAGTCCTAACGAGTAGCAAGCACATAGAGATAATTTCGTCCATTACCAATACATGAAGTGGCGCCTTTAGGTGCAGAAGCTAAAGAAGTGGCGATTGGGACCTTATTAGCTCCAGTGGCAACTTTAGCTACAGGTCAATTTCATTACAGATGACCAGGATGACCATAATTAAAACACAAGTTCCTCTCCTCTCCATAATACCCACGATGAAGCTTTCTACAAAAATGGCTAGGGGATAAAATGGGGCTGACTGAGCTCTACTGACTTGAGACAGGGCACCTGGTGCCTTAGGACCACTGCTATCATGAAAATAATGATCACCCAAAGTCTTGGTATATGAAGCAATAGCTATCGAATAAGAATTTCCCTAATTCTTATTCTCAGCCCACTGCCTACTATCTCTCCACTATTCTACTGATTTTCACCCTTTTCTACATATCTAAACTTCTTGTTCTGTCTTTCTCCCATTTCTACCTATTTTTTTCCTTATCCTCACTTGTTGTATATAAACTACCTGCCTAGATATGTCCATGACAGTATTCAGCATGGCACCCTTACATTATAATACCAACTCATGGGACAAACCAGAAGCAAATTTCCTTATTTTAGATCTCATATTAGACACCAACTCTGGAGAAAAATGGGACAACTGTTGGAACTTTTGGGCATACTCCTTAACACTCATCTTACCCTGTTTTAAGTTCACAAACTCTTTGGCCTTAGCCTTCTTCAACTCTTGAGGAAAGAAGTAATTAAGAAAAGCACCTAAAAACTCATTCTACACCAACAGCTCAGCATCATCACCCTTCATCTCTTCCCACTCCTTATACCACTGGAAAGATAAATCCTTTAACTAATAAGCAGCAAACTATACACCTTCTGAATTAGTAGCATACATCACCTTAAAGATCGTCCCTATCTCATAAATAAGCCCTTAAGAATCCTTCTCAACCTTAGATCTTGTAAAGGTTGTGGGATTAAACCTTATAAACTAGTCAACGGGGTAACCTCAGATGAATTAAAATTAGCAGTAGAACCAACATGATAGGTTGACGAGACTATGACACCATCAGTTGAGCAAGAATATGAATAGACTGACAAAACTCCGCATTAGAGAATCTCTCTGAGGTGACTGAACATAGGTATCACCAGCTTGGGAAGCTCGAGAAGGACTAGTAGGGACTGGTGAAACTCCACATGGAGCGATATAGTTAGGAGCAGAGACTCTAGATTGGGTTTGTACTTCATAAGTAGGGTGAATCCCCTCCATACCTTCCCTAGGTGGGACAGAGGTCCCTGCAAAGTTTCTACGACTACCAGATCTTTGGGGAGGCATGATGTGAAATGCAGGCAAGCTAGGAGTTAGAGAAGTTTCATAGCAACTAGACTATAATGCCTGAGATAGAACACAAGAAAAGAAAACATTCCTAAATGCGTTGTAGTCTCCCCCTTATAAGTGTGGAGTGCTACAAACCAATAAAAGGGACTCTACTCGTCACATCATTATGGATACCTAGCGATCCTAAACTGTGCTCTAATACCAAGCTTGGCATGACCCAAACTCAAGGCTGGCCGTGATGGGAAATCTCAAGCTTACCATGGGTCAGAGACAATCCCTTTAGCCTTACCTCAAGAACACATAAATATAAACAGCGAAAGCAAAATAAGTCTACGAAAGATATTTAAATCTAAAGAAAGATAGGAGTCAAACAAGACATCAAAGACAATCCCAATACTTTCAACAAAAGCCTCTAAACTAGAAATACTATCTAAGTCAAGACATGCCCTTAACTATGACAAAAATAATCCAAAAGTACTAAGACGATAAAGAAAGAATAATGAAATGACAGGGCCTTCCGAAGGATGGAGGCTCACAACTTGACAGCTAATCTACAAAAGTACCTAACCACCTAATACTGCACAAGAGCAATAGAAAAATCCTCGAAACCTACACCATGAAATAATGTAGAATCCAAGGATGGTCAGTGAAGCGAGCACTGAAATGTAAATCAAGGGATAGGGGTAAAATAATGCATTTATCAAAATCTAGTCATAAACACATGCACCATATTCTCATACATATATATAGGATGTCGGGATAGAGACAAGGGTCATGAACATAATAATTAAAATATTATCCTGAACTATGTAGCTTGCTCCATCCTAAAGGCACCCACGAGTTATATGGGTTCGACTCCCCCTATCGGAAGGGACCCAGTCTATATTAGCCACATGTACTGAGGAAAGTTAAAGATACCAAGGTGATAGACATCCAAAATATAATGTGTTTCTAGAAACATGGTCATATAGACCCCTAACATTGGCAAATATGGTTTCCACTATTAGTCCCCCCCGGGACTACTCCTTTACAGTGAGCTACATAATTCTCTTTAAGCTCAAATTAAAATAGTTTGCACATAAACCAACCATTAACCAAGGATTTCTTTATTAAGGAATTTATCAATTTAGTATCTCATACCAATATGCTTGCAAGCTAATTCATTTATGTCAAACCAATCCATATAACCATTAGACTCTTTAAGTTCTATTTAAAATCCAAAACCATAGTCACTAAGAGCATTCCAAAAGAATATTTATCCATTTACCTTTTAATATAATGCAATGGTGTCACGACCAGATTTATGAATCATGCTGGCACCTACTCTAGCCCATCAGTAGGTAAGCTAAATCATAACCCAAAGGTAAATACAATGGGTCAACTTAGTGAAAAAGGCCCAACATAGGCAAAAGTCAATAACACAACTTCAAATAAACATGATTTTTGGAATTAGATAAAAGATAGTCAATACATAGATACTATCCCATGAGCTGGTAGAGCTATAAGAGCATCTAATAATAATAATAATAATACAACCCAAGTATCTAGAATAGCCAAAAAAAAATTTATCTCAAAACAAAATAATAAAGATAGAAAGATAGAAGGAAATAGGTGACTCCGACTCCACGATCTCATCGTATCTCTAGATATCAACACAACACGAACATCAATTAATGACGATAACTAGTACTTGGATCTACACCAAAAAGGTACATAAGTGTAGTATGAGTACCAAAACCATGGGTACTCAGTAGGCATCATCGACCGACTGAGCTAAATCATGATATAAGTATGATAAAATATAAGATAAATAAAATATAAAATAACATAACTAAGTCAAGGTATAGACAAACCTGAAGTAACTCCAATATCATTGTGCATAAATAAGTAAATAAATCATAATAATAGCATAAAATAACATAAAGCATCAACATATGCAATCATAACTACAAAATTGGCTCCCATGTACCAATTTGTACAGAAAAGCAAAGAATCCATCATAAGCTCCCATAAGCCTAGAAGGTACAAATAAAATAGCATAACCCACCACCATTATTTATCAACTCTAATACTACAATTGGAATTTATCCAAGTCATACCACACTATAACCATCATTTGACCATATTCATCATTTGTCAATTGATCAATACTTATCAACTAATCATGATGTAGCAAGTAATCCTCATGTATCAATAAATAATCCTCTATTAACTAGACATCATTTATCAACTTAATCATTATATAACGGCTAATCATCACTTATCAACTAGTCATTATTTATCAACTAACCAATATTTATCAACTAATTATTATATCACTAGAATCTATTTATATCATACCACATTATAATTATTCCCTCATTTTAATACTTAGCTAGAATCACTATTGTCAATCTCACACCCCGATACCGTCATATCATAATAGTATGACATCATAATATAGTGCATATATATACATATATATAGACTTAAATTGGTATGGATATTCAACAATATCCTCATAAATATCATCATTAACATCATAGCCATACTCTGGATTTCTATCAAATATAAATAATCAATATCATCATTAATATCATAATCATCCTCTAAATTTTTACTAGATATAAGTAATCAATATCATAATCAAAATCATAACCATTCTCCAAATTTCTATCAGGTATAAGTAAGCAATATCATCATCAATATCATAACCATCCTACGGATTTCTACTAGGTATAAGTAATCAATATTATCATTAATGTCATAACCATCCTCTAAATTTCTACTAGATATAAGTAATCAATATTATTATTTATATGGCCTATAGCATAATCAATAGAGTATTTAATAGCATAACCATTAACATAGTATATTAACATGATCAATAATCGTAATCAAAATTGTGAGCTCTAGAATAATCAATAGCATGGTTGCCAATATTGTAAATAAGCATGATCTTTAGCATAACCAATAGCATAGTCGGTAATATAATCAATAAGCATCATTTTAGCATAATCCATAACATATTCTCCAATATAGTTAATACACATGATTGCTAGCATAACCAATATGAATTATCAAAGCATAGGCGATAAATTATCAATAGCCTAATTAATGGATTATCATTATCATAATAGATAGCTTATCATTTGTAAACTCGATAACTTATCAATAGCTAATCCATGGTATAATCTATAGCTTAATCATAACATAATTTATGGATTAGCCAATATCATAATCAAGGGCTTATTCAATAGTATATTCAGTAGCCCAATCAATAGCATATTCAATAGTTCATCATACGCTTAACCAATAATTCATTCATAACATAATAATTAAGCATTACATCTAATGTTACCTCTCTTAACCAATAAGTACCAAGACATCTCAATATCGTTGCCATGAATATTTTCTAGATGTATACAAGCGTATAAAAGGTCCCAAATCGCTATTTCAAGTCTTGGTTTAATAATTTACTAAGTAATGTCTACCTGGACTAGGCTAAGGTATATAAATCCATCATTAAATGTTAAACAAGCTATAATTAGCCCTAGGATAGCAACTTCTCCCAAAATAGAGAAACTAAGTCAATTCCACCTAAGATAATGACAACTAGCGGTAAGCTTCACTCTAAAATCAAGAAACTAAGGCAATATCCTCATTAGTTTAGTAACTAAAGCATTTCTAACCTAAGAATAATCCTACAAGGTCAACTTCACCTAAGATAGGGTTAAGTAGACGAATCATGCCCAAAACGATATCTGAAATAGCTGTAATGATCCAACTAATTTTAAGCATTTCAATTTATCACACCAACACCTAAAATCCATCCCAAATCTAACACAATATCATAAATATACTATGAAGTAGATCAATATAACATGGGATAAAACCTAGCCTACCTCGACACCAAAGAAAGATCAAAAGATTTGCTAAATCGCACTTTTCCCTTCCAAGAAGCTTCCGTAAGATGCCAAGCTATCAAAATCATATTCTACTCATTAATATGAGGATAATGACACCAATATTGCACTATTATGCATTTCCCAACCATTGTAATCATGATACAAGGTATTAGACATAGAAGTCGTGATCATGACATTTCCCTTTCACAATTGCGATATGGTGCACAGGGTAAATCGAGCCTCACAATCATGATTTATACATGCGATCACGATTCTGAGTAAATTGCCCTTTGCGATCGCAATTTACCCTTTACGATTGCGGCTGAACCAGCAACTTGGTGCACCAAATTTTTTTAAGTCCAAAATGGACTTTGATCGGGGGTCTCAGAATTTGTTCAAAATCCCGTACGCACAAACAAACTATGCTATCATACCAAATTCAATATTTCAGATGTGATGGCACAATTAAAATTTCCATCTGAGGTTATTTAAAAAAAAATATGGGTACCACACCTAATTTCTATTTTCTAACTTTCCAACCAACATGTTGGGTGTATCGGGACCTGAATAAAAAGTCAACTTAGCCTAAGATCGATATTCAACAACTGCTGGAATAGTCAGAATTTACATTTGAGGTCGTTTAGCTAAAGTTTTTATTCGGTGGCAATTTGGAACTAGCGAAAACTTCAAAATAAAGAGTTGGCTCTAAAAAACAAACGAATTGTTCGATAATCATATTGTCAGTTCTAGCAAGTCATAAATAATTTGGGGTAGCTATAGAGAAGCTCTAATGGTGAAAATAAGTGGAAATATAGAAAATAACCTGAAGGTTCATTACAAATAGTTTCAAAAGACAAGTTTAAATTATGCAAATATCCATATTCAAAATCAAGTTTACAATATGGGTTGAGGTTAATGCCATAACCAAGCCAAATTTATAAATTTTGGTGAAACCCATGTCACCCATTTCAACCATAATCCCAATGCATCAATTCAGTCTGAAAACTATCAATTTAAGTATGAATAATCCATTTAAAATATGGGACAATTAATTCAAGTAAAAACAATCAAAAACCCTCAAGCCAATTTTAAATCACATGAATATTCAATAAATTGATTCCACAATGTAAAATTCAAGTGAAGGAAAGAGAAAACTTTATTATATAGATATTCTTCTCGACAAACATGCCTGGAATCTAGAGAAAATTAGAGAGAATTCAAATTTTAGAGCCTGAATGGTGAATTCCTTGTAAAATCCTTAAACTTTCTTGGGATGAGAGTTAAAAAGAAAAAAAGTAATGTATTGATCTTGATAACTGAAGGAAAAAAGGGTCATATAAGTATTTTAAAGTAATTTTAGGGGTAAAGGACCAAAAAGTCCCTCACCCCAAGTGAAAAAATAAAAACTGAATAAATTTAACATAGCAGCATGGCATGCCGCTATCATGAAGGGTAGCTAGGTGGTGCGCTCTTATTGCGGAAGTTAAGTGGCATGGCACGCCAATATCGCAGACTCTCACTGCCTCAAGGTCCCAAAATAACCTCGAACCTCTTCTGAAAATTCTAAAACTTTCCCAAAATATCCCTTTAATATTCCTTATCATAATTCTAGTCAAAATTAACATTACGCACCCTGAAGAGTCAAAACTAAAATGATAAAAAATTTATGGGGCCTTACAAATAACTTGCACAATGGATCTACAATTTTGGAGAAATTGTTGATGAACTGCCTAATAAAACCTTGCATGGCCCAAAAAACTTCTGATACCCTCAACAGAAATAAGTTGAGGCAATTTTTCAATCACCTCAATGTTCGCCCGGTCAATCTCTATACCTTTTTTCAAAATCTTATGCCCCAAGTCATACCCCCTTTTACCATAAAGTAATACTTCTCCCAATTCAACACCAAGTTGCACTCCTTACATATCTAAAAGTGCATTGGACAAATGGGCTAAACAGTCATCAAAAGAATCACCCACTGTCAAGAAATCATCCATAAAGACCTCTATAGTATCCTTCACCATATCAAAAAAGATGGATATCATATAACACTAAAAGGTGGAGGGAGAATTTCAAAGTCCAAAAGGCATCCTTTTGAATGTAAACGTATTATATAGACATGTGAAAGTGGTCTTCTCTTAGTCTTTAAGGGAAATAAAAATCTGATTATACCCCAAATAACCATCAAGAAAATAATACCACCCTCTACCTACAAGAGATCTAATATCTGATCCATAAATAACATAGGAAAATGATCCTTTTGCATCCAAGTGTTCAGCTTTTGATAATCCATACAAACTCTCCATCCCGTAACTGGTCTCATGGTCACCAACTCATTCTTCTCAATCAGAACCATAGTTATCCCACCCTTTTTAGCACACGTTAAATCGGGCTCACCCACTTGTTGTTCGTAATAGGTAGAGCACACCCGCATCTAACCACTTGACAATTTTCTTCTTCACCACCTCTTTCATAGGTGCATTAATATAGCGTTGATGCTCAATACTAGGTATACACTCTGGTTCTAGCTGAATTTTATGAGTACCAATTCCGAGTGAAATCCTAACAATATCTGCAATAGTCCAACTAACGACCCTTTTAAACCTCTGCAATATCGAGATCAAGGCCTCATGTGTATCAACTAAATCAGCTGCAATAATAATCGGTAAGGTATTATTAGCCCCCAAAAATGCATAATGCAAGTGAGAAACAAAGGCCTACAATTCGAAGCCGGTGGATCCTAAATAGATGGCCTGGCTGGTGGAGTCACTCTATTCTTCTAGTCTAAAGAGACTAATTGTCTAAGATCCTCTACCAATAAGTGCACTCACTATCTCGTCATACTCATCGAGGCCATTATTTTTTAAGTTCATGATTACTGTTGCTAATGCCTTTACTCCAAGCCTATCTTTAATAGGTGCAGTCAATGCATCTTCACAAATAATATCTATCACAAACATCACTCTCATATGTTTTGGTTGCCGCATTGACTAATCCATATTAAAAGTAACTTGTTCATCATTAAGCCTAAGTTTCACATATCCTATCGCCATGTCAATCAATGCCCTGCCTGTGGCTAGGAAGGACCTTCCTAAGATAATAGAAACATCAAAATCCACCTCACAGTCAAGAATAACAAAATACCTGAAATATGAAGGACGTTACCTTCTCCAAAACATTACACAATATACCAACCGGTTTCTTTACAGTCCAGCCAGCCATCAACAATCTCATTTTCATTGGCTTAGGTGTCCCCAACCCCAACTTCTTGTAAAGTACTAGCGACATCGAATTTATGCTAGCTCCCAAGTCACACAATGTTCGTGCAAAATTCAGAGATCCAATAGTTCAAGGAGTAGTAAAAGTTTTGGGGTCTTCTTTCTTCTCAATCAAAGATCGGAAAGTAATAACACTACAATGGTGCATATTATCAATGGACCCAAAACTCACCCTTGGCTATTAGCGGCCAAGGTTAGCGAGGGACAAAATATATGTCACTGTTGCAAGGGACTTTGCAATATTGTCCCTTGCGCAAGTCAAATATTTTAATTTTTAATTTTTTTAGAAGGTAAAGAGGGATATCCCTTACTAAATTACGGTGATGATAAAAAACTGATATTAAATTTACTATAGCGAGAGACTCTCTCTCACAAAATAATAAGAAATAAATTAATATTCTAAAGAAATTTAAATATAATAATTATTTTTTGGCTGGTACCCAATGATTAATAAAAAAATAAATAAAAATGAAATATAAGTTATCCAAGGAGTCCCTCAATACGATACATATTATTATTTTATAATTTTTTTTCAATGTAGAGAGGGAAGTCTCTCACTAAATTAAATATGTAAAACTAAGTATTTAATAAATAATTGTATTATGTATTTACAGAAGAACAATAGCATTAATATTCAATTGTTTGATCCCTCAATAATTACTTTAAAACTCTTTTCTTTTCATACTTTTATATTACATTACCTTTATATATATACACACACATACACAAACTCTCTTTAAAAATATTATAATTGAATGAGTATCTTAGAAAGTGATAGTTAAAATAAGTAGAAATATTTTAGTGGTATTCTTAATAAAAGATGATGCTTTATTAGCTTATAATTTGAAAATAAAAATAGTGGTGCATTAGTGGTTTAAGTAATAGTATTATTAATTGATTAGTTATGTAATGTTATTGATTGGTTATCCATTAAATTGATAATTCCACTAAATAGCTATGCACTATGAAATATTATTGATTGATTAATTTATATGTCAATAATTAAAATAAAATAGAAATATACATTTAATATCTTTATTAAAATGATATTGATTGATTAACCTGTAGGATAGTTACACTAAGTAAAGTGTATTAGTAATTTATTTTTAAATATTATGGCTAGCTAACTTATAAATTGACAAATATATTAATTATAAGTATATTAGTAATATCATTTATAAATACAAGCGAATGATATATTATATATTTTTACAAATATATTAATATTAATAAAAACTAATTTTTGCGACCACGGTTGGTGGTCACAAAAAAGCAACCACTTGTGGTCTTTCTTTCCAATCTTTTAAAAAGAAAAATTAATTAAAAACCGACCACATATGGTCGCTTTCATATTTTAAAATTTTGAAATAATCATTTCAAAATTTAAATTAAATTTTTATATTAATTATTGTGTTTTTTAAAACAAAAAGTGACCACTTATGGTCGATTTTTTATTAAAAAGATTTTTAATTTTTTTTTTGAAAAAGTAGCCACGAGTGGTTAGTTTTATTACAAATAAATTAAATCATTATGCAAAAACCGACCACTTGTGATCGATTATTTGTTTATAAAAATAAAAAATAAAATATTTTGGAAAAAGTTGCCACAGGTGGTCGATTTTATTAAAATAAAAGTTAAAAATATTATGCAAAAATCGACTACTCGTGCTCTTTTTTTTATTTTAAAAAATAAAAAAGTACAAAAAGCAACCACTTGTTGTCGTTTTTTCATAAAAAAATTTAAAAAGAAAATATTTCTGATAAGTGACCACAAGTGGTCGATTTTCATTCAAAAATAAATTAAAAATATTTTGGATAAATTGACCACTTGTGGTTGGTTTTTGATTTTAAAATTTTTTAAAAAATATTTACAAAAATCGACCACAAGTGGTCGGTTTTCATTAAAAAAAAAATTTTAAAAAAATTTTTGAAAATGCGACCAGAAGTGGTCGATTTTCATTAAAAAAAATTAAACATATTATCCAAACAATGATCACTTGTGATCGGTTTTTGTTATAAAATTTTTAAAAGAAAATATTTACTAAAAGCGACCACAAGTGGTTAGTTTTCATTAAGGAAATTAAAAAAAGAAAATATTTTTGAAAAAGTGACCATGAGTGGTTTGGTTTCATTCAAGAATAAATTTAAAATATTATGCAAAAAATGACCACTTGTAGTCGCTTTTAGATTAAAAAATAAAAAATAAAATATATATAAAAAGCGACCACGAGTGATCGATTTTCATTAAAAAAATTTAAAAAGAAAATATATTTTAAAAATGACCACAAGTTGTTGGTTTTCATTAAAAATATAAACTAAAAATATTATGCAAAAGCATCGCTTTTTTTATTAAAATGAATAAAAAAGTTTTTTTTTTTTTTAAAAAGCGATCACAAGTTGTCATTTTTCATTAAAAAGAAATTTAAGAAAATATTTTTAAAAAAGCGAGCACAAGTGGCCGGTTTTTATTAAAAAATAATTTAAAAATATTATTAATATCGCGATCGTATGAATATTAACATACTATTCATGATGTTTAGATAGATTCAGTTGGTTTTTGACTACTCTGTACATTAATCACTACATGAAAATAAATTGCAAATACGATCCATGTAATAAATGCCCAAGTTTCTTTTGGGTCCCAATTCCAACACGACCCCCACGCTTCATTAGCCTATACCGCTCCCGAAAGGATTCTTATGTTTAAAAAAGTAAATCCTAAACTAATAATCTAATTGTTGAATCAATTGGGACCTGTAATAATTTTTAGCAGAAAAAATGAAGTATTTTCTAAAACATTTTCACCAAGAAAAATGACTCATTTATATATATATATATATATATATATATCATATTTGAATACGTACTATATACATCACATGCACAAGTATATTACTTCATAATAGAATGTATTCATTATACTCTCTGTTGAATTACCGGTTATGTACCTTACATTATTATAACTCCAATAGCATATTATTATCTCTACTATATGATATCAACATATTCAATATACTTATATACATTCAGTTAACTTTTGACTACTACGTAAATATGACACGAGATATACAGGTATATATATCTCATAGATTGCAAAAAGTCAAAAGCTAACTAAATGTATCTAAGTATATGTTGAATAATTGGATTTGAGATGATCGAAGTAATAATATATTGTACGTTGAAGTTATATTAATGTGAGTCAATCAAATTAATCGATAAGTCATCAAAGTATGTATGAAATACATAGCATAATTGGATAATATACTCGTGTGTGTGATGTATATAGTATGCATTTAGAACCTGACGATAGGGTGTGCGTATGTATGTGTGTGTATATATATGTGTGTGCGTGCGCGTGTGTGTATCTCATGTAGTGATGTACGTAGTATGTAGTCAAAAGCTAACTAAATGTATCCAATTATATATTTCATATGTTGATATCATACGATCGATCGATGGAGGTAATAATATTCTTTTGAAGTTATAATAACGTAAGATAAACTAATCAATAATTCATCTGAGTATATGTGAAATACCTTGCATTAAGGGTAATATACGTGTGTATTTGATCTAATATAGTATGTATTTAGAATTTGATAGTTGATAGTGTGTGTGTATGTTTATATGTATATATTATGTAGTTATGTATGTAGTACGTAGTCAAAAGCTTACATATATATATGTGTGTGTGTGTGTGTATCTTATGCAGTGATGTACGTAGTAAGAGGTCAAAAGCTAACTAAATGTATCCAGTTATATATTGAATATATTGGTATCATACGATCAATCGATCTAGGTAATAATATATTGTTGAAGGTATAATAATATAAGATAAACTAACTCTTAATTCATCTGAGTATATATGAAATACGTTGTATTATGGGGTAATATACTCACAGATGTGATGTATATAGTACGTATTTCGAAGATGATAGTCAATCGAATTTATGTATATATACACGTATATCTTGTGTAGTGATGTACGCAGTAATCAAAAGCTAGCTAACTGAATCTATATATCCAAGTATTTTGAATAACATGTTGATATTATTATACGATTAAGGATATACCCTAATCATTTTAATGTGAGGATGAATTAGCTAATTTTCTGATTTATATACATTGCATTAAGTTATACAATTTATTAAATTTATTATACATTATATTATAAATAATTTTATATTACAAATATTTTCTTACATTATACATTGCATTACTAATTATTCAATTTACATTGCATTATAAATATTATACAATTTATTAAATTTTTAAAAATAAAAATCGACCACAATGTTCGATTTTTGAATATTTAATTTTTTAAAAAAAATATATCGACCACTTATAGTTGGTTTTCCTAAAACTTTTCTAATAACCGGCCTAATTTTTCCTTTCCTTGAAACTATCTCTATTCTAAATGGCCTGAGAAGGTAACTTCATTATCATGTCAGCCTCATGCGTCAAATCATTAAATTCACACTCAAAATATTTATTTATTTTAATTATATAAAAAATAAATAATCTAAAAATAGATTATCCCTTAAATCTACTATTTTTTCAATGTCAATTTTATTTTTGTTTTTCTCAACTAACAAATTGAAAATACACAGCAAACAAATAAATTGGACCAAATTCTAGGGTTTCTCTGTCAATGCAGCCGACGATAGAGAACGTCACCGATGGACCAGCCAATGCACTAGCAACCGTCGATGATAGCCAACATGTCAGTTGTCGTTCTTACCCTCAAACGCGCACGACCACTCTCTCTCCCACTCTTAAAAACCACCGATGAGATACAATGCCACCGCTAGACTAGCCAACGCAGTAGCAGCCAACCACGTTGTCTCTCTACAGAAACACAACAGCTTCCAATGGTGATCAACCAATCCTCTCTCTCACACTCTCATACTGGTTTACTAATCTGGGAGAAGGTACGATTTTATGTAACTTTACATCAGCTAAATGCATATTTCATTATTTTAGTATGTTAATTTTGTAAATTGTGAGTTGAAATGTGTCCTATACTTGATGAATTGAGAATTTGAAGTCAAATTTGTGCATAAAATAATGTTTATGGACATATTTTCTACTAATCCTGGCGTTATTTTCTTTTCTTCTTAAACACACACCTTAGTTTTATGTAAAATTGAAGAGAGAAAACCAATGCTCCCGGTGCTTAGTCCAATTGAGTAAGATTAACCAAGCAAATTAAATCTGATATGTATGTGAAAAAGGGTGCTTAATTCTCATGCTAACACTTGTAGTATTTTATTTTTATTAGATATTTTATAATATCAATGCGGAACCTCCCTTTTCTAATTTTCTTTTGCTCTTTGGTTACTATATTTGATATGTTGATGAGCAAGAGACTTGTAAGAAGAATTCTGAACCATGATAACTTAAGTATAGTGACTTGAAATATGAGTTAGTTACTTGAAAGTGGCTAAGGATAGTGACTTGAAATTTGAATTAATGACTTGAAAATAGTTAAGCGTAGTTTCTTGAAATGTGAATTAGTGACTAAAAAATGATTAAGTTTAGTTACTTGAAATGTGAATTAGTTACTTGAGAATGGCTAAGGATAGTGACTTGAAATGTGAATTAGTGACTTGAAAATAGTTAAGATTAGTTACTTGAAATGTGAATTAGTGATTAGAAAATCTAGTTACTTGAAATGTGAATTAGTTACTTGAGATGTGTATTAGTGAGTTGAAAATGGTAAGTGTAGTGACCTAAAATGTGAATTAGTTACTTGAAATGTATTCTAGTGAGTTGGAAATAGTGACTTGAAATGTGTACTAGTGAGTTGAAAATGATTAAGTGTAGTGACTTGTAATGTGAATTAGTTACTTGAAAATGGTTAAGTATATTGACTTGAAATGTTAATTAGAGTTACTTGAAATGGCTAAGGATGGTGACTTGAAGTGTGAATTAGTGATTTGAAAATAATTAAGCATAGTTACTTGAAATGTTTACTAGTGAGTGTGAGAATGAATAAGTGTAGTGACTTGAAATGTGAATTACTTACTTAAAAGTGATTAAGCATAGTGACTTGAAATGTGAATTAGTTACTTAAAAATAGCTAAGGATAGTGACTTAAAATGTGAATTAGTGACTTGAAAATGGTTAAGCATAGTTACTTGAAATATGAATTAGTGACTAGAAAATAATTAAGTCTTGTTGCTTTGAATGTGAATTAGTTACTTGAGAATGGCTAAGGATAGTGACTTAAAATGTGAATTTGTGACTAGAAAATGATTAAGTCTTGTTACTTGAAATGTGAATTAGTTCTTTGAGATGTGTACTAGTTAGTTGAAAATGGTTAAGTGTAGTGACTTAAAATATGAATTAGTTACTTGAAATGTCTACTAGTGAGCTAAAATGATTAAGTGTAGTGACTTGAAATGTTAATTAGTTACTTGAAATGTGTACTAGTGAGTTGAAAATGATTAAGTGTAGTGACTTAAAATGTGAATTAGTTACATGAAAGTGGTTAAGTATACTGACTTGAAATGTGCATTAGTTACTTGAAAATAGCTACGGATAGTGACTTGAAATGTGAATTAGTGAGTTGAAAATAGTTAAGCGTAGTTACTTGAAATGTGAATTAGTGACTAGAAAATACTTAAGTCTAGTTACTTGAAATGTGAATTAATTACTTGAGAATGGCTAAGGATAGTGACTTGAAAATGTTTAAGCATAGTTACTTGAAATGTGAATTAGTGACTAGAAAATGATTAAATCTAGTTACTTGAAATGTGAATTAGTTACTTGAGATGTGTATTAGTAAGTTAAAAATGATTAAGTGTAGTGACTTAAAATGCAAATTACTTACTTGAAATGTGTACTAGTGAGTTGAAAATAGTGACTTGAAATGTGAATTAGTTACTTCAAATGTGTACTAGTGAATTGAAAATGATTAAGTGTAGTGACTTGAAATGTGAATTAGTTACTTGAAAGTGGTTAAGTATTGTGACATGAAATATAAATTAGTTACTTAAAAATGGCTAAGGATAGTGACTTGGAATGTAAATTAGTGACTAGAAAATGATTAAGTCTAGTTACTTGAAATGTGAATAAGTTACTTGAGAATGACTAAGGATAGTGACTTGAAATGTGAATTGTTAACTTGAAAATGGTTAAGCTTAATGTGAATTAGTTACTCAAAAATGGTTCAGTCTAGTTACTTGAGATGTGTATTCGTGTGTTGAAAATGATTAAGTCCAGTTACTTAAAATGTGAATTAGTTACTAGAAAATAGTGAAGTGTAGTAAGTTGAAAATGTGAACCTGTGTTTTGAAAACGGTTAAGTGTAGTCACTTGAAATGTGATTTTTTGACTTGAAAATGGTTAAGTATAGTCACTTGAAATGTGTATTAGTGAATTGAAAATGGTTAAGTATAGTGAGTTGAAATGTGAATTAGTTACTTGAAAGTGGTTAAATATAATGTTTTGAAATGTGAATTTGTGACTTGAAAATGTGAACTTGTGTTTTGAAAATGGTTAAGTGTGGTCACTTGAAGTAGTAAACTAATTACTTGAGAATGTGAATTAGTGAATTGAAAATGGTTAAGTATAGTTACTTGAAATGTGTATTAGTGAGTTGAAAATGGTTAAGCATAGAGAATTGAAATATGAATTACATACTTGAAATGTGTACTAGTTTGTTGAAAATGATTAAGTGTAGTGACTTGAAATGTGAATTAGTGACTAGAAAATGATTAAGTCTAGTTACTTGAGATTTAAATTAGTTACTAGAAAATGGGAAAGTGTAGTAGCATGAAAATGTGAACTTGTGTTTTAAAAATGGTTAAGTGTAGTCACTTGAAATGTGAATTTTCTAACTTGAAAATGGTTAAATGTAGTCACTTGAAATGTGTATTTGTGAGTTGAAAACGGTAAAGTGTTGTGAGTTGAAATGTGAATTAGTTACTTTAAAGTGGTTAAGTGTAATGTTTTGAAATATGAATTTGTGACTTGAAAATGGTTAAGTGTAGTCACTTGAAGTAGTGAACTAATATCTTGAGAATGTGAATTAGTGACTTAAAAATGGTTAACTTCTCAATTTGGCGACCTTGGTCTTACATTCACAAAAGCAGATAAAGTGATTTTTGTTGATCCAAGATGGAATCCAAGGTACATTCTTTGACTTTTTAATATCTTCGTAGAGTTTCCTGATGACTTAATATCTTCTTGTAGTTGGAAAAAATAATATTTGAATAACCAGAGAATTTTTAATGTTCCACTTCCTATTTGATGATGTCCAATAATTTTGTTTAAACTTAATATTTTTCTTATGCAAGTAAAATTCTTTGTATTAAAACTTCTACCAATTTCTGGCCCTCTTTCTATAGATCTTCTAAACTTATATCGGTAGTGGAGTACCCAAAACCATCTTCGTAAAAATGACGCCATTAATAAAGGCATTTTTATATCTAGATTATTTATGAGATGATGCCATAATCTACCTTTTTATACATATATTTTCTTTAATCAAGGGTAATAATTTATTGCATAAATGTCATGTAATGACCCTTCAGGTCATTTTTCATATTTCTACTTATTTTTTCCATTACAGCTTTTTTATAATTACCCCAAGGGATTTATGATATGTTGGAACTAACAGTTCGGTTACTTGATAATTCATTTGTTTTTTAGAGCCAATTTCCTATTTTGAAGTCTTTATTAATTCCAAATGGCCACCGGGTGAAAACTTTAGCTAAATGACCTCGAATGCAAATTCTGATGATTTCAGAATCTCCACAGTATCAATTTTAGGTTAGGAGGACTCTTGATTTGAGTCTCGAGGTACCCAGGTTCATTTCGACCTATATGTTGGAAAGTTAAGAAAATGAAAATTGGGTGTAGGACCGACATTTCATTGAAACAACCTCAGATGAAAATTTTGAATATGTCGTTAAGTCTAGAATGTTGAATTTGGTATGTTACATAGTTTATTTGCATATATGGGATTCCAGATGAATCCCGAGGGCTTAGTGGAGACTTGAAATCAGTTGTATCTGGTGCATTGCTATCGTAATGCCAGGGTGCGTGTCATAATACCCTTTCAAGTCACTAGGTACCATGATCACAATGCATATTTCATAATCGTGGCTCACCCTAACAGCCTTAAGATATAGTGATCGCGAGATGTTGGGTCATGATAGCAATGCCCGAGCACCTGGAAAGGGTATAAATATTCCATTTTAGCCCATTTATCTCATTCTTCATCCATTTCAAGCGAGATAATATCCTAAATAGTGAGATAACTTAAAATTAGAGATTATGAGTTGTAACGCCCCAAATCTAGGACCCAAAATGCTATACGGTGCCCATGACCCCAAAGGACCATAAGCTAACCCATGACTGATATCTGTACTGAGCACTGCATAACATACTGTATAAATGCGGGATAAAAGACTAAAAGGCCATAAGGTTCAAATATCTGATAACACATAACATCTGAATAATATAGTATCACCATACCAAAACTAACATAGTTGTCAGAACATGCTAGTCTGAAAGACTCTAAACTGTCTAAAAACTGTGGAGTTGATGGAAGATGTCCCCAACTAACTCTGGACATACTGAAATAATAAAGTAGTAAAATAATCATGGTATCCTCGAATAATGAGGACTCATTACTAGTCTAGTTGCTGAACGTCTGATCTACTAAGGATGCTTTGGAGCTCGTGCTTCTGAACCTATAGAATAAAACATCATAGCGCAAATGCGTCAGTATAATTGAATGTACTGATATGAAAGTAAGGTAGGCTGAATGCAAGGGGTTTATATGCATGAATAATACTAACTGACTGAATAAGTTAAACGTGAGAACACATGCATGAATATGTGAACTGTAACTGAGATCATGACATCACTGAATCTAAATACTGATAACATAAGTTTTCATATAAATGATATACTATTGTCTAAATGACTGTGTCTGACAGTCCCATTTCTGATAGAACTAGCTAGGTTCCATACTGAGCTGGGTGACTGTATCTCACAGTCTTGAATTCTGTAGAACTATCTGAGTCCTATTACTGAGACTGAGACTAATACTGTAAATATGGGAAGTAGTCATCTAACCGACATGCCTCAAGTAAGATAATATAATTGAGTTGGGGTCCAATCTGTAACCCCAATTGGAAGGGTGTCAATATCGCGCCACTGGTAAGGACAAGCTGCGAGTAATCCCTCATCTAACAGGTAGTCTAAGGAGAACATTGGGACTCTTATATAATAGGTTAATCCACCTCATCTAACCTCAACTAGTAGGTTTAATGTCTCAACCTAGGATAGCTACGTAGTTCTGGAGCGCAAGGATTGCTTCCAAGAATCACACCCTCTAATAATAGGTGAGTTCCCATCCTTGGGATCACTCGGTGCTGAATCCTACTCCCATCTAATTAGACACTAAATTAATTATACTGAATTGATTGGAATGAGTTTACTGAGTTTCATTGACTGGCGGAATATTACTGAGATTTGATAACTGACTGAGATTACTGAGTTTTCTTGAGTCACATGACTGACTGAGTTCTATGAATCATGGCTTGACTTAGAGTATCTGGAAAGCATAGAACTAGCTCTAAGCACACAGCTAAATTGTTGGGTACTAGTACCCCTAGGATTCGATAGCATGAAACTGATAATACATGATACTTCTTGATACTTGGCCATAGTCAACAATTCATTGTACAATCATTGGGGATTTTCATGAATTATTTGCATGCTATAAGCTTACACATATATAGGAATGTATGTAAACATATCATAATTTCATAAGCTTAATCTCATGAGCATTAGTCAATCCATTACAAAGCATAAAAATAACGTGGGAGTCATATCAAACATAAGGGAGAAACATGGATTAATCAATTTTGGTCACAAATGAGTCATAAGGAAAAATTCCTATTCTTTTAGACATTTTATCAAACACCTTGCATGCATATCTTTAGGCTTAGGCATGAATATTGAAATAATACATCATGGTAACATTTTACACTTCCAATGCAAGAACTTCAACCACATGCTAACATATTTTCCTGATAGTCATTAAAGATTTCAACTTGGAAATAAAATAACAACATAAGCATGGATATAATTCAATTCATACCATGGAATCGAAAGTTTATATTTCAAATAGGATTATTTTAGCCTCATGGGTGAAAAAAATCCATGAATCAACACTTGACATACCTAGGTAGATGATTTCTTAAAGATTGGTGAAGGAAAGCTTAACTTCTTGACTTGGAATTAAACACCTAGGATTTCTTATTCTTGTGGATTGATCTTTAAGAAAAACCCTAATTTGGTGTTGTTGATGAATAATGAAGTTATGAGCTCTAGTCTGGTATAATTAGGGGTCAAAATGGGTGAAAAAAGACCCAAATATCCTTTTAAAAATGGCTCAAAATTGCTGATCAGAAGTGGCGATAGTTTTGGCGATGGTCCATCGCTGGCTCGACGGTTCGTCAGTCCTGACCGTCGCACTTGGCCAGAACCTGAACTTTCTGCCTCATCTGCGATGGTTTGGGTGACGGTCCGTCGCTAGCTCGACGGTTCATCGGTCCTGGCTATCGTACTTAACCAGAAGTCGAGTTCACTACCTCATCTGCGATGGATTGAAAGATGGTCCGTTGCTAGCTCGATGGTCCATCGGCCTGACCGTCTCTTCTGGGCAGTTCCGATAGTTCTCTATAAAACATCCATAACTTTTTACTCTGATACCGGATTTGGACAAAATTGATATCGTTGGAAAGCTAATTCAATTTTCCATATGAAAAAAATTTGAAATTAGGGAAATGCTATCTGATTTAAACATTAAGTATTTAGGAAGTCATCACTAACTCTTCTAGAGACTAGATTTGACTTAAAGAAGGTTTGGGGTATTACATGAGTGATTTGAGAGCTTGGTCTAACACTTGTTGACATGATTATCTTTTGATTTTTGGTAAGATTTCACTTTTTCATAGTAGATTCTTCTTATTTCTTGTTCAAAAATCCAAAAACTTTGGAGGCTTGAGTTTATCCCTAAATTAGCTCAAATTTCACTTATTTTTTTAGGATAATGACTCCTTGAGCATGAGGAAACATTGGGTTGGTTTCAGAATCATAATTTTGCATAAATGGAATCCACTATGATTTTGAACCCAAAGTACAATAGTGCAATATGGGTATTATTATTCTTGTATTGACGAGTAGAATGTGATTTTGCTTGCTTTTCATCTTGCTGAAGCTTCTCAGAAGATAAAAGTAGTGATTTAGCAAATCTTTTGAGCTTTCTTCAGCATCCAGGTAGGATAGGTTTTACCCCTTGTTAGATTGAGCTACTGTTTGGGCATAATTAGCTTAGTTATTCCTATCTTAGATGAAATTAACCTTGTAAGATCTTATTTAGGATGTAAATACCTTAGTTACTCAATAAATCGAGAGATTGCCTTAGTAATTTAAGCTTAGGATAAAACTTACCCAAATTTCCCTTACCTTAAGTGGAATTGACTTAGTTATTCTCAATTGAGGAAAATTACTATCCTAGGGCTAGTTATGGATTGTTTAACATCTAATAGTGGATTTATATATCTTAGACTGGTCTAGGGTAGACATTACTTGGTAAATGATTTTGAGAAATTATAAGTGGGCCTTTCAACCCACCTTAGGTCAAGACTTGTGATAGTTATTGAAGACCTTTTATACGTTTTTGTATACCTAGGAAATGCTTATTATGGTTATATTGAGATGCCTTGGAACTTAATGGCTATGATGGGTGACATTGGAAGTAATGCTTAACGATTAGGCTATGAATGAATTATTGGTTATGCTTATAATGAGCTATTGAATATGTCATTGATTTGGCTATTAATTGGGATATCGAATATACTATTGAATAAGCCCTTGATTATAATATTGCATAAGCCATAAATTATGTTGTTGATGGAGCCAACGAATGAGCTATTAACTATGCTAGTATCATGCTTATCGATATATTAGCGTTTATGTTATTGTTCATGGTTATTGACTATATTGGCGATTAAGTTATTGATTATCTTATGAATAATATATAGATTATGCCATGGATTAGCTATTGATAAGCTATCAACTTTACAAACCATAAGCTATCTATTATGCTAATGTAAGCCATTAATTAGGCTATTGATAAGTTATTGCCTATGCATTGATAATACATATTGATTATGGTAGGGATCATGTTTATTGACTATATTGGGGAATACATTATGGATTATGATAAAAGCATGATTATTGATTATATTAGCAATTATGCTATTGATTATGCTAAAGATCGTGCTTATTTACTATGTTGGCAATCATGCTATTAATTATATTAAAGCTCATGATTCTAATTATGATTATTGATTATATTACTATACTATGGTAATAGTTATGCTATTAAATACAGTAATAATTATGTTATTGTCCATAGTGATGATGATATTGATTATTTATACCAGTAGTAATTCGGAGGATGGCTATGATATTGATGATGATATTGATTATTTATACTCGATACAAGTACGGAGAATGACTATGATATTGATAATGATTATTTATACCCGGTAGAAGTTCGGAGGATGACTATGATATTGATTATTTATACCTAGCAGAAATCTGAAGGATGGTTATGATATTAATAATGATATTGATTATTTATGCCCCGGTAGAAATCCGAAGGATGACTATGATATTGACGATGATATTTATCAGGATATTATTGTATATTCATTTAGGTTCAAGTTTGGATATGCATATATATATATATACGCATTATACTATAATGTCATACTTTTTATGATATGATGATTTCGGGGTCTGAGATTGACAATAATGATTCTAGCTAAGTATTAAAATGAGAAAATGGTTATAATGTGGTATGATATGAATGAACTCTAGTGATATAATAATTAGTTGACAGATGTTGGTTAGTTGATAAATAATGATTAGTTCATCATTGATATTTAGTTGATAAAGGATGATTTATTGATACCTGAGGATTAGTTGTTACCAGATGGTTAGTTGATAAGTGTTGATTAATTGACAAATGATGAATATGGTCAATCGATGGTTATAATATGAAATGACTTGGATGAATTTCAATGGTATTATGAGAGTTGATAAATGATGGTGGTAGGTATTCTATTTTATTTGTACCTTCTATGCTTATGGGGGTTTACAATGGGTTATTTACTTTTCCACACTAATTGGCGTACAGGAGAAAATTTTGTAGTTATGATTGCATGTGTTGATGCTTTATGTTATGTTATTCTATTATTTTGGTTTATTTTCTTATTTACGTATAGTAATGTTGGAGTTACTTCAGGTTTGTCTATACCTTGACTTAGTTATGCTTTCTTGCATTTTATCATACTTACATCATGATTTAGCTCAGTTGGTACCCATGGTTTTGGTACTCATACTACACTTCTTTTCCTTTTTGGTGTAGATCCAAGTACTAGTTACCGATATTGATCAATGTTCGTGCTGTGCTGATATTCGGAGATAGGATAATCTCTTGGAGTTGGAGTCACCTATTTCTTTTTATCTTTCTATGTTCAATTTTTTGTTTCGATACAAATGTATTAACTCTTCTAGATACCTGGGTTGTATTATTATTATTAGATGCTCTTGTACTGACTCTACCAGGTCGTGGGATGGCATCTATGTTTACTATCTTTATCTATTTGAAATACTACTCTTATTAATAAGTTGTACTTGTTGATTTCTGCCTATGTTGGGAATTTTCCATGAAATTAACCCATTGTGTTTAACTCCGGATTATGATTTGGCTTACCTACTGGCGGGATAGAGTAGGTGCCAGCATAACTCATGAATTAGGTCATGACATGTCAAGTATTATTTTAGATGAAGAGTAAGGTTAGATTATGACATTTTATTTATTTTTCTTTTTTTATAACCATAGTATCTAGGTCACCTTTCGTGCACCTTGACTAAATCCACTGAATACTTAGCACCATGAAACTCCATCCACCAAGGCTAATATAGATGGATAGAATCATTCAGTTTTGTTGTCTCTGCTGGTGTTTATAAAAAAAACTAGGCGATTCATTCCATCTATCTTAGCCTTGGTGGATGATGAGTGGTTAGTTTACCGCTCATTCGCACCAATTATTCATGCACATTACCTTGTTTTGAATGAATAAATGAGACAAAATCTATGGATACATACACTAATATCCACTCTTTACAGGCATAAATTTGAGGAGACCTCAAGATGTGGATGGGAGCTGAAAATGATTAAAAAGGAGAAAAAAAGAGTGTAGCTAAAGACTTGGAATACATCAGCCTCATTTACCACAATCACGGTCCTTTATCTACAGTTATGGTCAGTCAAGACGGTCATAACAATGCGATCGCGACATACAATTATTGTCACATGGTCGCAGTCATGGGAAGCCGTGCGCGATTGTGGTTTAGCAGGAATATGCCTAGGGGAAGATCTATAAAACCACTTAGATGCATCCCAAGCCATATTTAATTAAAAAAACCCTTCCTCTTTAGGGATAGCTTACCTCATAAGATATTTTTGGAATTCTAGACTTGAAACCCTAATTTAGGAAAGTGTGTAATTAGCTTTGGAGGATAAATTTCTTAGGATTTTTGTGATGAATGAATGCTTTGGATAATCCTTATGGTATATCTCACTTTACTTTCTTCATGAGTAGCTAAGTAATTTATCTAGGGATAATGTTGAACTAGAGTGTAATTGTATGTGGGTATTGTTGTGTTTGGGTGGATTTTAGTTATTGAGGATGAATTCCACCATTGCTTGAGCTTATGGGGTAGAATTTGATGGGTGAAAACCCTAAATCTCCAAATGGGTTTAATAGGTGAAAGCCCCAAGCTCTAGAAACCTTTTATCATCCTCGAAAGATAGATGCATGTGAACATTAAATAACCCATAACATCCTTGAAAGAGGGTTATAAGGGGATAAGGCAATGGTGAACAATTAAGCCTATGATTTACTACCTTTTACAATCTTGAAAATAATTGTTTTGAGAGTGTAAATCATGTCAAGAGCATCATCCTAGAAATAGGGATGCTTGATTGAGGTTTTGGGTAATTATGAAAAGGTGTACATTTGTTAGGTGCTCGAAAAAGCCAACGTGTGAAATATTGTGGTTTTGTTGAAAGATTGACCCCAATGAACTTTGACCCAGCCTATCCTTTAGTTAATAACTAAAATTTCATAAGGAACCAACATTAATTTACATGCATTACCTTTAGGTAGACATAATCCCAAGATTTCCTCTAAATCTTGAATTCTAATTAAAAGTTTTATACACCAAGTGCTTGTTAAAGTTTGTTGTGAAGAGTTTCCAAACAAATCTACCATTTTATTTTACATGTCATTTTTAATAGAATTTTAGGTAATCTTATAGTAACTTGAACATCCATAGGGTTTGAAGTCTATAAATTCACTTCTTGAGATTGGACCCCAATTCAAATTGAGCTACTAGACATTGATTGCCTCACCCCTTAAACTTGGGAGTGAGTTGAGCATTATTAAAATGGCACTGTTTCCAGAGAGTGAAATATAGATTTTGCTTGTGTGGTGTAATTCTTACTTGGGAATACTCGGAGTGGTGTAATTTACTTTATTTGTTGTTTTTGAATCTTTTGTAGGTGATCAAAGTGTAAACATAACAATGAGCAATAACGCAAGCAATACGGGCACCCTTGATACCCCTCTTGATGATGAAGGCCAATTAAATGAGGTGGGACAAACAAGTGCAATTAGTATTCTACCAACCAACAGGAATAGAGTGTTTCATATGACTAGGATTATGCTTCATGTGTTGCAAATAAACGGGTTATATGGGGGTAAAGCATATAATGACATGAATTTCTATTTGAAGAACTTTGTGGAAGTTTGTGTGCCATTTAACATAGCACACATTACACAAAAATCCATCCGGCTTTGACTTATCTTGTTTTCTCTAATGGATGAGGCGGTTTTATGGCTTCGCTCACTTTCACCCAGCTTAATTATATCATCGGAAGAGCTTACTAAGGTGTTTCTTCATAGATACTTTCCACCATAAAAAATGCTTCAAAAGCGGTATGAGATTGTGAACTTCTGATAAATGAATAGAGAACCATTATTTAAAGCTTGGGAGAGGTTTAATGAAAAGTTATCCCAATGGCCAAATCATGAGGTCCCATAAAAAATGCTTCTAGAGATTTTCTATAGGGATGTTAATCCATTAAACAAAATGGTGGTGGATAATATGGTGGGTAATTCTATAGTGAGATTAAATCATCTTGCAGCCTTCCGATTGATAGGAAAAGTATCAAAACAAAATTGGGGTTGGCATACCCGAGACACCAAAGCTTTTAAAACCTCTTCTACCATATCCATGGTAACTAACGAACAAAAAAATTAGAAGAAAAAAAGGAGGAAAATATGGCCAAAATGATGACCCAACTTGAGCTCTTGACGAAGCATGTTATGGGTGCACCCGTGAAAGCGGTAAATGCCATAGCATCGAAACCTTATGAAAAGTATGAAGAGGAAAAGAAGTTGGATAAAAAAATCTGGTACTTGGCAAACTACTCGGGGGTTCTCGCCCTGCCTATTAGGGAACCAAGGTTGGATGGATCATGAGAAAGATCGAGATTGGAGAGATTGTGAACATGACTATGAACGTTATGTCCATCCTTATGATCGTGCTAAAGCCAAAGAATATAGTGCCATTGAGCCTAAAAAGTTAAAGACGAGGATATATTAGCAAGGATCTTGAATAGAGTAGAAGGCACTGACAAGATGGTTCGTGAGTTGAAGGGTGATTTCTCTCACCTCTCTCAAATAGTGGTGTCTCACTCCACTTCTATCAAGCAATTGGAGACTCAAGAGGGGCAACTATCCATACAAATAAATGCTAGACCTAGAGGTGGACTTCCGAGTGATACAATTTCTAACCCAAAGAATGACGCCCAAGTCCTAGAAATTATCACAAGGAGTGGAAGATCTCTTAAGGAACCTTTTAGAGGAGACATAAGTAAGAATATGCCCAAGGCCAAAGCAAAGGAGGTGATGCCTCAAATAAGAGAGGTAAATAATGAGAAAGAGGTCAATAAAAGAGATGAGGAGGTGGTTGACATTGAAAGGCCACAAGTTGAAGCAAGATCAAACATCCAAGTTCCTCCCCCATTTCCTCAACATTTGCATAAAAAAGAGGAAAATAAAAAATTGAGGAAGTTCATGGCCAAACTTAGCAACTTATTGATAGATTGCTTAAAGTTATCTAAGAGATCTTGGGATACGCTACATTGATGAAAAAGTTGATGTCCAAGAAGAAGCTTGTTGAAGGTGATACTATTGAGGTCACTGATGGATGTAGCGCTATCATGGATAGCAAGGTGGTGGAAAAGAAAGATGACCCCAGAGCATTTACTATTCCTTGAAGAATTGAGATTCATGAATTTGTAAAAAATCTATCTGACCTTGGAGCAAGCATCAACTTAATGCCTTTTGTCATATACTAGAAACTTGGTCTGGATACTCCGACACCAACCTCTATGCGACTCTTGATTCTGGACCGGTCTATAAAAAGGTCATTGGGTATATTGTTGGAAGTCCTTGTGAAAGTTGACAAATTCATTATCCCAGAGGATTTTGTGGTATTGAAATGTGAAATGGACCAAGAGGTGCCTATCGCTCTTGGTCGTCCTTTCATAGCCACAGGGAGATCCATTGTTGATCTAGATTTGGGGGAGATGAAATTTAGAGTGCAAGAGGATGAGGTCTCCTTCAAACTTTGCAAGTCAAAGAAGCAAACAGTGGAGTTGCAAGTAGTATCCATGATGGATGTTGAAAATGAGAAGATGAATGAACAGGAGTTCGAGTACCCACCTTGAAAATTAAGGAAGGAAGACATCGTTCCATGATGATAACTAAGGCTCTAGGTAGGAGGCAGCCCACAAATTCCACGAGAGTGGTTCGCATTCTTTTTTTTTATGTTTTTGTAGGGTAGATGTTATATTTTGCATATGAATAATCCATGTATTTGTGGCACTATGTAGTGCATCGTATAAGGTGAAGAGGGGAGAAATATGGAAAAATTGAGTAAAATACTGAACAAAGAAAAATAGGGGAGCAGAATTGTTCTTGGTTACTGCGATTGTGGTCTCCAAATGCGATTGCAGTTACGTGGGTGTCCAAGGTCACAATCCCTTGACCGCAGTCATGGCCACTTCTGCAATTTAACCCTAAATTTCTCTCATTTCCCCCATACCTTCTTTTAAGTTGTACTCTCTAATTTAGGCTAATTCTTGGTCAAGTTTGTGAGCTCAAACAGCATCCTTGAATTCCATTGCATCAAAACTTTGGTAGGTGACATGAATCCATGCTTTTACTTGTGAAAATAGGCCATAGAATGCATGATTAAGAAGGTCCTAAAATTTTGATTTTTATGCTTTCCATAAGTACCCAATTATGTGTGAAATAGGTAGACCAATGAGATATGCACACCAAGCATTTGATAAAATGCTCTAATGAACTTTAAATACTTATATTTACTTTCTAAAGGGCATTTGTACACCTGTTAGTATTGTTCCAATGATCTTCATATGATTTCGTAGTATAGAACATACTAGTAGCCTAATTTGGAAGGAATCTGTACATACAGAGTTAACACAGAACTAGCCTCCAGTAGTGCAAACGCAGTTATAAATATGATTGTGGTAATGCAAACGCGATCCTGACTCGCAATCACAGTAACTGAGAACAGCGTCCTGCCATACCAAAAATCCTACATTTCTAATTTTTTGTCTAGCAACACCAAGTACCTAGTCCAATGAACTCTAGTGATCAATCTAGCACATTTTCCATTACTAAAATATCATCAAAAAATATAATGTGTGCTTAGTGCTTTTAGGACAACATCATGGATAAGTATGATCACATTCGATTCATGGTACCCGAGTGCCACACTCTTTACTACAGGGATCTTCCAAGGACAAACCTGTTCCCGGAGAGAGGAATTTACTTGGATAATATACTGGAGAAACTACCATTAATTCATAAAAAATTTGAAGCCATAGGGTGGCAGTGCTTCACCCCAGATCTATGCAATACAAATGAGCAATGGGTCCGTGAATTCTATGAAAACATCAGTGAAGTATCTTTGTTGGACCCACTCAATGTAATTGTCAAGATTCAGGGAAAGTCAATGAAATTTGGGGCTAAATAAATCAATGTTTTTTATGGGCTCAAACAGGAAGATATGGGTGAATTCAAAATGAAGGTGTGTAAATCAGGGAATTGGTTGGCACAACGGCTATGTCCCAGAAGGGAAGTCTCGTAGGCCAAAACTAAAAGCAATATTTCCATGAATGACTTCACCTCCGAGGCTCGAATATGGTTGCACATCATTTGTTGCCGAGTTTCTCCTTGCACCCACATGAGAGTAATCCCAAAATTGTGTGCTAGGATGGTTGTGTGCAATCTAGATGGCCTCTCTCTAGATGTTGGTCAACTCGTGGTTATTGAAATAGATTATTTCAAGAACCAAGGTGGTACGCATCTCTTCTTCCCCCCTTTAATTACCGAGCTTTGCAGGAAAGAAGGGGTGGACGAGTATGCTAGTAATACATAGGTTCACCCCAATGCCCCCATTTACTCCTTAAGGATTAGAAGTCAAGGCACACATGACAAAAGCAAGAAAAGAAAGCTAGACATAGAAAAGTCGACCTGCAGTGAACCTGAGTCTCATAGGCCAACCACCACGGGACCCCTTGAGGAGATTGGAGTAAATATTGCAACCATCAAAGAGCTTATGTCTAGTTCCCCCATGGACCAGGAGAGCCTTCCACCACTCATCATTCTTATGTGTCATATACTGATTATGAGAAGTATACGGAGGACCAAAAGAAGAAAGAAGCTACCATTGATAAGATTGAAAAGGCCTATTCTTCTTTGGAGGAGTCACATTGAGACCTCCATAGAGCGCATGAGAAAATGGTTGCAAGGGAGAAAAAGAGGGATGAATTCTTTATCAGGATATGGAAGGGCGTAAAGGGCCTATGGAAGGTTCTAAGGCCCTAAGATAGACTTCCTTCTTCTTGGGTAGATAGTGATGATAAGGCCCGAGCCGAGTGGTCCGATCTTAAGAAAGAGGGTGGTGATGCAGATTACAACAGTAATAGCAGCCCTTGATGCGGTTTTAGTGAGTACCCTTATCTCTTTTAACTTGATTAATTATGTAGTGGGGACACTGCTATCTTTTATGTTGGGGGTCTCTCCTTATTCTTATTCATTTAATTTGGGCATGTATTATTGATATTTTTGCATACTTTTCTGCTCCTTTGGATAATTCTCATTTTTATTTTATTTGAATTGTAATATTCGGGCACTTTGATGGTGCCCACATTTGCATGGATTAGTTATTTTGTTCTTAGTTTTCTATTTTAGTCTAAATTTCTTTAGTCGAGCTTTGCCTTTGTGATTGGTTTTCTAACCATAGATGCAGGGGAAGTTTGAGTACTCGTGGCATCAAGGCCATAGAATGCAAGGAAAGTCTGAGTACTTGTAACATTGATGATTTGGGGTTACATTAAGATCCATTGACGAAGTATAAGTAACCATATGGTAGGTCGCCCATACTATGAACTTTAATGTGAGACGATAGCTTGGATGGTTGTGAGGATTAGCAAATTATGTATGGTGCAGATGCAAAAGCAAACAACCCTCTCCGTCTGAAAATTTTGAAAAATTCAAAGGCATAGACGTGAGCAACTTCATGATAAAATTTTTCCCTCTTTCTATGAATTTGAAAGTTCGAAAAAATAATGTATACTCCATCTTTATCTCAAATAGGTAGAACAATTGAATCCCCTTGACGACATTCGCATGCCATGTGTGTAAGGTTAATTGTCCCTATCTCATGTGTACTTGTACTATCTAGAACTTGCCCCTTTAGTATTTAAAATCTAATTTCTGAATGTGCTTGGTTGGTAAAATGATCATAGGTCATCTTGTGATTTTGTAAGTCCACTTTAACCTAAAGAGCCTACTAATACATAAGAGTTGCCTTTAGTCACCCTCTTTGAGCCTTTGGACTTTTCTTTGGCAAACATGTTACAAGCCGTGACCCTTCTATTCATCCACTCTTGAACCTTATTCTCCTTGATATTGAGAATACAAATTGAGGTTAAAAGCCAAAGTTGGGGGTAGCAAAAAGAGAAAGTAGCTTAGTTGAGCCACAAAGTCTTAAAAAGGTTCCTATAATCTTGAGAAAGTGAAGCTTTTTGGATTTGAATAAAGAAAAGATCTCATAAAGGAAAGAAAGGCTCTATCTATATATAAAAAAGAGAAGAGAGAGGAAAGTGGAAAACTAAGAAAATGGAAAGGTAGGCAAAATAGTAAAGTGAAAAGAAGTGGCCTAATAAAAAGTATTGCATAAAAAGAGTATAATGTAAAAGTTGAAAGAGGGTGTAGCCTTGTTTTCCTAAGTTGATCCCTGCCCTACCCAAAACCTACATTACAAAATCAACAAGCCCTTTGTGATTCCCAACCAAGTGTATTCATTGTAGTGGTGAGTGAAAATAGGGTTAAGCCTATGGCATGGTACTTATTAACATGGAGAATTTCTCTAGAGTGAGTGATTTCACTTAAAATTCCTTGTTGCATGATTGGTATCTAGGTGTGTGAATTTCTCCTTTCTTCTAAGAAGGCATGCGAACTAGTTGAGGTGGGTTATTTTGTCATTTTCCGTACAATGAGATAATCAGAAGTATTACATGTTTGAAGTCAGCAATGAGTCATTTCTGGAGCATTTGTAGTTGTTACATGGTTGCTCCTCGAAGTCTATTGAATTCTTCACTATTCTATTTTATGATGAGGAGAGTTGTTAAAATCCTATTTACCCATGTGTAAAAAGTTTTTTTGTGGTAGCAATCTAGTTTGAGTCATCATGATCATGGGGTGATAAAATGAGGGCACACATATAAAATTGTCTTATAGTAAGAGGTAGAGTTGCTTGAGGACAAGCAAGGTCTTAAGTTTCAGGTATTGATGAGTGGTGAGTTTACCACTCATTCGCGCTAATTATTCATGCACATTGCCTTGTTTTCAATGAATAAATGGGATAAAATCTATGGATAGATGCACTAATATCCACTCTTTGTAGGCATGAAGTTGAGGAGACCAAAAGATGTGGATGGGAGCTGAAAATGATAAAAAGAGAGCAAAGAAGAGTGCAGGTAAAGATCTGGAATACATTAGCCTCGGTTAGCATGAATATGGTCCTCTATCCACGGTCGCGGTCAGTCAAGATGGTCAGAGCAATACGATCGCAGCACATGCCACGATCGCATGGTTGCAGTTGCGGGGAGCCGTGCGCGATTGCAATTTAGAGGGAATCTACCCAGGGTCAGATCTGTAAAAGCACTTAGATGCATCCCAATCCATATTTAAGAAAAAAACCCTTCCTCTTTAGGGATATCTTACCTCATAAGATATTTTTAGAATTCTTGACTTGAAACCCTAATTTGGGCAAGTGTGTAATTAACTTTGGAGGAAAAATTCCTTAGGATTTTTGTATAGAATGAATGCTTTGGATAATCCTTAAGTGTGTAACTGCCTCCATGTTTTCTTGGACAAATATGTTTGTAGGGGAGTGGAGTCTATGATTATCATTTAACTTTTATTTGTATTAATGTTAGAAAAAGTAATACTCCTATTTTAAAAAGAATGATGGGTCCCGAGTAGAGGGTCAACCTATTCAATTATAAGGAAGGCCTTATATTTTTACCCATAAATTTATTGCTCTATGTTTTTATGAATTGTATCTGTATGGTATATGAATTGTATCAATGTAGTATATGAACTGTGTCTGAACTACCTAGATAAAATAATCCAAATTATGAATGAATTTTTAAGAAGCATATTTTGGTAGACCAACTACTCGTGAAGATATAGGAAAGAAGACCCATATGAAAATTAGAGATAGAAAAGAAGTTTAGGTCAAGACATGGGCAGAGGATACTTCTGTAAGTTCAAATATTACTTAGAATTTATTTTATATTAATTTTACTTTTAATGTAGAATTGATATGTTCAAGCAATCAAAAATCTCAAAAGGAGTCGATCGACAAATTATTAAGGCAATTAAATCATGCGATTAGAGAAAGAAACTATCCTGTTGGCTGGATAGTTGGAGGCATGTATATGGGAAGACTATATGGTATTTTCTCTGAGAAGAACTTTCACCGCCTTCAGTATAGATTGCAAGGTATAGGAAGTTTTTCCACCATGTCAGATAAGCAGCTTGAGGAGATGTGACAGAAAATTTAGGAGCTTACTAAGAACTAAGAAGAGTAATGAAAAACAAGGATGAAGGAGGAGTGACGTAGGACAACACTTGAGCCAAACGATCAAGAACTCAAGGCTTAATTAAATACCTTAATCAAGCTTCCTCATTCTCTGCCCCTAGCTCTGATGATGATGGTGGAGAGGATGAGGAGGAAAAACTAGAGTGTTAGGTGGGGCTATTATTTTAGTTTTGCGTTTTATTAGTTTGGAGTTTTGAAAAATTAATTTTGGTGATTGTTTGCATATTTTTTTGATACTTGTTTTGCATACTGTTTAAGTTAGATGAATATGTATGAGGTTTGGTTGCTTAATTTCAATGTTTAAATTGCTTTGGAAATATTTTTCTTATTGCATTGTTGGTTGTTATTGATTGTACATTGATTTTCTATTAATATATTGAGTTTTGGTGCAATTAAAAAATAAAAATTCTACCAAATTAGCAAGGGACTTTGGGAGGGATATCTGTCAAAATATCCAAATATCAGATTAATTTTTTATTTAACTTAGCGAGGAATATCCCTCAGCATATTTAAGTTTATAATTTTATTAATTTTCACGTATCAAGGGTCTTCCCTCACTAAATTATAAATTAATATTATATATATATTTTTAATATAGCAAGGGACGTCCTTCACTATATTTTTTTGGAAAATTGTGAATCAAAATAGCAATGTACAGGTGTCGGAGTCCTTCACTATTTGCAAGGGTCTCCCTTACTAACAATTAGCAAGGCTTAAATTAGTGAGAGACCTTGTAGCGATAGCTACCCTAACTAAATCTTGATTAGTGAGGGACATCCCTCACTAAATCGCATGGCTAAAACAGAGTTTTTAGTAGTGCACTTAATTCTTTGTCACTAAGTCCTTCATAAACTTTGAATAATCGGATATCTATTCCAACGCTTCAACAAGGGGGATATTCACAGACAACGTCTTTAACATAGACATGAATTTTTGATACTTCCCCTCTTCTTGCTTCTTCTTCAACCTTTGAGGAAAAGGTGGAGGAGGTATTGGAATGGTCTACAAAATTGGATCTACCTTTTTCCCCTTCCCTTTATTAGTTTCAACTCATTTCTCAATACCCTTTGGGTTTTGTAAAATCTCAGCATCAGTCATCAACTTCTCAAGTTCAGCTTTGGGTGCATTATTAAGATCAATAGTATCATTCCTCACCTTATCAACTACCATCATAGGGGATCAATAGTAGCCTTACCATACCAAGTGGTAATGGCAAAACAGTGATTGTCATTCTATAAATTTTACATAGTATTACTCAAAAGAGTGCCCGACTGACGCTGATTCAATCTATTCGGCATCTGACCAAAATGGTTCTCTAGCTGCTTAATCGTAGTAACAAACAATTTTACCTTCTATCTTAAGCCTAAAATATCTTCCTTAATCTCCTTAAGGCAACTCTCTGGGTTCTCTGAACCCTTAACCAGCTTTGTAAGTAAAGCTTCCATCCTCAAATCAGTATCATGGTTCCCTGGCGAAACTTATGCACCACTCTTCTTTTTATTATCATCCTTTTACCTCCAGTCACTATCTCTCTCTACTCTGATCCCTATAAATATCTCCATATAGTTCTGACCTTGATTCCCTTGCCTCAAGTTCTAAGAGTCCTGATTGGACCCTTGACCCTTGGCTTGGAAACCCACCATCTCTCGATCCAAGTACTCTGATTCATTTTCAATATTTGAATCATACAACCTAGGGATTTACCTTGTGTGAACAAAATATTTACCTTTTCTGAATTCATAGTTACAAATTGCTTGGTCAGTCACAAATCTTCATCCTCAGCTGTGCAACCTCTTGAGCCACTGTGTCATCTATAATTCTTTTCTCATTGGAAGAACCAATGGCATAGGTACCAACTCCTATTTCTTCTTCTCAACTATGCCACCCTCATTTGGTATTAGCGACTTGATCTAAGATTTCTACAACTAACTCTGGATGAAGGATCATGAAAGCCCCACTAGTAATAGTATCAGCAATAACTTTGGTATTGGCATTTAGGGATATATAAAATATCTCAAGCGAATTCCTCCCTAAAATTCTATGATAAGGCACCAACATCAACTTCTTCTTGAACCTCAACCATACCTCGTACAATGGTTTGAATGCAACTGCCAAAAATTATAAATCTCATCCTTCAACTATAGCATTCTAGAATACAGGAAGAATTGGTCCAAGAATTATTTATGCAATCAGTGATGGTCCCATGATATATTTCCCCTAATCATAATACCTCTTCGCCTGTAAGAGAGAATGGGAACAACTTGAGTCTCAAAGCTTTCTAACTCAGCCTAGGTAAATTGTACGAAGTGTAGATCCCAACAAAATTTATGATCTGTATATTGGTGTCATCAGTCAGCAGACCAACAAACAAACCCTTCAGATTCAGTAATTGGATCATAACACTCGTAATATCAAACTTCACCCTCTAGGACAACTCAGGAGAAATGATAGATCCTATCTTAACAGGCTCAACATACCTTAAATCTTCCTTTGAATCATCATATGCTAGCAAGAACAAAAAAGTTGGGGTACTTAAGCTCTATCTCTTCTAGCTCTATTGAGTTCTGCTCGACACTTTTCCTATTATCTCACTCTTTTCTCTTAAGTTGCACGATAGGTAGCAATATCTCTCTTTGTATTCTCTTCGCCTAATAAATGAGTAGCAGTCTGGGCAGCTATTTTTTAAACACCATACAGAGGAGAAAACATTATATTAGGGTCATCATGAACCCCATTCTCATGCCCTTCCATCTTACGATTCTGTCGTGAGGTCCACTCCAGCTTAATATCAAGTAGGATCAAGGAATTGCCTTGACTTTGAGTACTAAAAATACACTAGAGTAAGCCCTAAGAATAGTAGAAAAATGAAAACCAACAACCTCAACAACTCCAATCAATCAACTCATAAATGTATTCCCCAACCATAGTGCCAAAATTTGATGTCACCCAAGATTACACCTCCAAGAAGTGTAATGCGGTCGTTGTCAAATATATAACCAAACAAAGGTTAGGATCGAACCCATGGGGATTAGGCTTAATACCTATCATAAACTTGTTGAAGTAGCTAAAAAATTATAGATAAGTAAATGGGGGGGATTTTGTGAGAACAGTATCAATAGTAACAAATCTTGATCGCTTTTTGTTGAAATCAATATGAGATGAATACTAGGACTATGTTCCCATGTCTTTCTAAATCATAGAATTATCGTGCTCCATCAAACTATCTCAATGCCTTGCATGTAAAATTTGATAAGATATGTATCACCAATTGTCTTGTGAATGCCTTTGGTGAATTTCAATCATCACTGTTTGAGTCTTAGAGTGTCGCCTTACTAACTTGTATCCTAAATCTCAGATTAACTATTACCTTTTGAGTGTTAAGTTAATTAAATGAAGGTTGATAGCTTAAAATTACTATTGACATCTTGTTTTTCAAATATCTACCTCTCTTTTTGAGTAAGTATCAAATACAGGCAGGTTCTTAACTTCTACAGTCATTAAGAAAACAATCACACTGAAAAAGACATAATATATGCAAGAATACTGATCAAGAACGACTTTCCACTTCCTCTACTCATTATTTTATTAGGGTTCCCACAACCCTAGTCAGGTGGCTTAGTCATTCAAGTTTGTAAAAACATCTATTAAATTCATAAAAGAAAGTATATGAGTAATCATAAAATAATTGACAAATAGAACCAGAATCTCGACTTAATATTCAACCATAAAGCCAAGAAAAAAGGATTTTAAGATCTAAAAGTCGACTCTCAGAATCAATAGAGTGTTGTGAATGTAAAGAGTGTGTAAAAGAATAACAAAGCATCAAAGTATTTATAGAATAGATCAGAACCCTAAAAATCTTAACCAAAATAAAAATGGAAAACTAAGTTGGGAACAAATTAAGGACCAACTTACAGGTCATAAGTACACTTACATATTTCTAGGTGGGTTGCAAGTCTTAGATCAAATCTCCATGATGTAGAACACCCACTTAGATGGTACTTACGAGGAGTATAAGTACCACTTATGCCCTGTATGTAGCCTCCGTAAGTCTTAGACAAAAGTTAATATCCTTAGAACTTTCAAAACTTTTCTCTATAACACTTAAGATAGCATATACAATAGTGTAAGTCCCATTTATCACCTGTAAGTGGGACCTAAGTGGGGTCCTCTACTACACTTTAACTTGTTTTACTCCTTTCAGCTCCAAAACCTAGTTTCCTGCAAAACATACACAAAGAAACATCATATCTAACAAAACGGACGTAAGTACTTGCATCATTTCCGATTTTAAGCATCTAAAGCGCCATGGAACCATATCACATCAGTTTGACCCCAACCTTTATTGGGTTATATATTTGATAGTGACCTAGTTATAATTTTTGGAGGTTCAATCTCGAGTGACATCAAATTTTAGCACCGTTGTTGGGGAATAAAATTTTGGATTAATTGATTGAGGTTGTTGAGGTTGTTGATTTTCATTTTTCTACTGTTATTGGGTCTTACTCTGGCATAGTACTCAAATTAAAATCAATACCTTGATCTCACTTGACCCTAAGCTTGAAAAAATCTACAACAGAATTGTAGGATGGCAGGATATGAGAAGGGAGTTCACAATAACCCAAATCTCTTGAATCCTCAACCTCAGCTAGGGATTCAAGAAATAATTATGTAAACCATTTCTTGGCTATTGGATAAAGAGAATATAAAGAGGGATGTTGCTTACTATCATGTAGCTTAAGAGGAATGGGTAAGACAAGAAGAAGAGCATCAAATAGAACTTGACAAATCTAGAAGAGATAGAGCTTAAGAACTGCTAGCTTTTTCATTTTATCCAACATATGATAATTAAAAATAAGATTTGGGGTATATTGAGCATAAGGAGATAGGAGGTATATTCCTCTTGAGTTGCCCTGGGGGTGAAGTTCATATTATGAGTGTTATGAGCCAGTTACTAAATTTGAAGGGTGTGTTTGTTGGTCTGCCGAGTGATGACGCCAACATACACATTATAAATTTTATTGGGATTTGCACTTAATATAATTTACTTAGGGTGTCAGTAAGATAAAAGACTCAGGTTGTTCCTATTCTCTCTTAATGGTAAAGCGATATTATGGTTGGAGGAACTACCTCGCGGGTCCATCAATGATTGAAATGGGTTATAGAAATAGTTCTTGGATTGATTTTTCCCACCTTCTAGAATATTAAAATTAAAGGATGAGATATATAATTTCATTCAATTGTATTCTAAGGAATTGTATGAGACATGGTTGCGATTCAAGAAGAAGTAGATGACTGTGCCCAATCACATAATTTCAGGGAGGAATTTGCTTAAGATATTCTATAGATCCCTGAGTGCCAAAACCAAGGTTGTTGCTGATACTATTACTGGTGGGGATTTCAGGAACCTTTGGTTAGAGTTAGTTGCAGAAATCTTAAATCACTTCTTTGATACAAACCGAGGTGGCATACTTAAAAGGTAGAAAGAAGAGTCGGTACCTATGCTATTGGTGCTTCCAGTAAGCAGAGAATCACAGATGATAAAATAGCTTAAGAGGTTACACATTTTAGGATGGAGATTGGGTTACTAACCAAGAAATTTGCAACTATGAATTCAGGAAAGGTGAATGTTGTGGGTACACAAAGTAAATTTACTAGGATGTATTATTTTGATATTGAGGAGGAAGCAAAGTATCTAGATAGTGAGATAGTGGGTTTTCAAGCTAAGGGTCTAATCAAGAGACTTAGAATTTGAGGCAAGGGAATTAAGGTCGAAACTATTATGAGGACAGGTATATGGATTGGAGAAGACAGAAAGATGGTGACTGCAGGCAAAAGGATAACTATAGGAGAAGAGTGGTGCACATGTTCTTCTAGGGAACTGTGATACTGATTTGAGGATTGAAGCTTTACTTGCAAAGTTGGTTAAGGGTTTAGAGAATTAAGAAAGTTGCCATAATAAGATTAAGGCAGATATTTTGGGACTGATCTAGAAAGTAGAATCGCATGCTACATTGATCAAGCAACTAGAGCACCAGTTTACTCAAATGTCAGCTATATTAAATCAGCGTCAATTGAGCATTCTTTTGAGTAATATTATGTAGAATATGATGAATGATGGTGGTAAGGCTACTATTCATCCTCTTAGATCGGTAGGTGATAAGGTGAGAAATGATACTATTGATCTTGATATGTACCCAAAGATGAAACTAAGAACTTGGCGACTGATGCTGAGACATCACAAAAATCAACGGGGGTTGACAAAAGAGTTAAAACTGATAAAGGTAAGGGTAAGGAGGTTGAGCAAATTTTAAAGTCCATTCCACTACCTCCTCCACCTTTTCCTCAAAGGTTGAAGAAGAAGAAAGAAGAGGGGAAGTATCAGAAATTCATGTCTATGTTAAAGGAGCTATTTATGAATATATATCTTATTATAGCATTGAAATAAATGCCTGATTATGCAAATTTCATAAAAGATATAGTAACAAATAAGAAAACAATTCTTTTTAAGTCCATTGATAATGTGTACCACTGTAGTGCTATTGTTTCCCAGTCATTGTTTGAGAAAATAAAGGACCCCAGAGCTTTCACTATTCCTTACACTATCGGGTCTATGAATTTTGCATGAGCATTGTGTGACTTGGGAGATACCATAAATCTAATGTCGTTAGTGGTTTACAAGCAATTGGGATTTGGGATACCTAAGCTAACATTGATGAGACTATTAAATGCTAACTAAACTACAAATAAATATGTTGGTATATTGTGTGATGTTTTGGTGAAGGTAGCTTCCTTCATATTCCGAGATGATTTCATAATTCTTAATTATGAGGTGGATTTTGATGTTTCTATTATCTTAGGAAGGACCTTCTTATCTATGGGTAGGGCATCAGTTGACATGGATATGGGACATATGAAATTCAAGCTCAATGAAAAATAATTTACTTTTAATGTGGTTTAACTAATGTTGTAACTAAAATATATAAGAGTGGTTTCTGAGATAGATACTATTGATGAAGATGCCTTGACTGCAACTATTGAGGAGCGACTTGGTGTAGAGAAATTAGAGACGGTGATCATGAACTTTAATAGTGATGGCATCGATGAGTATGTCAAGATGGTGAGTACTTTCATTTGTAGAGGATCTTATACTTTTGCGCCAAAGAAGTTGGATTTAGGCTTGAAGAATAGAACGACTCCACCAGCTCGACCATCTATTGAGGAGCCACCGGTCTTGGAATTGAATGCCCTCCCTTCTCACCTGTGTTATGTATTTTTTGATGTCATCAATGCCTTGTCAGTTAATATTACAGCTGATGTAGTTAATACATAAGTTGAACCCTTGATCTCGATATTGCAGAGGTTTAAAAGGACCATAGGTTGGACCACTATAGATATTATAGGAATTCCAACTAGAATTTGTACTCATAAAATTCAGATAGAATCAGAGTGTATAGCTAGCATCGAGCATCACATCATCTTAATCTACCTATGAAGAGGTAATAAAGAAGGAAATTATGTAGTGGCTAAATGAAGGTGTTGTTTACCCTATTACAAACATCAAGTGGGTGAGCCCGATTTAGTATGTGACAAAAAAAGGGGTGGAATAACTATGGTTTTGGATGAGAAGAATGAGATGGTTCCTATGGTACCAGTTACGGAATGGAAAGTTCATATGGATTATCGAAGGTTGAACACTTGGACATAGGAGGATCACTTTCCTATGCTATTTATGGATTACATATTACACCGTCTCCCAGGTATAGAATGGTATTATTTTCTTAATAGTTATTTGGGGTATAATCAGATTTCTATTAACCCTGAAGACCAATAGTATACCACTTTCATATGTCCATGTGGTATGTTTGCATGCAAGAGGATGCCTTTTAGACTCTGTAATATTCCCGCCACCTTTCATCATTGTATGATGTCTATCTTTTCTGATATAGTGGAGCATACTATAGAGGTTTTTATGGATGATTTCTCAATCATAGGTGATTCTTTTAATGACTATTTGGCCAATTTAGCTAATGTACTTTAGAGATATGAGGAGTGTAACTTGGTGTCGAATTTGGAGAAGTGTTGCTTTATAGTGAAAGAGGGTATAGTCTTAGGGCACAAGATTTCAAAAAAGGGTATAGAGGTTGACTAGGCAAAGATTGGGGTGATTGAAAAATTACCTCCACCTATTTCTGTCTAGGATATTTCTACAGTTCATCAAGGACTTCTCTAAAATTGAAAATCCATTATGCAAGTTATTGGAGAAGGAGGTAAATTTTGTGTTTGATGATGCAGTAAAGTTTGTGTTTGATGATGCATGTCTCAAGGCCTTTGAGAGACTAAAAGAGAAGTTGATTTTTGCTCCTATCATTGTGTCTCCATATTGGTCAATTCCATTTGAAGTGATGTGTAACGCTAGTGGTGTGGCCCTAGAAGTTTTCTTAGACCAAAGAGGCAAGATAATACTTAATCCCATATACTATGCCAGAAAAACAATCAACCTCGCACAAGAAAATTATACTATGACTGAGTAGGAGTTACTTGCAGTGGTGTTAGATTTTGAGAAATTTTGGTCCTATATGATTGGGACCAAAGTCATTATGCATACTAATCATGCAACATTGAGGTACCTTATTGCAAAGAAGAAATCAAAGCCTAGGTTAATTTGGTGGGTACTATTATTGCAGGAAATTTATTTTGAGGTCAAGCACCAATAGGGTACAAACAATCAAGTTGCAGACCATCTATCCCACCGACAAGAAAAGGCAGTACTCAAATTAGGGGATGAGCTTGATATTGATGATAACTTTCCAGATGAGCGGGTCTTGGAAGTATCACAAGACTTAATCCCCTGGTTTGCTGATATCGCTATCTATTTTGCAAGTGTCTTTGTCCCGAAAGAGTTATCCTTTCAGCAGAGAAAATGATTTATGCATGAGGTACGTAAGTTTTTCAGGGACGATCCATTTTTATTTTGGGTGTGTGTGGATGGTAGGATTTGTATTCTTGAAGTTGAGATGATTCATATTTTTGAGGCCTTTCACTCGTCCCCAATTTGGGGTACCATAGTGGTACTCGTACTTCCCATAAGATCTTATAGTGCAGCTACTATTGGACGACTATTTACAAAGATGAACATGACTATGCTTGTGCATATGACCAAGGCCAGCACCAAGGAAATATCTCACGGAAGCATGAGCTCCCCATGACACCTATTCCCGAGCTTGAGTTATTTGATATGTGTGAAATTGATTTCATGGGTCCTTTTGTGAGTTCGTATGGTATAAAGTATATATTGGTAGCTATTGACTAGGTTTCTTATTGGGTGGAAGCGGTTGCACTTTCCAATAATAAGGGCCACAGTATCACCATATTTTTTAAGAACATATTCTCGAGGTTTGGTACTCCACATGCTATCATTTGTAATGGTGGGTCCCATTTTTGTAATCATCTATTTAAGGACCTGATGGAGAAGTATGGAGTAAAATATAAGGTAGAAATACCTTACCATCCCCAAATAAGTGGGTAAGTTGAGGTCAATAATTGTGAGATAAAGCCCATATTGGCGAAGATTGGGAATGCCAACAAGATTGATTGGTCAAGAAAGCTAGACAATGCACTTTGAGCTTACCAAAAAACTTTTAAAACCCTCATAGGTGACCCTCCATATAAGCTTGTGTATGACAAGGCATGCCACTTACTGGTTGACCATGAGCACAAGGCACTATGGGATTTAAAAAAGCTAAATTATTAGTGGAGCAATGCTGCAGACCTAAGAATGAGTAAAGTGAATAATTTGGATGAATTCTAGCTCTGGGCTTACGAGATTGAAGCTTTGTACAAGGAGAAGATGAAGCTGTATCATGACAAAAAGATTGAGAAATGGGCATTTTTGTCTACTGATACATGTTGTATAATTTGAGACTTCGCTTGTTTCCTAGTAAGTTAATGTCCATGTTGTATAATTCACTGTGTTTAGAGTTGACACGCCCCAAAATTAGGCCATGTATTAGGGGTACCTCAAGCCCACGTGAACTGAAAGATGCCCCAAAAACCCATCACAATCATCACAACAATTACATGGGTCGGGAGAATCCCGACCATATAATAAGATAGCGGAAAACATACTTCAAGTCATAACTTAAAAATAAGTCTAAACACTTCATTATATTCATTAACTAACTAATACACCCAAGTCCACAGTCATCCATAATACCTCTATACCCAGAGTTTAGAAATATACATGTTGTGACAAGCCCCCGACAATGGCCAAACCAAGTAAAAAATGACAAAGTCTAAAGATAGGAGACCAAGGATGAATGTCTTCTGAAGAAAGGAAGCTCACCACCCCAAAGTCAATGCACGAATGACTTTGATTGTCTAATCACTACACAAGAAGAGAAGAAGATGCTCGGGGCCCTATGTCAAGTGGGGACATAGCATCTGGAGAAGTTTAGCAATGATAGCTTGTAACTCAAGGAAAAGGATAAAATTGTAATACCCCATACTTCTACCTAGCTTAAAATCGTCCCAAAAATGTTAAAGACTTTCTTTAAAAGATGAATCCAATTTTATTCCTGTGGAATTTTCAAGATTTTAACTTTTTTTTCATGGGAAATTAAATAAACTTTTCATGGATATCAAATTTGCCAGAATTCGACACCCGAACGAAGAGTTAGAGCCATTTTAGTAAGACAGTATACCTCCTGAGCCATCAACACATCGCGGAGCATGCCAAAATGGCAATCTTCAAAATCCTGTGGGCCTCCGCTATTATGGAGCATCGCGCCAATGCTCAAATCTAAATTTTTTTATTTCCAGTGTCTCAGCGCGATACCACTGCATCGCGGTAAGATTCAAGGTCCCATCCAGTATTGCAATGCATTTCACCGTGTCGCACCGTCAATCCAGTTTCCAGTTGGCAATTTCCAGAGGCATAATGCAATAGCACCGCGGGCAGATTGGGTTTTCAGTGACAAAAAATAAAAACTTTATAAGGGCAATTGGATGTTTTCCATGACCTAGATCGGCCTTTAACCATGAAACTAAGCCCTAAAAACCCTATCACATAACTTTTCCTCACTTTTTCTCAAGAACAAAATCCTTCTCTCTCAAGAACAATAATCCTAGCTCTCAAATTCAAGGGCAAAATCACAAGAACTCTCCATCAATCTTTCTAAATTCATTAACTCAGGTACGTAAATTGTTCATTCATGGATTCATTTCGTCCATTAAGCCCAAGAATCAAGTTTTAAATCATGTATTATGAATATTATGTTATGGGTTGTTTATGTTTATATGATTGATGTTGTATGTTTCCCATATTGGAATCTTAATGTGTTTTTATGGAATTACGTTAGTATATGATTTTAAATCCATGAATTGAGTGGTTTATGAGGTGTTAATTGATGATTATACCTATGCCCTAAGTGGTGCATGTAAGTTGTTTAATAAAATGCCTAGAAGACTAGAAATCATGTAATATAGTTCAATTGTGACTTAAGTGATGGATTTATGTTTTACCCTTATGTTCAAATAGCTCCCATGCTATTGATGTGCAATGTAGATATTGTTGAAATGCTCATGATGCTAGAATATGGAATTATGACATTGATTATATGCATTCCTTCCAAGTACAAGATTATGATAACCATGTACTTCATAAAATCCCCAACTTATTGTATTATGAATTGTTGATATTGGTCATGCGTTCAGGAAGTGTCAAGTTTTGTCAGTTTCATGCTATCGAGTCCTGGGGGTACTTGTACACGACAATTTAGCTGTATTCCTAGAGCCAGTGTCATGTTTTGATGATATCCTCAGTCAATCCATGTTCAGTAGAATTTCGTCAGTCATGTGACTCAGGAAAACTCAGTAAACTCAGTAATCCAATAATCTAAAAAAGTTTAGTACTTCAGTAATCTCAGTAGTATTCCGCCAGTCAATGAAGCTCAATGAAATTAGTCAAGTTCAATTTAGTTAATCATGTTAAGTGTCTATTCAGATAGGAGTAGGATTCAGGACCGAGTGAATCCAGAGATGAGGACACACACTGTCAGCCAGTAGAGGATGTGATCCTTAGTAGCAATCCCTGCATTACAGAACTATGTAGCTAGCATAGGTTGAGATGTACCCTTACGAGTTTAGGGACTATACATCTCATTTGAGGTTTTCTTACAAGAGGGGTTAACGAAAGAGCTCCCTGTCAGAGAGGGTTTACTCACAACTTGTCTTTACCCATGGCACGATACTGACACCCTTCCATCTGGGGTTATAGGTTGGACCCCACCAGTTCAGATTTGGGGCATGTCGATTAGATGATTACCTCCCACAGTCTCAGTTTTAGATTCAATCTCAGTAATAGAACTCAATCCAGTTCTATAGATTTCAGGACTATTAGACACAGTCACTCAGCTCAGTACGAAACTTAGCTAGTTCCATCAACTTTTAGGACTGTTAGACATTGTCACTTAGCTCAGTATGGAACTCAGCTAGTTCCATCAGATTTCAGTACTACCAGACACAGTCACTTAGCTCAATATGGAACTCAGCTAGTTCTATCATATTTCAGGACTATCAGATACAGTCATCCAACTCCGTATAATATTTAGATTAGTTATTTATAATCAGGACTGTCAGAAATAGTCTTTCGATTATCAGTTAGTTGTAAACTCAGATATCAGTAAATCCATGTTGTCAATATTCTCAATAGTCAGAACTCAATATTCAGTCATATCACAACCTCAGTTATAGTTATGTATTTATGTATGTATTCTCATATTCATGTATACAGTCAGTTAGTATTGTTCATGCATATGAACCCTTTATATTCAGCCTACCTCACTTGCATACCAGTACATTCAACATACTGATGCATTTTTGCTATGGTGTTTTATACCATAGGTTTAGAAGAACGAGATCCTGAGTATCCTTAGTAGATCAGACGTTCAGCAGCTAAACTAGTAGTGAGTCCTCAACATTCGAGGATAGCATGATTATTCTATTACTTTATTATTTCAGTAGTTCGGAGTTAGTTGGGGACATGTCCCATCAACTCTATAAATTTCAGATTGTTAGAGGCTTTCAGACTACAGTTCAGATAGTTTATTTTAGTTTTAGGTATTGTTATACCCCATTAAAGACATTGTTTTATATTCAGTATTAGTTTAGTTTTGAACCATATGGTCGTACAGCTTATATACCGCATAATTATAGTATATTATTCAGTGCTCAGTTACAGATATCAGTCATGGGTTAGCTAGTGGTCCTTCGGGGTCATGAGCATCGTGTAACATTTCGGGTACTAGATTCGGGGCATTACAAACTTGGTATCAGAGCCTAAGGTTCAAAAGTGTCCTAGAAAGTCTGAAAAACCGTATCGAGTAGAGTCATGTGCAGAGATGTGTTGTGCACCACACTTATGTGTAGGAGGCTATGAGATATTTTAGGAATAGTTTCCCTCTTTTAGTATTCATGTTGTGCCAGTAAGCATAATCTCCAATTAATTTCTTAGTCCAATCCACTTCTTCCTCTTTCTTACAGAATATGCCTTCCAAAGGGGCTAGCGAAAGGAGAATCGGTAATCAGTCAGCACCTCAGTCCGTTTAGGCAGATCCCCTGGATGAACATGTTTCCCATGCAAAATTTAGGACTGCCTTTTCTACTCTAGCCAATTCAGTCATTACTCAGAATGACCAGCTGTTGTTCTGGCCAACCCAGTGGCCAATTCAGCTGCAGCCAGGATTTGAGACTTTACCTAAATAAATCCTCCCTTATTCTCAGGTTCTAAGTCCAAAGAGGATCCACAAGAAGTCCTCGACTAGGTTTAAAAAGTCACAAACATCATGGGAGTGACTTTCAGTAAGAGTACAGGGTTAGCCATATATCAGCTATAAGATATAGCTGATACATGGTTTAAAAACTGGAAGGTAGACAGAGGTACAGATGTAGAGGCCATAGAATAGGAAGAGTTTGCTACAGCCTTCTTTGATAGATTCTTTCCCATAGAGTAGAAAGAAGCCAATGTGTTAGAGTTCCTCAATATCAGACAAGGTAACATGAGTGTAAAAGAATACTCCCTTAAGTTCACCTAGTTAGCCAGGTATGCTCCCCATGTAGTAGCAGACAGTAGATCCAAAATGAGTAAGTTTGTGTCTGGGTTTTCAGGTAGAGTGGTAAAGGAGTATAGGAGTGAGATGTTGCTTAAGGAAATATACATATTTAGACTTATGGTCCATGCTCAATAGATTGAAGAGAAGAAAATTAAGAAGAAGGAGAGAGAGAATAAGAGAGCCAGAATAGGTAGTAATAGTTTTTCTCAGCCAGGGTCGCAGGTGGTAACCATTCTCAGCATAGACATAAGTTTTCAGTTCTAACTCCTTCCTCAGCCAGTGCTTCAGTTCCTAAGTTCAAAAATGGTGGCAAAGATAGGGGGCCAGGCTCCAAATCTCAGAATAGTGGAAGAATTATTTGCACTCATCCGATTTGCAAAGAATGTGGTAAGTATCATATGGGTAGAAGTAGAGCCGGCAGTGATGTGTGTTTTGGAAGTGGCGAGATAGGTCACAAAGTCTGAGATTGTCCTAGGACTGGTCATCAAAGTCAGCATAGTCATCCTTCAGCTCAGTCTGATCGCTTGAATCAGCAGGGTGCCAATTCCAGCGCTATCAGTGGGCAACGCCCAAATAGACTTGTTGCACTTCAGTCCCGATAATATCAAGAAAGTTCTCCTGATGTAGTCATTGGTATGTTATAGTTCTTTCACTTGCATGTTTACGCTTCTTCAGATTCAGATGCTTTTTTTCTTTTGTAACTTTAAGGTCAGACCAAATGTTAACAGGACCTTTTCGAGTCTCCACCCCAGTGAGTCAGTCTAACACAGCCCGACAGGTATACAGGAACTGTCTGGTTATGATAGCTCAAAAAGTCAGGCCTTCAGGATTTTGGTAATGATGCTAGTATGTGTAGAAATTTAGTACGAGAAGACTATTCTCGACCCATTCCTACCTGAGTGCAAAGTTTTGTACTTCAACCATCATGATACTTATGCATGCTTTATGTTTTAGTTCCATGAACACAGCTTACATTCACACACTTCTCTTAGGATCATGTGCATTTCAAGTTCCTAGTATGAGGAATCCCAGTTCACTCAACATTACGAATCATGTTCCATGAGTACAGAAATTCTAGACTCAGGTCATGCAGCTCATGACTCATATACTCATGTCTTGTCTTATAGTATGTTCAGCCCACATGATTCATGCTCCACTCCTAATGATCAGCCAAACTCAAACTATGTCATGTATACCCTCAGTTTAGATCCCTTAGTGAATCCGTTAGGATGATGTTCTATCCCTCAAGTCTCAGTTACGGAGTCAGTTCAGTAATTAATATTCAGTAAAGGACTCACATAGTCCTACAAAACCATGGCTTTAGTTATCAGTTACTTAGCCATCAAAATTTAGTACTTCAGTACAATTCTAAACCTTAGTAATCAGAAACTAGTATTCAGTCCAAGCTATAGACTTAGTTACAGTTATAGTATCAATTATCGTCTTAGCTACAATCTCAGTCCTAGTCCTAGCCCAGTAATTGGGTTGGTAACTCAATTTATTTTTGAGCTTACTCGACCATAGCATATAGTTATCAGTTACTCAGTTGTCAGCCTTCCAGCACCTCAGTTTACAAGACTATTCCAGAATCATGTTGTACTCCTGGTGTTGTATTCTCAAATAATACAGCTACCCTTAATTTCTGCTCAGTTATCTCATGTCACTCAGTCAGTCCTTATCTCCTATGCATAATGCTCTACAGTTGCAGTCCAGTTATTCAAGACTAAGTATAGTTCCATTTTGCTAACCCAGTATTCAGCTATCAGTCATTCAGTTAATTAGATAAGTTATTATATTTAGGCATTCGTCCTCAGAACTCATGCAAATATTTTCAGTAGTCTCAAGTGAATAAGAAGTATTTCAGTTAAGCATAAGTTTTCAGTATGAGTTAGATCGATCAACCAGTAATTCAGTTTAACAATCAGGCAACAAGTTCGTACAATGCGGTTTCCCATCTTTCCTCCTATTCCTACTATCAAAAATTTCAAGAATGTAACTATTCCAAGATAGAAAGTCCCAGTAGTTGCAAGATCAGCTCAGCTCGCGTATTATATCTTAGTTTTAGATCCCAGATATTCAATCACGATTCAGTTCATAGGTGCCCGATGCATCATCCCAGTTTTCCTCAGTATCTCAGTCAAATCAGTATTCTTCTAGGGACATAATGTCCCAATGGGGAGATGCTCTATAACCTCCGAGCTATCATGCCCTAAACCCTTTAATTTCTCTTTGTGTAACAAATCTAGTTTGGAATTGTGGGTACCCATAGGTTGACCCTCTAGCTCTAATATCATACGTAAGACATGTACTCAATGGCTTAATTTAGTTCACGATACCCAATTCATGTCATATGTTATAGACTCAGCCATGTTCTTAGGTTCCCATTTGCGTGTTCAGACATAATCTCGAGATAAGGTCAAAAAATTTTATGTGTTTGAAAATCTATCCCATGAAGGGAGTAAAGAGGTTCAGCAAGAAAGTAAAGCTCAGTCCCTGCTATGTCGGTTCCTTCAAAATTCTCAGTCACTTTGGCAAAATAGCTTATGATCTTGAGTCGCCTTCAGGTCTAGCTTTAGTGCATCCAGTCTTTCATGTCTCCTTGCTTAAGAAATGCATAGGTGACCTAGCAGTCGTAGTCCCTATTGAGGTCGTAAATACTCAGAACAACCTCTCTTATGAAGAGATTCCAGTCAAAATCCTTGACTACCAGTAGACTAAGGAACAAAGAAGTCCCTCTAGTCAAAGTTTTTTGGCGGAATCAGTCCGTTGAATGAGCTACTTGAAAAGCAAAAGCAAACTTGCGATCCAAGAACCCTCACCTCTTATCTACAAAACTCAGACTCAACCCAAGGTAATAGCTTTCCTTAAAGCTTATTCAATTTCATGTTTAAATTTCAGTTACAAACCAAGTTCATGCTTGGATTCCCATTTTAAACTTGGTATCCATTTACCATTGCATACTCAATCATATGTTCATGCATCATATCAGTCATCTGTTCATGCATCAGACATGTATTCTCCTTATGAGAAACTCAGTTATCAGAAATCTTAGACATGTATTCATGAGTCAGTTAAGTCATGAAATCATGCATCAGATATGCATGCTCAGTATGAATCTCAGAAATATCTGTCAGGTAGTCATGTTTCAGTTGCTTATGTTCAGTATGAACTTCAGCTCATCAATTCTCCCATTTCAATTAGTCTCATTTGAGGATGAATATTCCCAAGGGGGAGATATTGTAATACCCTGTACTTCAACCTAGCTTAAAATCATCCTAAAAATGTTAGACTTTATTTAAAAGATGAATTCACTTTTATACATGTGAAATTTTCAAGATTTTTACTTTTTTGTGTGGAAAATTGAATAAGATTTCCATCGATATCAAATTCGCCCAAATCTGACACTCGGGCGAAGAGTTAAAGCCATTTTAGTAATACAGTGTGCCACCTGAGCCATCAACGCGTCGGAGGGCATGCTAAAATGGAAATCGTCAAAATATAGTGGGCCTCCGTGATTAAGGCGCGTCGCACTAAGGCTCAAATCCAGAGTTGTCAATTTCCAGTGTCTTAGCAAGATACCGCCACATCGCGGTAAGATTCCAGGTCCCATCTAGTATTGCAACGCGATTTCACCGCATTGTGCTGTCAACCCAGTTCCCAGTTGACAATTTCCAATGGCACGATGCGATAGCACCGTTTTAGGCTAGGTGCCCAAATTGGGTTTTCAAGGAATAAAAATAAAAACCTTCTAAAGGCAATTGGGTCTTTTTCTATGACCCAGATTAGCCTTTAACCATGAAATTATGCCCTAAAAACCCTATCACATCACTTTTTCTCAAGAACAAAATCCTTCTCTCTCAAGAACAAGAACCCTAGCTATCAAATTCAAGAGCCAAATCACAAGAACTCTCCATCAATCCTTCTAAATTCATTAACTCCGTATATATAGTGTTCATTCTTGTATTCCTTTCATCCATGAAGCCCAAGAATCAAGTTTTAAATCATGTATTATGAATATTATGTACAGTCAGTTAGTATTGTTCATGCATATGAACCCTTTGTATTCAGCCTACCTCACTTGCATACCAGTACATTCAACATACTAACGCATTTGCGCTATGGTGTTTTATACCATAGGTTTAGAAGCACGAGCTCCTGAGCATTATGTTCAGCAGCCAGACTAGTAGTGAGTCCTCATCATTCGAGGATAGCATGATTATTTTATTACTTTATTATTTCAGTAGCTTGGAGTTAGTTGGGGACATATCCCATCAACTCTACAGATTTCAGACAGTTTAAAGGCTTTCAGACTACACCATACTTCAGACAGTTTATTTCAGTTTTTGGTATTGTTATACCCCATTACAGACATTGTTTTATTTTCAGTATTAGTTCAATTTTGAATCTTTGGGCCTTAAAGCTTATATTCCGCATAATTATAGTATATTAGTTAATGCTCAGTTACAAATATCAGTCATGGGTTAGCTTGTGGTCCTTCGGGGTCATGAGCACCGTGTAACATTTTGGGTACCAGATTTGGGGCGTTACAAAAATAGCATCATCATTCAATAACAAGCAATATATCATATCCAATCACATTCATAACCTTGTCCATATATATAGACATATCACATGCTAATCAAGGGGACAAAATTTATCCACACTTCGGAACCACTCATTCATCATATATGAAATGGTGGACTCCAACCTTCCACACTTATATATCAAGCATTTCTCATTAGGCATAAGACTCTAACCATATTCACATATCATCAAGTTAGGGACTCGAACCACATACACATACATTTAAGCGAGGGATTCTAACCACTGACACACATTCATATAAGTGAGAACTCTATCCACTCACACACATTCATTCAAGAAAGGGATTCTAACAACGTGGTCATATATTTGGTAAGGGACTCTAACCTCATGCCACATTAGATAGGGGACTCTAACCCTAAGCTAATTTAATTGGCAAGGCACTTCAACTTCATAAGATCTCGTTATGCAAGGGACTTTAACCATAAGCGATTTCATTAGGCAAGGGACTTTAACCACAAGCCAACACGACTAACATTAGTCAACATTGGGACTCTAACCCTTTGTCCATGCACCCACATATATTTAATTCCCACATAAAGACTTTAACCCATTTAGCCAATTCAACATCATAAATGACCACATGGTCCTTATGGGAGCCTTCAGTGCTCATCCATTTCAATAAGCCAACACTTTAACTCAAATCATCATACAATTCAAACTATGGTCCTCAAGACCCTTACAAGTCATTCATAGTTCATTAGCAATTCTATACCACAATTTAGTCCCACACATAATTCACATTCATTTTCATTATTCATCAATCCATTAAGGTCGTCAATTACACAATACATGGCTCACTTTACCTTCACAATGTCATTTATCAAGCATTCGTACATCTTGGTCCATTGCCCTAGTTCACAACATCATCATCATGTAACTAGACATTTCACTTAGACATTTTCACAAACACCTTGTGTACATGTCTTTACCAAGGCCAATTTATGGTAGAAACCATCAATACTGGGGTTACTCAGGACCCACATGTTATACCACATATAACAAGCATTCACATGTGCAAACTACCATCAGTAACATTTATAAACATAAGTTTCAGCAAGAATAATCATTATTCATCATTAGGAAACAAATCCTTTTTCATTTGATTTCAAAACCACCATGTACACTTACTAATCCAAGTGTGAAATAAATGGGTTTAGAGTTATTTAGAGAGGGGAAGAGGTACATTCCTTAAACAAGATAAATCACCAATAATATGGACTCCCCTTTGCCTCTTGAAGACCACTCTTGAAACCCTAGCCTCCAATTCTTCAAGATGAGCTAAAGAGAGTATTCAGGGTATTTGATCCATCAAAATAGATGTTTAGGAGTATACACACAGTTATATAGTGAGAGGTCTTAGGGTTTTAGACATGGGAAATCACCACAAGGCCCTTAGTTAAAAACTGTAAAATGACCCCATCTAGGGGTACGACTCCTCTATACGACTAACTAGGGAACCATACCCTAGGGTACGAGTGGTACCTTGACTCCTACCCTAGGCTCCTCCTAGGACTTTTACACTGGTTAAGGTATGAGTGGACACCCTTGAGTCATATCCAAAGGGTAAGACTCGTGCCCTAACCATATGCACAACTCGTATAAAAAATAGTCCACTTGAGTTGAGACGTCACTCCTTATAATTGAGTTGGGTACTACTCGTATGCATTGGTTTCGATTGAAGGGTGGTCATGTTGTATAGGAGACAATGTACTACCCTATCATGTTGGTTAAGATATGAGTGAGGGGAGGGGAGGAGGATATGACTCGTATCCAAGGGTATGACTCAATCACCTAGTCATACCCACCCTAGTGACATCAAATGATGAAGTTTTGTAAAGGGTCCAAAACCTAGGTGTTTCAATTCTCCCCCACTTGGATCATTTGTCCTCGAATGAGGAGTAAGGGAGACATAAACATAAGTTAACATATCAATACATATCAAATCAACCTTTACACAATGTTAAAGCATGCAATCAACAAGGATACAAGGAAATCATGCTCATCATCAATACATTATTCATTTCATCGACTTCGAGACTCAAACCCATTACTCATCAACACTTACTCATTTCACAACCTTGGGACTTCAACCCATTGACTTTCAAATATATAAAGAAACTCAAAGCGTTGTGTACTTTAACCCATCATCTATCAAAGACATAAATAAATTCAAGGTACTAGGGACTTAAACTCATCATAACAAGATACACGTAATTTTAATGCATTAGGGACTTGAACCCATGGTCTAACAAGACAAAATCAATTCAACCTTGGGGACTTTATCCTATTATCCAAATAAGACATAACTCAATTTGAAACACTGGGGACTTCAACCCATTGTCTATTAAAGACATAAATCAAGGCAAGGGAATTAACACATACCTCCATAACAAGTTCCCGAACTGGGAAATAAATGAGGATATTTGGACTTCATATCCTCTTTCGCTTCCCACATAGCTTCCTCGGACTTTTGGTTCCTCCATAGAACCTTCACCAAAGCCACTTCTTTCGTTCTCAACCAGAAAACTTGCCGATCCAAGATCCTCATCGGGATCCCCTAATAGGATAAAGAGTCTGAAATACCGATATCATTCAACGGAACAACCATTGAAGGATCAGACATAATTTATGCAATATAGAGACATGGAAAACTGAGCAAATGGAGTTCATACTAGAAGGAAACTTCAACTTATAGGAACATTGCCAACCCTCTTCACAGTTAACTAGAGATTAACATAGGACTAAGCTTCCCTTTTTTATAAAACCGCATCAGTCCCTTCATGGGAGACACTTTCAAGAATACCCAATCGACAACACCAAACTCTAAGTCCCTACGTCTCACATCCGCATAGGACTTTTTTCTACTTTGAGCGATTTTCAAACTATCACGAATCACCTTAACCTTCGATAAGGATTAGTGAACTAGATTGGGTCCAAGCAACTTACCCTTGCCGACCTTGTACCACCCAATAGGATATCGATATCTCCTACCATATAATGCCTCAAAAGGCACCATGACAATACTAGAGTGGTAACTATTAATATAGGTGAACTCAATCAAAGGAAAGTGGTCATACAAACTACCACTAAAGTCAATCACATAAAACTGCAACATATCCTCAAAAGTTTGGATGGTCCTTTCCGCTTGCCCATCTATTTGCGGGTGGAAAGCGGTACTAAGGCACACTCTAGTACCCAAACCCTTTTGGAATGACTTCTAAAAGTGGGATGAAAATGGAGGACCACAATCCGAAATAATAGAGACCGAAGCACCGTGCAACTTCATGATCTCTATAAGATACAACTTAGCATAATCTTCCACTAAGAAATTTCTCCTCATAGGCAAGAAGTGAGTGGAATTATTCATTCTATCAATAATAACCCAAATGGAATCACATTGATTTCGAGATTTAGAAAGACCAATAATGAAATCCATGTTAATTACCTCCCACATCTATTCGGGTAATAGGATTTCTTGATACAATCCCCGAGCCTCATGTCTTCAACTTGCACTTGTTGACACACCATACACTTGGCCACATAACTAGTCACATCACATTTCATATTACCCCACCAATAAAACTCTCTAAGATCATGATACATTTTGGTGGAACTGGGATTTATAGCATACCAGGATTCATGAGCCTCGGCCATGACCTTTTCCCTCAATCCACCGATGTCGGGAACGCATAGCCTACCTTGGTATCTCAAGATACTATTACCACCAATCACAAAGTCCGCAACTTTATGTTGACCCACATTACTCTTGATCTTCATAAAATCAGGGTCCAAAGCTTTCCTTTCCTTTATCTCAACAATAAGAGATGACTGAGATGCCAAAAGCACAATACACCACCGTCCTTTGAGTCTACAAGTAAAACTCCAAGATTAGCCAAACGGTGAATGTCTTTCACCAATTCCCACTTATCCCCAATCTACATGGGCCAAACTCCCAATAAACAATCTACTAAGAGAATTTTCGACTACATTAGCCTTACCGGGATGGTAATGAATTCTCATATCATAGTCTTTCAACAGCTCAAGCCACCTTCTTTGCCAGAGATTTAACTTTTTTTGAGTAAACACATATTGGAGGCTCTTATGATGCAAAAAGATATCAATATGAACCCCATGTAGGTAATGACCCAAAATATTTAACGCAAAGACCACGACTAACAACTTTAAGTTATGGGTAGGGTAGTTTTTCTCATGAACTTGCAATTACCTAGAAGCATAGGCCACCACCCTATCATGTTGCATCAACACACAACCAAGACCGACACAAGAAGAATTACAATAAACCATAAAACCATCACTACCCTCAGGCAAGGATAAAATTAGAGTCAAAGTTAATTTATCTTTCAACTTCTCAAAACTACCCTCACATGCATCGGACCATAAGAAATTGACCTTCTTTTGGGTTAATTTGGTCACCGGGGCAGCTATAGTAGAGAAACTCTCCACAAACCTTCTATAGTAACTGGCTAGACCCAAGAAGCTCCAAATATAGGTTGGAGTCGTAGGTCTAGGCCACTTCTTAACCGTCGTGACCTTTTGGGGGTCTACCATGATCCTTTAACTAAGGATGACATGACCAAGAAAAGCTATGCCTTTCAACCAAAACTCACACTTGGAGAATTTTGCATACAAATAATGATCCTTCAAAGTTTTCAACACGACACGGAGGTGATCTATATGATCCACCCCACTCTTAGAATAGACTAAGATATCATCAATGAAGATAATGACAAATATGTCCAAGAACGGATAGAAAATCCTATTTATCAAGTCCATGAATACCGCTAGGGCATTGGTCAACCCAAAAGACATGCCAAGAAACTTATAGTGACTATATCGGGTTCTAAAGGCAGCCTTAGGGATATTCGCATCCCTAATCTTAAGCTGATGATAACCCGATCTATGATCAATCTTAGAGAAACACTTCGCATCGTAAAGTTAATCAAGCAAATCATTGATCCTAGAAAAAGGATATTTTTCCTGTAATGTCACTTTGTTCAACTGACGATAATCAATGTACGTATGAAGAGAGCCATCCTTCTTGTACACAAATAACACGGGAGCACCCCATAGAGACACAATAGGGCAAATAAAACCTTTATCTAAGAGGTCTTTCAATTACTCCTTAAGCTCTTTTAGCTTTGCTAGAGCCATTCCATAAGAAGGGATAGAAATCGAATGAGTGTCCGAAACAAGGTCAATCCCAAAATCAATTTCCCCATCAGGAGGAACACCTAAAAGGTCATCGATAAATACCTAGGGAAACTCATTAACCACGAGAATGGATTCTAGAAAAGGCTCTTAGAATCTTTAACTCAGACCAAGTAATACACACATCCCTTTGAAATCCACTTTTGGGCCTTTAGATAGCAAATGAACCTTCCATTAGACACTAAGGAACCACCTTCCCATACAATGACCAACTCATTAGGGAATTTGAACATGACCCTATGGTTTCGACAATCTAAAGAAACATAGCAAGAATGTAACTTATCCATCCCCAAAATAACATAAAATACAACCATATCCAACTCTACCAAGTCAACAAAAGTATCCCTACTACCAAATGATATAACACACCCCTTATAGACCCTTCTAACAACCACAGGATCTCTGATCGAGGTAGAAATAGAAAAGTGAACTGACAGACTCTCGTGACCATAATAAAAATGTACAGCCATATACGGGGTCTAATAAGAAAGAGTAGACACTGGATCAAGCAAAAAACACACATCACTAGAGAAATATCTCAATATACCCGTGATGATAACGGGAGATGCCTCAGAATACTAGCAAGTGCATACAAGTGGTTTCGACCAATGCCGGTGCCAAAAATAGAAGCACAGGCAAACATAGCACCCTTCGATGCGGGAGTAGATGAAGTAGCAATAGGGAACCTATTGGTTAATGATGCTGCTAGGAAGGGGTACTCACACTGCATGTGCCCAACTTGACCATAATAGAAATATTTATTTCTCCCTTTCTCATACAGACCACAATGACTCTGACCACAGAATTTGTAAAGAGGGCGAGATGGAGCCGACTGAGCACCACTAGCCTGGAATTAGGCACCATTTGCCTGGGACCCACCACTAAACTGAGTCCAATGATCACCCAAAAACTTTGGTAAGAATAGCGAACACTAACTGAGGACAAATCATTCAAACTCCTTCGCTTCTTCAATGGCCACTTGCCACCATCACCAACACTATGCTCAAAAGGCAAAAATTTCTTTCCTTGCCTCTCACTAAGATCAACTTGCTTCTTTTTCTCTGCTTCCACTTGTTACAAATACACAATCAAACAGATGATATGAAAAGGTAAAATGGGGTTGTTGGAGATTAGCAAATAATTGTTGGTCACTTTAGTTTCAGTGTTTGTAATCAAGAGTTTATGAAAAAATAGAATTATGTTCACTATGGGTTTTGGTACTTGACAGATGCTAATAGTGATTTAAGATTCTCACAATAGGTAGGAACAACATATTATCTTTATCAAAGTTATGCCTAAATGTCTCTCGACCTACTTAAGCATTTAATTACCTAATCCTCTCAGACTTAGGGAATTTATATTCACTAATTACACTTCACCTCAGGTTAATTAACCTTGTTACAGTATCAATTATTAAACGGAAGGTTGGTAGCTTCCAAGTCCCTGTCAATAATTCACTTTCTACTATAGTTGAATTCTTATCTCAAGCAAATCAAAGCAGGTGCTATCTATCGTTTGCAACCAATAGACAATAATTAAAACCTCAAAATTATCAAGGAGTCCTATCACCTTTAGAATCTTAAACACTTAGCAACTTACCACGACCTAACCCATAGATCCCATAATTTGGGTTAAAGGGATTTACCCACTCATAATGTAATAATTGATACAATAAGTTGAATTCATAATTTGAAAGATGAACTTACAGCAAGATGAATAGCAACGAGTGTTTCTCATATTAGATCAAAGTAGAAATCCCAAAATATCAATGATAATATCTTCAAAGTTAATTACTTTATTCAAGCCAAAAAACTAGAGAAAAAATAACAAAATATGTGTGTTCCAAAATAGGTTTAGAATGTCGAGTGCCAGCCAATATATTCGCCTCCCGATATGTTCAGCCTCCTTTTTATAATTAGAAAACCCTAACATATGCTTTAAATACTTCATCCTAATTATGGAAACAAAATTACAGAGTTCAGTAATTTCTCAATCAGGTGATGATATTTTGTGATGCCTTATCAGGAGTCTGACGACTTATCACAGATGTCGTCAGCTCCTCTTTGCTTTAGACATTCGCTGCCTTAGGCTGAAGATGAAGCGTGAAGGCTTATCAGATCTGTGATGACTTATCACAAATGTTATCGATGATTTACTTCAGCTCTCATGTTCTGCCTTAGGCTAACGACGATCTTGATGGCTTATAAGACCTCTGACGGCTTATCACATATTATCGTCACTTCTTCCACCTGAATCCCATTCTCCATTTAAGGCTGATGATGAAGCTGATAACTTATCAGAGTGCTGATGACTTATCGAGAATGTTGTCAGCCACACTTCCCTTCTATTTTCTTTAGACTTTAACTCTTTTACTTCCATCATTGTTGGTTCTCTTACATCTTGACTTTTACTGTAATATCAAAGAGAAAACAATCAAAAATAACAAAAGTTGCTTAAGACTTTGCAATTATTCTCAGTTAAAAGCCTCAAATGTATTAGCATCTACTCACACATCAACACCCTCAACTTAAAACAATTTCTTGTCCTCAAGCAACTAAAACACAACCAAAAGGATACAGAGTACATTCGGCAGTCAACCATTCATATTATCTCAAAACATCTTCACCATCTCCAAGGTTAATTAATTTAAAAACAATAACTGTGTATATTATTGAAGAACAATAATGCGACACACAGGAATAAAGATATGGCATCAATTCAGCATCAACAACCATGCATGTACCACTTAAGTTAGCAACTAGAAACTTAACCTGTGTGCCCTAACTATAAAGAAGTCCCACTTCACATATATCAGACATTACATATGTAACCATGGGGACAATCACCAGACACTCACTCTCAGAATAAAGTTCCAATCAATGTATGTCGAATACCATAGGCTTGCCCTTATTTTCATTACCAAGACTTTCAGACAAGTCAACTAGGATTACTCTAGGTATTCTCTTAGGCTTGTAATGTAGGCTAGATGCTGGTATGATACTCAATGATATTTAAAGTGACTAAGCCTCCTTGACACTACACTAGCTTTTGGGGTTTCAATCATTAACCTTTTTCTATTCTTCTCTTTGCTTGATCATACTTATTCAGGATGGGTGTGGTTCTTTTCTACAATCACTTTTTTTTTCACAACTTTTCTTTTCTTTCTCTTTTTCACTACACCCAGCTTTTTATTCTTTTCTTTTACTCTGCCTTTATTCATACTCATTTTACATCATGCACCCCTATGATAGTAACCCTCAACTTAGGATATTTTCCTAAGTCAAGGTGCACAGTGTCCGAGGAGGACCAGGGCCAAAACAGGTTCATTCTGATACAAATGGAAAGGTGATAGGTACAATAAAAAGAATAGGCATTCAAGCTAAAAATCAAGATCAAGGGATATTATTTACACATGAAAGGTCATTTAGGATAAAAGTGGACTAATATCAACAACGGCCTATGATCCTTTCCTAATCGCTATCCTACAACCAAGGTAACACATAACGGGAACTAGGTAGCATAACGGGAACTAGGTAGTATCTCACACACACATGACACAAACGTACAACACAAGCTATTACCCATTCAGTTCATGCAATTGTTTAGCAATGGATATCATGTCACTAGTGCTAATGTCATAACAAGATGCACAGTGGTCACACATAAATGCATATCACACAGTTATAAAATAAACCATTGGAGAGGTGTTCAAAAATTAATAAAATATGTTAGCTGCCTAAGGTACTTGTATTTCTCCAAGTCAACTACAACATTTTACAACAAATCACAATAAACCTAAACATGTCAGCTCTATTGGGAACAAGACTCTAGGGAAAAGAGGCAAAACAACAAAAACCCCAAGAGAACATGAACATCCACAAGTAGCCCCACCCTCAACTTAAAATCATGCATGTCCCCAATGCGTCAAACTAAAGCAAGAGAGTCAGAAATATACCTATGGCACCATGGGTGCGAAGATCTGATGTCAATCACAAATACGAATACAAACAACAAAATACCTTGGGTTGCCTCCTAAGAAGCGCCTAATTTAGTGTCGCGGCACGACCAAACTCAGTTTTTTCCTCCACCTTGAGGATATGAATTTCACCCCCAACTTAGAGTCCATCTTCTTGCCTCATTTATAGATGGGTAGTACAAAAATTAAGAAGTCGAGTAATGAATTCAGCATGGTAAACCACTCGGCCTTAAAGTGAGGTGTGTTTTTATTTTGCTTATCAAGTGTAAAATAAAGAATATAGGGATTTTGTTCCTTATCTTCACACTCTTCCACTATTTTAGATGATTCCACAGACAAGATATCATCTAAATATAATGTGGAAAAATGCTTTGAGTGAGGCCCAACTAATTCTACTTCAAAATTTATACTATCTACTACACACTCACTTTTATTCACCTTCTCAATGTCACTCTCAAGATCAAGATGACAATCGAATAATTGCGATTCTTGAGTTTTCTCCTTAAATTGGCTAATGTCCTCCTCATATTCTTCTTTGTTTAGCCATTGTAAATATGGTGGGAGTGGAAATGCTTTTATCTCTGCCCACAGCTGTTCTTGATTCTCTAAAATTTATTTCATCAATTTGTTCGCTTGAATCATGATAGCACACATATCTTCAGTATGATCACTTTGACCACAAGCCAAACACCAAGTTACAGTAAGTAGGACAATATCCACATCATATTGTTAAGGTCTCGTCCATGAACTTCCAGGTAAATTTGGATAGCAAGCCTCAAAATATGGTCCCCCCATAATAAAAACAAGAATCGTCATCACTCAAAAAACTATCTATCAATGCTGACATCTCAAGAAAGGAGTGAGAAAAATAAAATTAAAAGAAAATAAACTAAAAAAATATTTACAAGTTTGAATTCAAGATAGTAGGCTAAAATTCCAAACCAACTCAAAACGCCAAATTGTTCCCCAGCAATGGCTCCATTTTTGATAACGCTCAACATACATGTCAATCTAGTGTAAGGCGGTCGTCGCCAATATATTTACCCAACTTTTGGAGTGGAGGTCGAATCCACAGGGAACAATGTAAGTGACGATTAAACTAATTTAAAACTATAGCTACAAATTGAATTCAAACAGATGATACAAAAATATAATTGGGGCTTTTAGAGATTAGCAAATAATTGTTGTTCACTTTAGTTTCAGTGTTTGTAATCAAGAGTTTATGGAAAACCAGAATTATGTTCACTATGGGTTTTAATACTTGACATATGCTAATAGTGATTCAAGATTCTCACGATAGGTAGGAACAACAGATTATCTTTATTGAAGTTATGCCTAAATATCTCTCGACCTACTTAAGCATTTAATTACCTAATCCTCTCAGACTTAGGGAATTTATATTCACTGAGCAGACTTCACCTCAAGTTAGTTAACCTTGTTACAGTGTCAATTATTAAATGGAAGGTTGGCAGCTTCCAAGTCCCTGTCAATAATTCACTTCCTACTATAGTTGATTTCTTATCTCAAGTAAATCAAAGCAGGTGCTATCTATCGTTTGCAACCAATAGACAAAAATTAAAACCTCCGAAATATCAAGGAGTCCTATTACCTTTAGAATCTTCAATACTTAGCAACTTAACAAGACCTAACCCATAGATCCCATAATTCAGGTTAAAGGGATTTAGCCACTCATAATGTAATAATCGATACAACAAGTTGAATTCATAATTTGAAAGATGAACTTACAGCAAGATGAATAGCAATGAGTGTTTCTCATATTAGATCAAAGTAGAAATCCCAAAATATTGATGATAATCTCTTCAAAGTTAATTATTTTATTCAAGCCAAGAAACTAGAAAGAAAATAATAAAATATGTGCGTTCCAAAATAGGTTCAGAATGTCGAGTACCAGCTGATAAATTTTTCATCCCGATATGTTCAGCCTCCTTTTATAATTAGAAAACCCTAACATATGCTTTAATACTTCATCCTAATTATGGAAACAAAATCATAGAGTTCAGTAATTTCTCAGACAGGTGATGACATTTTGTGATGCCTTATCAAGAGTCTGACGACTTATCACAGATGTCGTCAGCTTCTCTTCGCTTTTAAAATTTACTACCTTAGGTTGACAATGATGCATGAAAGCTTATTAGATCTTTGAAGACTTATCACAGATGTCGTCGATGATTTACTTTATCTCTCATGTTTTGCCTTAGGCTAATGATGATCTTGACGACTTATCACAACTCGGATGGCTTATCATATATCATTGTCACTTCTTTCAGCTGAATATCATTCTTTTTTTAAGGCTAATGATGAAGCTGATAACTTATCAGAGTGCTAATGACTTATCAAGAATGTCGTCAGCCATACTTTTCTTCTATTTGCTTTAGATTTCAACTCTTTTACTTCCATCATTGCTAGTTCTCTTGCATCTTGACTTTTACTGTAATATCAAAGAGAAAACAATCAAAAATGACAAAAGTTACTTAAGACTTTGCAATTATTCTTAGTTAAAAGCCTCAAATATGTTAGCATCTTCTCACACATCACACGCCACTGACCAATATGGTGTTGTTTTACAACGAAAACTTGAATAGTCATAACTTCTTACCTGGTTATCAGATTTAGGCAAATTTTATATCGATGGAAAGCTTATTGAATTTTCCATATGAAAAAAAGTAAAAATCGTAAAAATACCAAGTGTACAAAAGTGGATTTATCTTTCAAAGAAAGCTCCTAACATTTTCGAGATGATTTTAAGCTATGAAAAGGTATGGGGTATTACAATATCTCCCCCTTGATAACATTCATCCTCAAATGAGACTGAGAGTGAGGGGAAAAACATAAAGTGACATACATACTAAACATGGATAACTAGAACATGACTCATGGCTGACATGACTAATAACTGAATATATCATACTGAACATGCATATCTGATGCATGTGTAACTGATTCATGAATGCATGACTGAGTGTTCTGAGGAACTAAGTTTCTCACAATGAGAATGCATGTCTGATGCATAATTATATAACTAAACTGATACATGAATGCATGACTAAATATTCAATGGTACTTGATACCAAGTTTGTGATGAACACTGAACATGAAACTGAGTAAGCTTAAGAAGGACTGTTACCTTGAGCTTGATCTGAGTTTGTGGAAAAGAGGCGAGTATACTTGGTACGCATGTTTGATTCTGATTTCCAAGTATCTCCCTCAATAGATTGATTTTGCCAAAGAACTTTAACTAGAGGGACTTCTTTGTTCCTTTTTCTATGAGTCTGATAGTCTAGGATTTCAACTGAAATCTCCTCATAAGAGAGACTGTTTTGAACATCAATGCTCTAACTAGGGACTACAACTACTGGGTCACCTATGCACTTCTTGAGAAAAGAGACATGGAAGAATGGATGAATTGAGGCTAGATCTAAAGGCAATTCAAGCTCATAAGCTA
>NC_061121.1:123193060-123308217 GCF_002878395.1 Capsicum annuum | reverse complement strand
TCCTGCATAGGACCACTAGGCTTCTGATGCTCTATCTTAACCTGCTGATATATAGAGTACTTAGCCATAAACTCTACAATATCTCTCTTCATCCAACTCTACTAATAGACTTCCCATAAGTTGCAGTATATATTTATGGCCCCTGGATGAATAGAGTTGCGCACACCATGCGCTTCTGCAAGAATTCGATGCCTTAAGTCATCTATACCTGGAATACAAAGACGACCCTGACAATGCAAAACACCATCTCCCCCTTGGGAAAAAACCTCTATTTTCTGATCCTGAACTGACTCTTTCAACTTGACAAAGTTGGGATCCCAATCTTGCTTTTCTTTTACCTTGGAAACTAGAGATGATTCTGAACTACTCTGAACCCATATATCACCCTCATCTATATTGACTAAGCAAATGCCTAGTCTGGTAAGATGATGTACTTCCTGAGCTAACTTCTTCTTACTATCATCCACATGAGCAACACTAACCATAGACAGTCTACCGAGAGCATTGGCACTACATTAGCCTTGCCCAGATAATAGAGAACACCCATGTCATAATCTTTCAAGAGCTCTAACCACCTTCTCTAACGAAGACTGAGATCTTCCTGAGAAAAGATATATTGAAGACTTATGATCTATGAAGACATCTACATGAACTCCGTAGAGATAATGCCTCCAAATCCTCAAGGCAAAGACTACGGCTGCTAACTCAAGATCATGAGTAGGATAATTCTTCTCATGGGTTTAAACTGTCTGGAGGCGTAAGATATGACCTTACCATGTTACATGAGGACACAATCTAAACCCACTCTGGATGCATCAAATACGAACCCATTAGGACCATCTGGAAGAGCTAAAATTGAAGCTGAGGTGAGTCGAGTCTTCAAATCCTGAAAACTCTTCTTGCAAGGATCTGACCACTAAAACTTGATTTTCTTTTGAGTTAATCTGGATATAGGGGATGTAACAGAATAAAAATCCTCAATAAACCATTTGTAATAGCTAGCTAAACCCAAGAAACTCCTAATATTTGATGGAGAGATAGGTTTAGGCCAGTTTTGTACCACTTCGGTCTTTTGAGGATCTACTCTAATGCCATCACCCAAAACAATATGACCAAGGGATGCTACTGACCTTAGCCAAAATTCGCACTTACTAAATTTGGCGAATAGTTGATGATCTCTGAGAGTCTGAAGTACTATTTTAAGATGGTCTGTATGATCTCGCTCACTGCGGGAATAGACCATAATATCATCTATGAAGACTACGACAAACATGTCCAAGTACTTTTTGAACACGCAGTTCATTAAGTCCATGAAAGCTGTTGGGGCATTGGTAAGACCAAATGACATAACTAGGAATTCAAAGTGACCATACCGAGTACGGAAAGCTATTTTTAGAATGTCACATTCTTTAAATCTAAGCTGATGATAGCTGGATCTGAGGTTTATTTTGGAGAAATAGCTAGCACCCTAAAGTTGGTCAAACAATTCATCAATTTTAGGAAGAGGATACTTGTTCTTGATCGTGACCTTATTAAGTTAACGGTAGTCTATACATATTCTAAGAGAACTATCTTTCTCGCACACGAATAATACTGGCGTGCCCCACGAGGAAATATTGGGCCTGATGAATCCCTTATCTAGGAGATCCTTCAACTGTTCTTTCAATTCTCTGAGTTCTACTGGTGCCATTCTATATGGTGGAATAGAGATAGGCTGAGTATCTGGAAGAAGATCAATGACGAAGTCATTTTCCCATTCGGGAGGAATTCCTGGAAGATCTTTGGGAAAGACATTTAAATATTCATTCACAACTAGAACGGATTCAAGATTGGGAGTTTCGGAACTAGAATCCTTAATATAAACAATATGATAGACACATCCCTTAGATATTATTTTCCTTGCTCGAAGGTAGGAAATAAGCTGACCCCTGAAAACGGATACACTACCATTCCACTCAAGGACAGGTTTATTTGGAAACTGAAACTGGACTATCCTATTTCTATAGTCGACTTTGGTATAGAAGGAATGAAGCCAATCCATGCTAAGAATGATATCAAAATCAGTTATCTCTAATTTGACTAGATCTGCTGAAGTGACTTTCTAAAATATCATAATCGGGCAGTTCCTGTATACTCACCGGGCTATGATATTTTTACCCACTGAGGTAGATACTGAAAAGGGCTCTGCTAGAATTTTGGGACTGGCTCCGAAATCAACTGCTATATAGGGAGTAACAAAAGACAAGGAAACACCTGGATCTAGCAAAGCGTAAACATGAACATGAAAGATCTGTAACGTACTAGTAACCACATCAAGAGAATTTTTCTGATCTTGCCGGGACTGGAGAACATAGAGTCTGTTTGGGCATTGCCCACTAGTAGCACTGGAGGTGGCACCCTGATGATTTGGGCAACTGGACTGAGCTGAAAAGCGGAGATGACTCTGATAACCTGAATGACGGCAGTCTCTAACTCTATTCCCTGGCTTGCCACAATCGAAATGGACATCGCTGCCAACTCTGCACATACCCTTGTGGTTCTTACCACAAGTCTGACAAAAGATATTAGTTCGGGTACTGCTAACACTGCCCTGAGAATTAGAGCCTGGCACTCTATCTTTGTTACCCTCTCTGAACTTAGAAACTGGAGCACTGGCTAAAGAAAGAGCAGGAATTGATGACTTAGGACAAAACTTAGAATGGTTTTCTCCTTCTGATTTGGGCTGAGCAAAGTTAAAACTACCTGTCCTTGCTCTCTTATTTTGCCTCTCCTTCATCTTAATCTTTCTCCTCTATCAGTTGAGAATGAGTCATGAGCCTGGCTAAAGTCATGTCACTATTCAAAATGGAAAATCTGTACTAATTAACCACGCTATCATTCAACCCTGAAACGAACTTACTTATCTTGGCCTTGCTATCTACAACCACATGAGGGGAATATCTAGCTAATTGAGTAAACTTAAAAGAATACTCTTTCACCATCATATTTCCCTACCTAAGGTTGATAAATTCTGACACCTTAGCTTCTCTAAGCTTTAGGTGAAAGAATTTATCAAGAAAAGCAGAAGTAAACTCCTTACACTCAACAAGACCTGCATCATTTGGCCTTTCTAACTTCCACTATTTAAACCAAGTGTAAGCAACATCCTACAACTAATATACAACTAGCTCAGCACTTTCACTAGAAGTAACCCCCATTATGTCTGTAATCTTCTGCACTTGATCTAAGAATTCCTGAGGGTCCTTATCTGACTTAGACCTGAGAAAGGATGGAGGATTCATTCGGGTGAAATACCAAATCCTGGCTGCAGCTGAATTGCCCACTGGATTGGCTGGAATGACAGCTAGTCATTCATTTTTAGCAGCAACTGAGTTAGCAAGAGTAGTGAATACAGCTCGAAACTCTGTATGAGAGACATATTTGCCCAAAGGTTTTTCTGGCTGAGGGGCTAACTGATTCCCGTTTCTTTTTTTAGGAGGCATGCTCTGTAGAAGAAAGGGAGAAATGGATTAGACTGAGAAATTGAATGGAGATTATGCTCACTAGCATGACATAAATACTGAAAGAGGGGAAACTATTCCTAAAACATCTTATAGCCTCTTGTACATAAATGTGGCATGTAACACACTTATGTACAAAACTCTACTAGATGTGGATTTTAGACTTCCTAGGACTCTATTGAATCTGGCTCTGATACCAAGTTTGTAACACCCCAAATCTGGTACCCAGAATGCTACACAGTGCTCATGACCCCGAAGGACCACAAGCTAACCCATGACTGATATCTGTACCTGTATACTGCATAAAATACTTTATAATGCAGAAACATGAACTAAAAGGCCATAAGGTTCAAAACTGAGACATAGTATCTGATAAAAATATAACATCAGGGAGAGGTATGAAATACCTAAAACAACTAAAATAAGCTATCTGAACATAGTGTAGTCTGGAAAGCCTCTAAAACATGACTGTCTGAATAAGGAGTTGATGGAACATGACTAACTCCAACTAATAAACTAATTACTGAGATAATAAAATGATGATCATGTCCTCAAAAGATGAGGACTCACTGCTAACTATGACAGCTGAGACTGGAATCTACTGATGCTCTGGAGCTTGTATCTCTGAACCTTTGGTATAAGACACCATAGCATAAATGCGTCAGTACTTTGAATGTACTGGTATGCATGTGAGGTAGGCTTAATGCATGGGATTCATATGCATGAACAATAATAATAGCAGACTGACTATCATGAGCATTAGAATACATACATGAGACATAATATCTGACACTGATACCGTGATAACATGATTACTGAATTTGAATACTGATAAAAAGACATACTGATAACTGATATAACTAATAACATGAGTGACTGTATCTGACAGTCCTGAATCTAATAGAACTAGCTGAGTCTTGTACTATATCTGAGTTGACTGTATCTGACAGTCCTAAAATCTAAAGAACTATCTAAGATCTTTTACTGAGACTGATACTAAAACTATAGGAGATAGTTATCTAACTGATATGCCTCTAATATTCCATTATGGTTGAGTTAGGGTCCAATCTGTAACCCCAATTAGAATAGTGTCACTACCGCACTACTGGTAAAGATAAGCTGTGGGTGACCCTCGTCTGATAGTGTCCCCTAAATGAGAATGGTGGGACCCTCATCTGACAGTGTTTACCCACCTGATCAACCCTCATCGAACAGTGTTGATGTCTTAACCTAAGAATCACATTCTCATCTGACAGTGTGTATTCCCATCCTTGGGTTCACTCATTGCTAATTTCTACTCCCATCTGAATAGACTCTAAACATGATTAACTGAACTGAATTGGGCTAAGTTAAATGAGTTTCATTGACTGACGAAACGCTACTGATATCTGAAACTAACTAAAATTATTAAGATTACTGAGTTTTCCTGAGTCATGAGATAGACGGAATTCTACTGAACACTATAACAATATAGTAATATGTGAGCATTTATAGGTAAGCGGAAAGAATTTAGATTGTGAGGGAAAATAAAAGCCAAAAACGAGAAAACAAACAAATTGTGAACAAATTAAATGCTTTTAATGGAGGAAGATAAAAATGTAGTACTCCCTCCGTTTCGAATTAGTTCGCCCTCTTTCTAAAAAAATTTTTTCAATTTACTTGTCCAACTTATCAAATCAAGACTATTTTATACAAATTCTTCCCATTCTACCCTTAATAGGTATTAAATATAACTACACAATAACTACACTTTTCAAAAATTTTGAAAATAACACTATTACATTTTCAATACAAACTTTATGAAACTTGACTTTTTTTTCTTCTTTTCAAGGAGTACTATTTACTATTTTTGACATGCCTGATTAACTTCAAATTTCATTGGATAATTAATTGGAGAAAAATAAACGTATTTGGTTATAATCTCTTCTGAAGGAGAATATATTCAATGACTTAAAAAGAACCAATTATTTTGCTCTATTGGGCACCAAAATAAGCATGTTAGCTGATACCCATTTTCCTAATCAATTCATCATACCAAATTGATGAATTTATAAGATATACTCCTATAAATTTTAAATTTGCTGAACATTTGTACTTCTATACTCAATGATGCATTTTTTTAGATAGAATAAATATGTAATAGAGTATATAAGTTTTCACTTCTCCAAAAAAAATTAATGATTTATAGATTTTCAATCCATGCATGCATATGCTTCAATTTTCCATGATTAATTAGTTATTGAGTCTTACAATGTTAAGAAGGGTAAAAAGGTAAAATATACTCCTAATTATTGTATTTTTTAATGGGTGTGCCAAGGTTAAAAGGGTCATCTAATTCGAAACGGAGGGAGTAATTAAATTCCAATTAATCATGGAAGATGTAACCATCTTTATAATGTATTCTATATGGTTTAATGCCGTAAAATTATAAATTTAATAGAAGTTATTTTTCTTTTTTATGTGAAGGAAAAAATGGCTAATTAATTTTCGATGAGCATTTACATTTTTGTTCATACTATTATGGCTTTATAGGGACATTTTCGTAATATAACTTTTGACTTGGGAGCTTTTCATTTGTAGTATAATATAATAAGGATAAATTACACAAATCCTAAACTTAAGAGACTATATTACCCAATATCCCTTACTTTTTAAAAATTTACATCAAATCTCGATTTTTAATTTTACTCTTGATACATATCAAAAAAATCCCGCATCCTATTTTTACTCCACAATTAATTCATGCAAGATAATTTTTTTCAAAGATTACCTTCCCTAAAATTTCTCCCAAATTATACACATATTTTCTAATTTTTTTAAAAATAAGGTTGTAAAATTTTCAACATTCAAAGTCCAAACATGGAAATCATTAAATGGACAATTCCAAATTGGAATTGGTTTCATAATTATATTAAATCAAGGATCTTCCTTCCCGGTTTGTTATCCTCCATTAAAGCATGCAGTTTTTTTTTTCACAATTTCCTCCTCTAAAATCTCTCTCAATTTTTTTTTTTTAAAATCAATTGATACATATATAAATTATTTAGTTATTCATACATGTTTAAGCTAATATTAGTATGGAATTCGTCAGTGATACATATTTTTTTGTTAATCAGATTGATACATAAAATATTAATTTTTTAGATATATTTTCATAGTGTAACGATGATTCATATAAATGATACTTTTGTTATCAATATATGAGTGATACATTTGTTGACAGTGTAAGAGTGATATATTTTGTTGTCAGATTAGTGGTGATAAATTTGTATTGACAATTTATACTGATTTTCAAGTATAAAAATGTATCACTAATATAACTTCTTTAAACTAATACAGACAATATTAATATGAATCACAGAACTTTCATAAACATTTAATATAAATCACATAAAAATCATAGAAATACAACCAGATGTATCAGACATATTTCAGATGTATCACATAGTAATCCTCCATCGTCAAATAATAATTCAAATAATTATTCAGCTTTTCAGATGTATCACGTATTCAAATAATAATTTCTCTTCTCCTCCTTCTCTTTTTCATTTAATTCTGTCGATGACGTCGTACTAGTCTGCAACTCTGATGTTTCACTGCCAGAAACTGGCGTAGGAGAGGCGGCTTGAGCACCCCTTTCATCTCTTACCACTATTTCTTCACGTAATTGCCCAGAAATAGGCAGAATCTCCTTTTGAATAACTGAAATAGCTACCGCACCAGTGTCAATAGTACCACGATCGAACTTCTCAATTTGCATAGTAGATCCTTTGCAATATTAATTTGAGCCTCCACCTATGAATTATAATGCATACAATTGCTAACAATCATACCATTATCATTAATTTTATAATTTAAAATAATCTTGTGAACCAAATCCCATTTCTCATCCTACAACTGCGTTTTATTTCTTTGGCTCAATTTGTTCATTTGAAATTTGAAAGTTGATTGAGGGTATTGCTGATTTTGTAAATCTCATTACTTCATTGTATAACTGGTTGTGCGTGATTTGTGCCATGGAATAAAAGAGAATCTGTTACTTCCTTACATAAATATTTAGTCAATTTTAAATGTATCACTTTTTATATGTATCACGTTATAACATATGTATCACGATTTCAAAAAAAACTGGATAAGATGTAATTAACCAAATAGTTGAGATAAAATGTAATATCACTTAAAGATTCAGAGATTTATGCAAGTTACCCTAATAATAATGATACATGACATGTTGTGTAATTCAATACACGAAACATGTAAAAAAGGAAAAAAGGGTCAAAGTTACCCTTTTGCTTTGAACCTTTTCATACTTTGAAATAAAATTTACCCTTGTTGTCATATTTTGGAGGCAAATTTACCGTCGTTATCATACTTTGGGGTCAAATTTACCCCTTTACTTTGAAAAATTGGCTAAATATATCCTTCATCATATTTTGAAATCAAACTTACCTTTGACATCATACTTTCGGTTCAATTTTACCGTCGTTGTTAAGAAACTTTTCGTATGTACCCTTTCTTAATAGAAAAACTCAAATCAATGTAAAATGACCCACTTTTTAAAAATAAAATAAACCTTAATCTAACCCATCCGATCCAACTCAAGCCACAAAAAAAGATAAATAAATATATCTTTTTCTGTTCTGTTGGTCAAATTTTTTCAACTAGATTAAGTCACTAGATATTTATCAGTGCATGAATATGTATGAATGATATGAGGATATAACAATCACAATCAAATAAGCATTAATATATGAATCAATTCAATACAATTATAAGTGAGTTTAGAATCAACTCTATCATAGCTCATGACAAATTGATTTGCATTAGTGCAAACATAAAGAAATATATTCCTCTCTCAGTTCATGGATTTACATCAGTGCAGAGCTCATGAAAAAATGGCATTTGATGGTCAAATGTAATAGATTAGGTTTATCAGATATTTCTCTCTCTATGTGTCAATCGTGACATCTTTTCATTCATATATATTGGTATGCAGTTTAGATCCATACAAAATTTTTATCATGTCATTTACTCAAAAGTTTATTCACTAGTTCTAGAATATAGATGCACAGAGAATTACATCTCCAAATTTTAAAATTTGAACATAATCAAACAAGAGCAGAGTTTGTAATAGACATTTTCTCTAGTTCCACGCTTCTACGTCATCCCATTTTATTATGTTTTTCTTCAATTGTAAACAACCAATCAGCATTGCACGTTGAAAAATAAGTATTTTAATTAATTGAAAAAATTTGACTAACAGAACTGAGGGGGGTATATTTGTTTGTGTATTTTTTGTGGGTCGAATCGGGCAAACTAGATTAGGGTATGATTTATTTTTTAAAAAATTGGGTAATTTAAAGTTAATTTAGTTTTTTCTATTTAAAAAAATGTAGAAGTGAAAAGTTTCATAACAATGAGGGTAAATATAGTCCCAAAGTATGAAATCACTGATAACTTTGGTTTTAAAATATGACAAAGGATATATTTAGTCAAGTTTCCAAAGTAGAGGGATAAATTTAGCCTCAAAGTATGACAGCGAGGGTAAATTTGACCCTAAAATATGACGAAAAATATATTTAGCTAATTTTTCAAAGTAGAGAGATATATTTGACCATTTTTTCTTAAAAAGGGTGGATATTTGCATTTAATGGTATGAAAGAACATCAATTAAATCTCAGTAAGTACTGGAAGATGTAAAGCACTCCCACATTCCAATTTTATGTAGCTTTTATTGAGTGATTAACTATAAGATATTTTTAAGAAAGAAAGAATGGTCCATCAACTTTGGATGGGCAATTTGGTAATTTACTATAATTAATGTGCATTTATATTTTTATTCATAAATATATGACTTATAAGACATTTTCGTAGTTTAACTTTAACTTAAGGGTTTCTCACTTATAATATAGTAATAAATAAGATAATATAAGATGATGTTATGTATATTAAGAGAGTCTAATATACATACAATTAAGTTCCAATGTAATTTATCGAGAGACATACCTTGCTATATTATTTATTATTTCTATATTATTTAGAAATATGAAATTTAAAATATCATATACCTTTCCAAGAGACAAGGTACTGAGGTAGTAAAGTCCCTCGAAATAGGGGCACAAAATTTGTCCCTCGATAACCTTGGTTGGTAATATGTTGTTATCTACAAAGGGGTATAAAACACCCCGGGAAAAGCAAAAAATTAATTTTTACCAATAAAACATTTAAATTTTGTCTCAAATTTAAACTAACATTCATGTTGAGGTAAAACATCAATTGTCAAATACTCCCTTCCTTTAAATTTGTTTTTCTTTCTTTTTTTATTCGTCTCTTTCCTTTTTATCAGTTTTAAAATTTTAATTTTATCCATGATATTTAGAATTAAAAAATTAAAATAAATTTTAGTACATTTCACATATTCTTAGTTCAAGACAAAAGATTTGAAGATCATTTTATTTACTTTGTTAAATTCTGAGTCAAAATCAAACAAATTAAAACATGAGATTACTTTTTCTTCTAGAGAAAATACACTGCTACCCCCCTGAACTATACCAAAAAAAGTTGTGACACACCTCAACTTCAAGGGGGTCACATTAGCCCCCTGAACTAAATAAAAATGTATTATTGACACCCTTGACTGACTACGTGGTAGATATTTTCAGCAAAATAAAAGAGAGTGTAATACACACGTATTTATTACACATGGGGCCCACACTCCGCTAACTTGGACTCTTCACTTTTCCATATCAGCAAACGTATCAACAAACAATTTTTCACTTTTGAGAAACTTTAGCAAAATCATTTAACATTTTTTAGAAGCTTTTCACTTTCCAAATTCAAAAACCTTTACAAATGCTGATTCTAAGTATTCGTTTGGCCAAATTTTAGTCGATTCACGTTTCTAATTTTCACCCAAGTTCATCCTAAATCACAATTCATGTTTGGTACTCACAAGTTGGACCAAAAATCTCATAAGTTAGACCAACTTTGATTTCTTCAAAAAAGAATTTTTCGTCCTTAATCTTCAATATCTAATAATAAAGGTTAGTTATTTATGACTTATAATCTATTTTGAGTTTGTATTTTAGTTAGATTGTGATATATTTTATTAGGATTAAAGTTTGACTTTTGATTTTTTCAAGAAAAATATAACTTGTGATGCTTTTTTGTTAATATGTGTTCTAATTGTGATAATATTTATGTTCTGATTAGCATATCTAGTTAGGGTTTGTCTTACACTGTTGATTTATGGTCGATTTTTTATAGATTTATTTATTTTGGTCTGATTTTGCTACTATGTGAATTTGGGGTCGAGTTTTTGTTACTTTTTGTTACTATTATTGATTGTTGGTTTGATTTTGGTACATGCATGACCTTGATATGTTGATTTATGGTCTGATTTTTGTTCATGTATGACCTACATATGTTGATTTATGATTGATTTTTGTTACAATGTGGATTTATGCACTACTGATGTTACTTGTTAATGCATGGCCTACATATATTCATAAAGTTGAGTAACATAGGATGTACCTTTATAGTTATAAAAGATGGACATTTTGTGTTTGTTTTGTTTCTTTAAATTGTCCATAAAAGAAAAGTATAAGAATATGGACATAATATGACATAGTTATTCAATGGTATGTCTTTGTCACTTTATTAGACAAACACATAGATCAAGAGTTGAAAACTTCTCTAAGTTCTAGACAACCAAAAAACTTTCACTTTTTGTTGAACTTATCAATGTTTTTTGGTGAATGAATGAAAATGAACATTAATAATTTACTTGTTTGTACTGTTTTGGTTCTAATAATATTAATCATAAACTGTTTTGATTTTAATAATACTATTCTTTGCATATAGGTATGAGTGGGTTTACATATATAACTTTAAGATTCTATCATGGTGGGACCTTACTATATGATGGTGAAGATGCAAGATATATGGGTGGTTTAATGAATGAATAATTTAATGTTGATGGGAATAATGTTTCTTATTTTGAGATGAAGGATTATATTAGAGAACTAGGATATAACTGTAATTGAAAATTTAGTATAAGGTCACCCAATAGTTATATTTTAGGAGATATAGATAATGATGCTATTCTATTAACAATATGCAAGTCTTTGAAAAATGGGACTGTTTTGGATATATATATATATATATATGCACATGGCTGAGGAGGAATCTTCTGATGCTTTTTATAAAGATGAGGGAACCATTGAAAATAGTATTGGTATAGAAATAGAGAGTAAGGAAGTAGGTGATCCTTATTTAAACAATGTGGTTGGTGCAGCTTTAAATATTACCTCAAATATTATATCCACATCAAATTCAATTACTCTAAATACTGCTGATCCTTCAGATTTAATTGATCATCACATTGATTCATCAGATTCTAAAAATAGTGACTATTCTGTAAAAGGATCTGATAAATCTAGTGATGATAGTACAGATTCTAAAAATGAGAAAGCAACAAATTTGCTTAGAGATGGTGACTATGGAAGTGATTCCATGAAGAGGTAAGAAATTGAGGGCTGAGCAAAGGTCTTTCTTGAGGAAGAAAAGAAGGAAGAGAATTCCTACAGACAATCATGAAGTCCCTTCAGGTCAAGCTGGACCAAATCTAGGATTTGATGAGACTGCCCCAGTGAGAAATAATTTAGAAGAAAGGTTAGTGGGTGATGAACCATATTTTGGTAGTTTTGATCCTGGCAGCTATGAAACTGATACAGATTCTAGTTGTCTTGAAGATGAAGATAACATGAGGTTGAACCTATCAACAAGAAGAAGAAAAAAAGTTGTGACTGATAGTGTAAAGTATGATCCTGATTATGATATTATTGTGTGGCAGCTGGGTATGTCTTTTGCAAGTGTGAAATAGTCTAGAGAGGTAGTGACTAAGTATGTAATTTAGAAAAGGGTTTAAATTGAAAAGTATATAAATGAGCCAAATAGAGTTAGGGTGAGATGCAGCAAGGAAAACTGCAGGTGGTTATTGTATGCAAGTCTCGATCCTAAGTCCAATAACTTTGTTATTGGCATTTATATTCCAGTACATAATTATGATAAGCCACTAAAAATTACTTGTGCAACACAAGATTTTTTGCCAAGGCTATGAGAGAGGATATAATTGAGCAACCTAACATCAAAATTTTCAAATTGCAATAGTTAATTAAAAAGAAGGTTAAGCTGTATGTAGGTAAGATAAAAACTGGGAGAGCAAGAGCTAGAAATTTGAATATGATTATAGGTGATCATATTCTAGAGTATGAAAGAATTCTTGACTATAAGGATGAATTGTTAAGGTCCAATTCGGGGAGTACTTGTGTGATTAAACTTGGTGAAGCTAATGAGCTTGGTAGGCCACTGTTTGAGGCATTCTATATTTGCTTTGAAGCAATCAAGATGGTATTTAAGTCATGTAGAAAATTTATAGGTATGGATGGTTGTTTCTTAAAGGGAGTATGTAGGGGTCAGCTGTTAGTTGTTATGGCTAAGGATGGAAACAACCAAATGCTTTCACTTGATTGGGTTTTAGTTCCAAAAGAGAATAAAAATACATGAAGGTTGGTTTTTTCTCTCTTACAAGATGACCTGGTATTAGGAGATGGAAGTGGTTTTACTATTATGTCAGATATGCAAAAGGTATTCTTCTATTAACTCTTTTTTTTATTGCAATTTATATTTCATTCTGGGCAAAAATCTATTTATGTATGCTTTTTCTTTAACTAATAACATTTATGTTTTTAGGGACTTGATTTGGCTGTTAAGGAGTTGTTACCAGGTTGTGAGGAAAGAAGGTGTGCTAGGCATATCCTAGCAAATTGGTCAAAGGATTGGAGGGCTCTTCAAAGGAAAAAGGCATTTTGGAAGTGAGCTAGAAGCACTTTTAAAGTTGAATTCAGGGAAAATCTGGATGAATTGTCTAGGCTTGGTAAGAACATTGTTACTGATCTACTTTACTATGATAAAGAGTATTGGTGCAAGGTTTATTTTAATTGCCAAGTCAAGTGTGATTCTATATATAACAACCTCTGTGAGAGTTTTAATTCATGGATTTTAGCACCAAGGCATAAGATTATTACTAGTATTCTTGAAGAGATAAGAGTCAAGGTCATGACTAGGCTAGCCAAGTTAAGTGAATTTCCAAGAACTTGGGTCAGTAATTTCTCTCCAATGTCAATTAAAGTGTTAGGGGAAAATATTGATAAGTTATAAGTTGTACCATAGAGTTCAATGGAGTAACAGGTTATGAAGTTATGGAGCGATATAAACAACACACTATGTGTTTGTCAAAAAGAAAGTGCAGCTGGGATACCATGTCAACATGCCTTAGCTGCAATGTTGCATAAGAAATATGACCCACTAGATTTCATTGATCTATGCTGCTCTAAAGAGAGATACATGTACACTTACTCATATTTCATGCAACCAATGAGTAACATTCCACTATGGCTTGTATCTAAAATCCCATTTGTTGCTCCACCAAAGATACAGAAATTGCCAGGCAGGCCAAAAAAGAAGAGAACAAAGGAATCTGGTGAAAGCAAGAAGTCTGGGAAATTGCCTAGAACTGGAGCTACTATGACATATAGTGAATGCCATATTAAGGGTCACAACAAAAGAGGTTGTCCTATGAAGAGAAGCGGTGGTGATGGTGCTACTCCAAAGGAAGCAAGTGTTGCAGAATCATCATGCTCAAAAAAAAGAAAGGGGTAGACCAAAGGTAATTTATCTATTACTATTTACTTTACTATGTTTATAATCATCTAATGCATATCCTTATCTTTTGTTTGTTATAAACAAACAAATACTGATGCTGAACCTACTGCAAAGAGAGAGAGAAAGGGACCTAAAAAAGCACTAGTTCCATCTGTTGGTACTGATTTTGCAACACCACTAAACTATAGAGAAAGAGCAACACATGCTAACACATCTACAATACCAGAAATCCATCCACACATTATTGGAGTGTTATCTAGAACTATAATTAGCAGAGGAAGTGGTTATCTACTTGAAAGTTGGTTTACCTGTTCTCAAGGTAGTATAATACATAATGCTTCAAATTTTTGTAACACCTCGATTTTCTGAACTGAAATACTACACGGTGCTTATGACCCCAAAGGACCACAAGCTAACCCATGACTAATATCTGTATTTGTACCTGTACAAGATAATATACAATGTAATAATGTGGAAAAACATGAATAATAGTCCATAAGGTTCAACTGAATAAAATATCTGACAAACGTAATATCTATATGGGTGGAAAATACCCAAAAACAACTGAAGTCTAAATCAAATCTGAACAAAATCTGAAAGCCTCTAAATACTATCTGAGTAAGGAGTTGAAGGAACATGTCTCCAACTAACTCCGTCTAGCAAAACTGAACTGAAATAATAAATGAAATAAAATAATATCATCCTCGAATGGATGAGGACTCACTGCAACTCTGCGACTGGAATGCTACTGCTGATCTGGAATATGTGCCTTTGAACCTATGGTGTAACATAAGAGAAAGCACCATAGCGCAAATGCATCAGTACATCTGAATGTACTGAGTATACGAGTGAGGTAGGCTAAATACAAAGGGTTATATGCATGAACAATGCTGACTAATACAAATGTAAGAATACATACATGCATAAGTAAATATAACTAAACTCGTGGTGATACTAACTACTGAGTCTTAATACTGACGACATGACTTTACTGATACTGAGATACTGAATAGATGAATGACTATTTTTTATAATTCTAATTATGAAGAACTGGTCTGATTGACTATGTCTAATAGTCCTAAAATTGAATACTGATAACATAAGCTATGACAACTGATATAACTTATATAACTGTGATGATCAACAAGACCGATGTAACTGATACTGAGCAACTGTATTTAACAGTCTGAGTTCTGATGGAACTATCTGAGTTCCATTCTATATGGAGTAACTAAATTTGAGATCATTTCTATCTAGTAGGTTATCTTTAAATTTGATGATTCTGATACTGTTTAACTATAGTTGAGATCAGTCCTGTCTAATGGGTGATCTTGAAGTCTATTTATAATGATTAGGATTGACTGTCTCTAATAGTACTGAATCTGTACCACTGAACTGAGTTAACTGTATCTGACAGTCCTAAATTTGTAACTGAAATTGTGGGATGTATTAATCTAACCGACATGCCCCATGCTAAGCTCACTGGAGTCCAATCTATGCCCTAACTGGAAGGGTGTCAGTATCGCGCAACCAGTAAAGACAACTGCTGTGGAGTCAGTCTTAATCTAGTGGGTGACTCCTGGGATCAGTCCTATACATATAAATGTGCTAACGGGTGACCCCTGAGTATGCCAGTCGTATCTAATGGGTGACATCTCATACCTACACTGGCTAAGTAATTTTGGAACTTAGGGATTGCTTCTAAGGATCTCCGTCCTTTTTAGCGGTTAAGTCCCCATCCCTAGGATCACTCGATGCTGAATCCTACTCCCATCTGAAAGACACTGAATTGGATAACTAAGCTAAACTGAATAACTGAACTGAACTAATTAGCTGAACTGATACTGATTAACTAAACTGATACTAATAGTATTATTTAGTGGAGCTAAACGAAGTTTACTGAGTTCCCTTGACTGAAGAAGCGTGATGAGTCTTGACGACTGACTAAGGGTACTGAAATTACTAAGACGCTAGAAATACTGCTGTTACTGAGATCACTGAGATTACTGAGTACTGAGGTTACTGAACTACTGATACTGCTGAGATTCCTGAGTTTTCCTGTGTCATATGATTAACTGAATTCTATAAACCATGGCTTGACTGAGAGTATCATGATAACATGAAATGAGACTAGTCACACAGCTATATTATTTCAGGTACAAGTACCTCCAGGACTCGATGGAAGAAAACTGACACATATGACTGACTTGATCATAAGAATAGAGTCCACAATTCACAATATCATAAGTAGGGGATTTCATGCTACACTTGGTTCTTAACATCTTATATATGGAAGGGGATACGCAAAATATGTATATACTCGCGTTGCTTTAATATCTCTCATTCCATATCACAATAATACCACACAATAATAACGTGGAGTTCATGTGGAATCATAAATAATAGAACATGGGATTGTCATTTAAGCACTATTAAACCATAAAAATATGGATTCTATCATTCTTGGCATTTTATCAAACACCTTACATCCACAACTTTGGTCATAGGTGTACTTATTAATTTGACAATGTTAATCCATCCAAAATTCATGGGTTTCAACTAACCTACTCATATGCTTCATGAAAAACACATCAAGATACAACTTTGAATCCAAACAACAATCATCAACATGATTATAGGCATAACACAACAAGAAAATCACAATTTATAATTTAAAACTTGATTATTGAGCTCCATGGTGAAAGGGATCCATGGATGAACACTACGCATACCTTAAAGCTTTATCTTGAAAGAGATCTAATGTTTCTTGAAGGTTCTTGAAGAAATCCTTAGGCTTGTTCTTGATTTTTTTTACGAGGGTTTAACCCTTTTGGGAGAAAATGTTCTTGTTCTTGAGGAGATGATCTTAAGAGAAAACCCTAATCTTGTGGTTGAGAGTGTATAAGAGAGCTTTTTGAGATGTTTAACTAAAGAAAATGAAAGATAATACGCTCCTTAAGGGTTATAAGTCGTGAGAAGTGAAGGAAAATACCAAAATACCCTTATAAAAATGTCTCTCAATTACTGGAAAAAATAGCTGACGACATTCATGACAAGCCATCATACTGGAGATAGTTCGTCACGAATTATCGTCACAAAAAGGTGAAATCTTGGTTTTCTAGTTAAGGTTGACGACATTGGTGATACATCGTCACGGGCGTGACGGCTTATCACTGGGGGTGAAAATCTGGCCAGGGCTAACGACATTGGTGATAAGCCATCACGGGTGTGAAAACATATCATGAATGTCATCACTCGGTTTTTTAGCCTGAAATGCCAGAGTAAAATGCGCATAACTCCTTGCTCCGATATCGGATTGTAATACCCTGATCATTCCTTAAGCCTAAATCTGTCTTTTTGAATGGATATATATGACTTACAAAGTGATTGATGCTTAAACCATGTTTTATTTCTATAATTCCTACTTTTTGTCATGTAGAGCATTTAATAAGCTTTCCATCGATACCAATTTCATCAAAATTTGACATCGAATGAAGGAGTGATGGCCGTTTCACTAAACTGTATCAGAACGCACAGGTTTGACGGTAGACTTGGTGGACCGTCAGGTCCTTGGTGGCCCATCAAGTGTCCCATCAAGCCAAGGCAGTAACCTTTTTTTTTGCGCCATCGTGTGATGGCCTAGTTGGTGGACCATCAAAAAGTTGACGAACCGTCAAATGGGTCCATCAGGCCGAGACAGAATGTCCCATTCCTAGGCCTCGAGTGACAGACGACTTGGTGGATTGTCACACCCTTTGACGGACCGTTACTCTGACCGTCACTCTGAGGCAGAATGTTCCAGATTTGGCACTTGAGTGATGGACGACCTGATGGACCGTCAGATCAACTGTTACAGGCCCCGAGCTGCAATTTTCAACTTTTTCAAAAGAATATTTTGGTCATTTCCGCTATATATATATATATAAGTAGAGAAGAGGAGATCATTTTCTCTCTTTTCTCCTTTCCTCTTCCAAGAAACATCTAGAGATTAGGGTTTCTTCTGAAACCCAAAAATCCAATCTTCTTCCAAATAAATTCAAGAATCCTCCATAGTGATTCAAGAATTAAGTTCTCCAAGTCAAAGGCATCAAGAATCTTGGTCTCAAAGTGTAAGGAAGAAGTTCCAAACAATTTTCTACATCTCCAAAAAAATGAAAATCCAAGGTATGTGGGATTTGAACAAGAACACTCATTTTGTTCTTGTGCCTAAAGATTTACTTTCTATTATTGATTTACATGATATTGCAAGTGGGTTTTCACCTAAATTTCTCTATTAATGATTTATGAGATTTGAGTTGAATAAGTTTGATATTTATGATTATTTCACCATCACGTTTCTTAAATTGAGAATTTATTCCATGAGCCGTATCTTATCATTATGTATTAATGATTTCTAAGCATTTTAAGTCAAGTTCCATGAGTTGAATATTTTTATTACGAATTGATGATTTTTGAATAATTTGAGACAAGTGTCATGAGTTATGTCATTCCATGAGAAATTCGACTATTGAATGTATATTGATATGTGAAATTGAGAGGCAAGAATGAGGCTTATGATGTTTCCATGAAGTTTTTGATATTTGAAATGATTTGATAAACAAATATACTTGATATTGAGAAAGCTTGTGTTGAGTTGAGTCGAGTTAGGAATCCACAAGATGTGATTTTCAAATGAGATATATATTTATGTTTTGGTCTTTAAAATAGAAACATGAGTTGATATTGATTGAGATGGATTTCCTAACGCGTTTTGAGCTGAGTCTGGGAGGAGTATTTAGCACCGAGCAGGAAATTTGGTATTTTTCCAAAACTACATTCCACCATAGGATTGATGTTCATAATTGTGGACCAAAGGCCGAGTATGAGATTGTGAAGATGAGATTGAGGTTGTACTCCCTGGCAAGAGTACAACACCCCTGCCAATATGGGGTTCTCTCCTTAGGAGGGCAAAATGTTGGATTTCATGCGGCTCACATGGTGTAGTTATGTCGGTTATAAGAAACTCCCACGTCCATAATGATCTGCGTACCATGAGATATTGAGTCACTCTAAGTCAAGATTCAAAGAGTTTGAGTTGTGATAAATGATTTATGAGATTTATGAAGCATATGTTATTACTGATGGCTTACGGAAATGATGTTTTAGATAATTCAAGCGAAAAGAGTTATTATTGTCAGCATGAATGATTTTCTTATACATTTATGATATTATTTAAATGTTGCATCCACCCCTGTATACTCAGTACATTCCCAAGTATTGAATCTCATACTCTTTTGTATTCTATATTTTCTCATGATATAGGTTCAGGTGCTCAGTCTCAGCAACGACAGTGATCTTTGAGTACCTTCATCTATATTTCTGCAGTTGGTGAGTGCTCATGGTTTGAGGACCTGTGTCTTTGATTTTGTGTTGTTAATAGATGGTTGTTTACTTTTAGTTCAGTACGAGCCAGTTGGGGATCTGTCCTAATGGCTCTTCAGTCTTATGTAGTAGAGGCTTTGTCAGACTAGAGTACTAGTATGTACAGAACGTTAGTATTTTGATTGTACATGACAGTATTACTTTGTATCTCAGTATGTTCATGGCATGATTATTCTTCCTTATTACCGCTCGATTATTGTCATGGTGAATTATAGGAGTAAAGACAGGCTCGGAGCTTAGCTTAAGGCTGTGTGTGGCCTTAAGCACCGTGTAACGTCTTGGGATAGGTTCTTAGGGCGTTATAGGATTTAGGCAAAATTGGTATTATTGGAAATATAATTCAATTATCTATATTTTGGTAGGTCATGAGCTTAAAAATTAGTAGTACAAAGAGAGATATACTCATTCGAAGTTGACTATAGCAATATCCTTCCCAAGAATTCAATCTTTAAGAAATGTTTTGATTCGTTTGATAGCTGGGAGTTATTTAAAAACTTAATATACATGTAACTTGCTCATAAAACTATAAAAGAACCATGATGTACTATGCATGAGCTTGAAACATAGTACTAATATTGGTTTGAATTTTTTGGGGTATTATAATATCTCCTCCTTGGGAACATTCATCCTCGAATGAGAATGATTGAGATGGAAGAAAACATCAACTAAAGTACATACAATACATACACTACTGAAACATGGTTTTGGGACTGACATGACTAATAAGCTGAATACATCATACTGAACGTGCATATCTGATGCATGAGTAACTGATTCATGAATGCACTACTGAGAGTTCTAATGAACTGAGTTTCTCATAATAAGAATGCATATCTAATGCCTAATTGATCAGCTAAATCTATGCATATCTGATGCATGATTATATGACTGGCATGATACATGAATTCATGATAGAAAGTACTGATAAGATGATCACATATATCTGACGCGTGAATATATGACTGAACGGGCTCAGGAATATGCGGATGAACATGTAATGGTAAAGGTACCAAGTTTGAACTGAAAACTAAGAGTGGAACTGAATACAAAGTTTGGTACTAAAATCTGAACATGGGAACGAGTAAGATCAAAGAAGACTGTCACCTTGAACTGAAAATATTGATGAGTCTGAGATTAATCACTCAATATACATGAACGGAAACATAAGAACATAACTAAGTCTGGAACGTGATACATGAATTGAAATGAGTCTGTAATGCATGACATGGATAGAGTATCGTATCATGGACTAAACTGAGCCATTGAGTACATGGCTTACTGCTGAGTTTTGGAGCTAGAGGGTCGGCTCATAAGTAACACTTTCTCCAAGATAGATTCATCAAAGAAAATGACATGTTTAAATCATGAAAGTTTATGGGCTATAATGTATCTCCCCCCTTGGGACACTATGTCCCTTAAAGGATGCTAGACTGACGTTGCTGACATATTGAGAAAGTTGAGGCGATGCACAAGTCATCTACGAACTAGATTATAACTAAACCTCAGGAGTCTGGGACTAATGCATGATCCATGAATTGAACTAAACTTACAACTACTAGGAGGTTCTACTTGGAATAGTTATATTCCCTAAGATCTTGGATAGCATAAATAGATGCAAGGATGAGGAAACAAACTATACAAATCTGACTGCTCGATTGCTAAACTTACTTGATGGCTTTACTAACTAGCTCATGCTGAAACATATGTCTAAATCAGAGAAAGAGATCTAACAATGCATACTATGAACATAAAAGACTGGTAACATACCTGAATTTAGGTCAGGGAAACTTTTTGGATCATGCGGGTCTAGAGTGCATAAAGTCTATTCTGACGCTGACCACTCTTGGTGCCTTGCTGAGGCAACTCCTTACCCCTATGTTCTAGAACTCTACACTCTCGTATTCTATGGCCTGGCTTGCCACACCTAAAGCATACATCACTACCTGCCCTACATCCACCTAGGTGATTCTTACTACACTCTTCGCAAAGCGGATAAGTAAAAATTCTATTCTCACTACCCTGGGCCTCAGAGCCTAGCGCTCTATCATGATGGTCATTTCTTGACTTAGGTGCTGGTGCACTAGCTGAGAATGGAGTTGGGACTGAAAACGGTTACCACCCTGTGACTTAGGCTGAGCAAAGCTGAAACTACTTGTCCTTGCTCTCTTACTCTATCTCTCCCTCATTCTAATCTTCTTTTTCTCTATCTACTGAGCATGAGTCATAAGTCTGGCTAAAGTTATATCACTATTCAACATGGCAGATCTGCACTCGTTTACCACTCTATCGTTCACCCCTGACACGAACTTTTTCATCTTGACTCTACTGTCTGCAACCACATGAGGGGCATATATAGCTAATTGAGTAAACCTAAGAGAATACTCTTTCACTGTCATACTGCCCTACCTGAGGTTGATAAACTCTAGCACCTTAGCTTCTCTAAGCTCTAGTGGGAAAAATCTATCAAGGAAAGCAGAGGCAAACTCCTCTCACTGTATAAAACCTGCATCATCTAACCTTTCCGACTTCCACTGTTTGTACCAAGTATGATCCACATCCTGCAACTGATATGCAGCTAACTCAGAACTTTCCACATTAGTCACCCCCATAATATCTATCACTTTCTGAATCTGATCTAAGAATTCCTGCGGGTCCTCATCTGACTTAGACCCCATGAAAGAAGGAGGATTCATTCGGGTAAAGTCCCAAATTCTAGCTGCAGCTGAATTGGCCACTGGATTAGACAGAACGACAGCTGGTCGTTCATTCTGGGAAGCAACTGACTGAGAAAGAGTGGTGAATGTGGTCCTAAACTCCGCATGAGAAACATGATCATCTAAAGGGTCTTTGGGCTGAGGAGCTAACTGATTCTTATTTCTTCTTTTAGGAGGCATGTTCTGTAGAAGAAATAGAGAAATGGATTAGACTAAGAGTGAGTTGATATTATGCTCACTGGCACGACATAAATACTGAAAGAAGGTAAACTATTCCTAAAACATCTCATAGCCTCCTGCACATAAGTGTGGTGCACAACAAATGCATGTATAAGACTCTACTAGATGTGGCTTTCAGACTTCCTAGGACTCTAATGAACCTTAGGCTCTAATGTGTCGGCACTCAGTTCCCTAGCCTGACATGTCGGAGTAAAATGGGCATAACTCCTTGCTCCGATATCAGATTTAGGCGAAATAGGTATCGTTGGAAAGATAATTCAATTCTATATCTTTTTGTAGGTCATGATATCAAAAATTCATAGTATAACGAGAGATATGCTCATTTGAAGTTGACTATAGCAATATCCTTCCCAAGAATTCAATCGTTAAGGAATGTTTTAATTCGTCTGATATCTGGGAGTTATTTAAAGGCTTAATATAGATGTAAATTGCTCATAAAACTATAAAATAACCATGATGTAATAGGTATGAGCTTGAAACATGGCACTAATATTGGTTTGGATTTTTTGGGGCATTATAATTTTGCACCAAGAGAGACTGTTGTTGCTGCTAGAGGAAGGGGAAGAGTTGTTGTAAACACAAGTCAATATAAAAGACTAAGAATGACTGGAATGAGTGTGTTTCAAGATGAAAATGTCTTCACAACCATTAATGTTAGTGAAAACATTCACAGTGATTGTGTTCTTTTTTTATAATGTCTTGATCTTAAACAACTTTTTTTTGTAGCCTGGGCTGCCAAGTAGGAGAATAGTGTCCACTAGACCTAAGCAAGTAATGAAATCAACAGTTGTATCTGGAGACATTGGGTTCAAACCTTCAAGTGGACTTAAATGGAAAGGGAAGCAAACAATCACGCCAAGAAAACAAGAAAACAGTCCACTAGTTCAAGGAACTGTGGACCTCTTTTGGTGACCCTCTCAGATTCAAGAACACCATGTAATGAGGTGTTTAACACCTAATTTCCAGCATCAAACCAAACTACATTATGATAATAAAAATGAAGAACAAAAATGTTACAACCACAATAACCAAACGGCTTGAATAATAACAACACAAACTACAAGGTTAGGACAAGAAACAAATATAGATAGTTAGACAAGTGTTGATGTAGTCTTAACAACCCAAGACCATATTTACTCTTGGACCTTTAACACTTCATACAATAAAAAACTAACTCTTACAATGACACAAGAGGGGCATCCACCTCTCAAAGCACCAAAGTCCCAAGCTTTGCAACACACAAGAGAATCCACCCTTATATTATGCCCTTATTTCAGTTTTGAGAACTCTCTCTCACAAGAGTAGTGTCTTTAATATCAAGCGTAAAATAAGAAAACAAACCCTACAAGGTTCTATTTATATAACATTACAAATAATAGAGAAAAGACAAAAGAGCCCTTTAGTGACTGGTCTTCAAAAATACTCAAAAGTGTCATGATCATGATCATACTTGTATCATCCTCTCCATATTGAGAGGAATTTGACCACAAATACATGGGCTCACCTCTTTTACAAAGACACTTCACAATCTCCTTCTTTCGGCCACACATCTTTTCCATACTCTTCATTTTGCACTTCGGCTTCTGTTTGCTCTCTATTTTGCGGTTTATCATCATTCTTAACCGATTCAATGCCCACCTCTTCTCCAAGATAGTACAATCTACCCCCCTTAGGATCATATTCCACCGGTTTAGGCACTCACTAGCTTTGTGCCCCCACCCTTGACACTTGAATCATTGAAACCCCTTAGGATTGGAAGTAGAATTCAATTTACCTTTATACCTTGGATAATGATTTTGGAAACCCTTAGTGGCCTCGGGTTGGGTAGCCATGAATGAGTTCTCTTTGAGTTTCCTCTCAACCTCTAAAGCCGCGTGGAATATGCCATCTATGGTGTTGAATTTATGAAGTGTCATGCAAGCGAAGATGTCCTTGTTTAACCCAACCTTAAAGCGCACAATGTCATGACTTACTTGCTCGCCTCGGTGGTCAATTTTCAACATCAATTGTTGAAATTCATAGTAGTAAGCCATGACACTCTTGCTCTCTTTTCTCAAATTATAAAATTTGGCAAGAAGCTCATGTCTATAAGTCTCGGGAAAGTACCGTTGCCGCATAAGGCTCTTCAACCAAAACCAAGGAGGAGGTTGTGCCCTAATTATCTCATTCCCAAATCGTTTAACATACTCCCACCATGTATTAGCATACCCTTCGAAGTGAGCTATAGCATATAAACTTTTCTTTTTTTAGGTGAGATCATTAAGTTGGAAGATCTTGTCACAAGACGACTCCCATGCAAGGTAGGCTTCAAGATCACTCTTACCTTTGAAAATGAGAAGGCTCACTTTGATGGAATTGAGACCTACATCTCGATTTGGATGGCCATATCTCACCACTCGGTCTAACTCCCCATGTCTACCCCTCATTCTTTCTTACCTCAAGTAAACATCATCATATGGCCCATAACCATTATGTTGTTCTCTCCTACCATAGCCCTGAACATGGATGGGTCTATTTGGGTTAAGTAGAGCTTATAGTGGCGGGATTGGATTTGGATAGTGAGGTCTTTGGTCAAGTGGAGTTTGGATGAGAGTGTTCAGGTTTGGTGGTGGTATTAGGGTTCCAAGACCTTCTTATTGGACTTAGTAGAGTGGAGGATGGTTTTGTCTATCTTGTTCTGGGCTTTGGGAGTAGAGATTGGTTGGATTTGCGGCAATTGGTGGATATAGCATTTGGTGCATAGTCCCGAGAGTATTAGTTGGGGAATTGTTTTGAGGTGTGGAAGGTCGACTCTTTTGGCTTTCCACACGTTGTAATCTCCCACTTATTGATGCCACATCTGTATCTAATTTCTCAAGACCCACATTCAACCTAGCCACATCTCAAGACTAGTTTCAAGGCGAGCCAAAATGAGATTGATAGCATTATTATCCATTGTTTGAGCATTTGAGGCCTCGGGTTCCATTGTCATTATACTAAAAATAACCCTTCAAGTTATGGTCCAACAATACACCCAATCATTCCACAATGCCACACACAATAATACAATACAAATTCTATAAAACAAAACACACGTGAGTTCAAACAACCTCCTACAATGAGATCCCACCTTCAGGTTTCTTCAAACTCAAGCTTAACAATGGTGGATGGTTCAAATAACCTCCAATTTAGCTCAAATTCTAATACTATACTCTTATAGTGTTAGAGAACACAAATCTAACACTAAAAACACAAGAAAAACACAAAATCAAAAACTCAAAATTTGACCTAGGGTAAAACAACGGATTTAGTTTTTTGGGGGGGGATTTTTGATTTCGAAACTTCTTTTTTTGTTGGGATTTTCAATTTATAGACTCTAATAGTGTTAGGGAACAAGGATCTAACACTAGAAACACACAAAAGACATAAAAATCAAGTTTTTTTGAAAGACCCTAAAAACATGAACAGTAACTTTTTTTCTTTTTCTTTCTTTTCATTTTTTTTATTTTCAAGATAACAATCCCAAGATTGATTTTGTTGGAACAAAATCAAACCTTGCTATGATACCAAATGATACAAGACAGCCCAAGAACACAAGAAAACAAACACCAAAACAGTCCACTAGTTCAAGGAACTATGGACCTCTTTTGGTGACCCTCTCGGATTCAAGAACACAACAAGAACACCATGTAATGAGGTGTTTAACACCTAATTTCCAGAAGCAAACCAAACTATATTATGACAATAAAAATGAAGAACAACAATGTTACAACCACAATAACCAAATGGCTTGAACAATAACAACACAAACTACAAGATTAGGACAAGAAACAAAGATAGATAGTTAGACAAGTGTTGATGTAGTCTTAACAACCCAAGAGCATATTCACTCTTTGACCTTTAACACTTCATATAACAAATTCCTAACTCTTAAAATGACACAAGAGGGGCATCCACCTCTCAAAGCACCAAAGTGTCAAGCTTTGCAATACACAAAAGAATTCACCCTTATGCTATGCCCTAATTTTAGTTTTGAGAACTCTCTCTCACAAGATTAGTGTCTTCAATATCAAGCATAAACTAAGAAAATAAACCCTACAAGATTCTATTTATACAACATTACAAATAATAGAGAAATGACAAAAGAGCCCTTTAGTGACTAGTCTTTAAAAATACTCAAAAGTGTCATGATCATGATCATACTTGTATCACATTGGGTTCAAACCTTCAAGTGGACTTAAGTGAAAAGGCAATAAAACAATCACAACAAGAAGGCTCCAACAAATAAGAGATCAATCAAGGACTTCAAACAATGCAACCATGCATACTCATCCTCTTCACAACTCTAAGGCCCCTGGAAACTATAGTCGTCTGTTGATTACTAATTTGGTGTCACTTAGCTACTTTTCTTGTATGAAACAATGAATCTACTATTTTGGTCCCACAAAGATAATATTTTAGATCTGTTAAGCTGCTATTTTTGTCACTCGTGAATGTCTTATGTAAATGGAACTGATATTCAGTCTCTTACTTGAATGCAATGTTAATTTGCTTCTCTTCTTCCAAATTGCAAGTTCTGTTTTGTTGCTTCTTTTTGGTTATTTACACAATAATTCACTACCCTCTTTATCATAAAGAAAAGAGTGTAACAATACCAAAATAAGATCAAATTAAAGTCACATTACCACAAAATGATGATCTATTACATACTTTAGTAGCTTAGCATAGCAAATTGCAAGTCAAATTGCATAACAAAACTAACAAAAACAACACCTACACATATAATCATACAACAAAGGAATTTTCCAGTAAAGTTACATGCTCTTTTCTTTTTTATCCATCTTCATTCTCTTGTATTTCAAGTTGCACTTGCCATTCTCTTTAAAATTACCCATCACATTCTCATCTACTTTATTCTTCATATTTGAACAACTTATCTTGATGTTGAGACTTTGAAATTTAGTCTGCATATTTTCAACATCATTTTCCTGTTTTGACTCCAAATCATCCAAATTCATGTTGTTGGGATTATGACGCTAAGTCTTCAAGCTTTCAAGCTTATTTAATTGCATCTTAACACTCTCATAATTCTTTTCTAGATCATTAATCTTGTTCACCAATCTTGGAAGAATAAATTTTGATCTTTCATCAACTCGTTCCAAGTTTCTCAATCTAAAATAATTGCAATTCATAGCCTAAAAATTAAGAACATAAAAATATATCTTTACACCAACATCAGCATTAATCAATTAACCAAGAATGAACACAAACCTCATAATGAGGACACACCTAAAATCTTCTATTGGGATTGCGATCTGACCAAGACGTCTGTATTTGCAATAAAATGCCATATTTACCATGTATTTCAGCATTGATCATTGGATCAGTCTCGTCCATAGACAACTTATTCAACTCGTATTTCCTTATTTCTAACCATAAAATTTTATAAAAAGAAAACATAAAAACTTCATTAATGGAGATAAAAAACTTCATTAATAGTGTTAAAAAACTTTAAATTTTGGATTAATTATAAATGAAGAAATCAGATATTCATTAACAGGCCTAAAATCAGAACTTTAATAATGACATTATATGGATTAAACATAAGAAATTTACACAAAAATTATCTTTATCTTCCCAAATCAAAGATAAATTCAAAGAATAATGAAATTTTAAAGAAGAATTTACAGAGGGAGAAAGGATCGTTGACCTTCTAATTTTTCTTCAATGGAGGATGAACCATGGAGGATGAAGGGTTTAGATAAAAATTTTATTTTCTTAATTTGCTTTGCACACGTGGCGATTGTTTATTGAATACGGAGACATAAAAAAAGACTTAACACTCCATCAGCGTTTTCATACATGCCTTGTGACACAGAGGCACCATGTAGGTAGTCAAGGGTGTTAAAATAATACACTTTTATTTAGTTCAGAGGGACAATAGGACCCCCCTTAAAATTAAGGTGTGTCACAGCTCGTTTGGGTATTTTTCAGAGAGGTAACAGGATATTTTTTCTTTCTTTTATTCAATTTTAGCGTCAAGTACCTTTCTTTCATTACAAAAAATGGGTCTAATTGTGGGGGTTAATTTGTGAAGGGTTTTATAACCTTTGCAAAATTATATTAAGTACGGGGGTTAAACACGTCCGCTAAAATTTATAGATTTGCCGGGGTTTTAATCCACGTTATCCATTAAAAAAAATAGTGTTTTAATTGCCTCCTTTTTACAACTTATTTTCCCTAGATGCTTTTAATTGGTCATTTTTTTCCATAAAACCTAGATATCTCATTAACCCCAAAGTAAACCTTCAACATACGGCCATCAACTGCGTACGTGCTACTCTCCAATGATTTCATCGACCATCAGCCTGGTGTTTCAGCTTTATCACTTTCCAGGTAATGACTACTCTCCTTTTCCACATTGAAGACTAAAAAAACTATTCATATTACTCTTGCATTTATTGCTTCTATTGTAACTTCTACAAAATATTATTATAAGCTAAAATCATAACAATTTTTATGCTATTGCTTAAGTCGATGGACTATTTATCTATACGAGAGTTAGAGTTAGGGTAAGGTTTGCGTAACACTCTACCCTATTCAGACCCAAATTGAGGGGTTACAAACCAAATATAAAATCATTATTGGCTGAGATGTAGTCAAAGCACCCTATTTAGGTTAACCCTCATAGCCATACATAAATTGATATGGGAATAATCATGGATATGGACTTAGGAAAGTGCGTGTTGGACCCGAGCCTTGGCACGTGCAATTGAAGTGTGAAAGAGGCCCAAAATACACCCAAATCAGCCCATAAATTACACTAGATGGGTGTCCACTCTTTGAAAGGCCTTTTGGTCACTATAACTTATATTTTATTATAGCTATAAAAGGAATATTGTAGGGTTTTTAGTTTAGTTTTTGTATGATATTTGGGAGTCTTGTAAGACTTGTAACACGCTCTCTCTCTAGTGAGAAGAGTGACCACCGAAACTAGGATACAATAATAAGGTGAATTCTCTTTTGTTGTTGCTGCTTGGAAACGTTGATGCTAGAGAGGTGGAATCTGATCTTGTGTCACATAAGATATAGGTTTATTATTGTGTGTAGTGTTAAGGGCCCAAGAGTTTCCATTCTTGGGTTCTTAAGCTTATACTTCATGTGGTCTATCTATCTATCATTGTACCTTCTTGTAATCCTGCTTAGTGTTTGTGTTGTAATCTTGTGTTTTTATTGTTATTGTTAAATCCAAATCTTGTGTATTCTTGTTCATCATCTTATGTTGTTTAACTTAGTTTGTTGTTGGCTACAAAAGATGTCAAACACCTAGTTATATTGTCTTTCTTGTATTTCATTCTTGAATCTGAGAGTGGTCTTCAAAAGGGTCCTCGATTCTTTGAATTAATGGACTGTTTTTGAAGTATGTTTGGACTATTTTGAGCCAATTCTGTGTGTTCCTTGGTTTTCTGGTATCATTTCGTATCAAAGTCATCTTTGATTTTGTTCTTACAATACCAATCTTGGGCTTTCTTGCTAAGAAAATAAAAAATAAAAAAAGGAAAGAAAGACGTGTTCTTGAGCTTGAGATCTTGGCCAAGAAGTTGAACTTGTTGTTGTTGTATCTTGGCCGAATGTTGTGTGTCTAGGTCCAGGATTTATTTTGCTTGTGCTGTTGTTTCAATTTTTAGTATTCTTGTCCATTAACACTTTGAGTAGATCTAGATTTGAGCTATAAAAAATTGATATTGTTGTTGTGAACAAGACCATGGTCGTGTGTTGAAGTTGTTATTCTTGGACATGTGGACTTGTTGTTATAGTCTTGGTTGGATGTTGTTGGTATTTTGGTTGATCTTTATAAAGTTGTTGTTGAGTTCTTGACATTCATCACAACCTTCACCCTTACTAAAACAAAAATACAACACCAAAAAGAACCTTGGCCGTGTGTTGACACTAAAATTGGTCGTGATGTGTGTTGATATTTGCTGTGGGGTGGAAATTATGTTGTGTTGTTGATGAGTTCTTGAAGTTTGTTGTGGTGTTTATCTTGTTCTACATCTCACCTTACAACTTAAGACAACCAAAGTGTAACGTAGATTCAAAAAGGTGAACCTACAAGTTGTAAAGTTATTTGTGAGAAGACTTGGGCCATCACTTTCTTGACTTAACATCTACTTTTCAACCACTTTTCTTGTTTCAAGGGACCTTGTTTTGTGGGAATTGTAAAAAGTCAGGTCTTTCCTTTTGAAGATTAGACTTAAAGAAGATTTAAGACATATACTTTCCCTCCAAAACCAATTGTTTCCATTACATAGTAACTAAAGTTTGTAAACTTCAACTAGTGACTAATTGTGGGGTTGTGACCAATGGTATGCTGCTATGTCACCCAAGTTACTGTTCATACAAAAATTTTAAGCTCAAAATTTGATCTTCTAGTTTTATTGTGTTGTTTCTTTAGTTTCGTTTGTTGATTCCATTACTAACTTACAAGCTAGTTTTAGATTGTAAGTTAGTTTTGAAACCATCCTTCGTGTATACGTTCCGTTATATGTCTTATCCTTTTGAGTCGTTGTAATACTTGGTCCACCTCTCACTGTCTCACGGAGTACAAGAAAGGTTACGACACTATTGAGATCAAAGTGAGAAAAAAAAATACGAGAGCCAAAACAATAGAGAGGGAGTGTGAGGACCATTCTTGTACAACTAACTTGTTTATTGTTTTGTAGGTAAATTCTTGGCCATAATGGAAACCATTTTGGCCCTCCTTGATGCTTTGTCCCGAGACCTTGCTAGGGCAAATGCAGGTCTTAAAAAAATTGACTCGGATGTGGTAACTATGCGTGAGAGGTTGGATCGAATGGAGAGTCGAAAGAACTCTCGTGATTTTACTCTCGAAACTTTACTTCCAATGACCAATCCTCCAAGACAACCACATAATGCCACAAGCCAAGCTCCAAATAGCCCTCAAAATCGAGAACAAGATATACCACTTCCCCCACAAATTGATCAAGTTCAACAAGGAGGACTTGGAAGCCAATTTTCTCTCATTCAAGCTCCACAACCGAAGCTGCACATTACCAAATCGAGCCTCTCAACTAAAACTTCCCTTTCGAAAAATCGACACATACAAGAAGAGGAACATGGTAGAGAGAGACATGAAGGATATGGAGTCTACGACGATGCTTATATGATAGAAGGAGACATGAGTCAGATGAGATTGAAGGCCAATCTCAAGAGAGAGAGAGGAAGTCGAGGGTCAAAATAAAGATGTTGGATTTGAGACTTATTGTCATTATGCTCTCGGGTTTGGCTAGCTTGTGGACTATTTTTGTGCATTTCTTGTGGACTGTTTTTATCTCATTTTTTTATACGTCCCTTGTTATTATTGAGCTCTCGGGCTCTTCATGTTTTGCGGACTGTTTTTGAGTAGGTTTCCTTTGAAGTGACCAATTGAATAAGGAGAAGCCGTGAATTTGTGGATAAATTCCTCTCAAAATGGAAAGGATGATACGGAAATAATCATGGATATGGACTTAGGAGAGTGCGTGTTGGACCCGAGCCTTGGCATGTGCAATTGAAGTGTAAAAGAGGCCCAAAATGCACCCAAATCAGCCAATAAATTACACTAGATGGGTGTCCACTCTTTGAAGGGCCTTTTGATCATTTTAACTTATATTTTATTATAGCTATAAAAAGAACATTGTAGGGTTTTTAGTTTAGTTTTTGGATGTCATTTGGGAGTCTTGTAAGACTTGTAACACGCTCTCTCTCTAGTGAGAAGAGTGACCACCGAAACTAGGATACAATAATAGGGTGAATTCTCTTTTGTTGTTGCTGCTTGGAAACGTTGATGCTAGAGAGGTGGAATCCGATCTTGTGTCACGTAAGAGGATAGGTTTATTGTTGTGTGTAGTGTTAAGGGTCCAAGAGTGTCCATTCTTAAGTTTTTAAGATTATACCTTCATGTGGTCTATCTATCTAGCATTTTACCTTCTTGTAATCTTGTTTAGTGTTTGTGTTGTGATCTTGTGTTCTTGTTGTTATTGTTAAATCCGAATCTTGTGTCTTCTTGTTCATCATCTTATGTTGTTTAACTTAATTTGTTGTTTGTTGCAAAGGTGCCAAACACCTAGTTATATTGTCCTTCTTGTATTTCATTCTTGAATCCGAGAGTGGTCTTCAAAAGGGTCCTCGATTCTTTGAATTAGTGGACTGTTTTTGGAGTGTGTTTGGACTGTTTTGAGCCAATTCCGTGTGTTCCTTGGTTTTCTTGTATCACAAATAGCCAGGAATTTTGAAGGATACTGAGCAACATAGATCATAAACAAATTGTAGCAATAGTTTCCCAGTGATCTCCCGTTACACTTTAAGAATGAGGTGCTTTAATCTGTTTCTGTATCTTGGTAAATTATTACTACTGGGACATGCTTCACTGTACGCCCTTTATTTGGAGTAAAATTTGCATAAGTTTATTGGATTTTCATGTCAGATATGATGGGAATTAGACACTATCTAGAAAAGGTGAACATGGTAGTAGGTGAGGAGCTGCTATATGTACCTTAATATTATAGTTATCGTTGTTGTTCCAGCTTTCAAGAATGCGACCGCTTTAATCTTATCATCACGTAGCAAAGTATAACACCTATTAGAGCTAACTAGACATCAAATTATGCTCTATGTAAAGTTTGAACTATTGACTTACTGTACGATTATGTTAGCTGTAGAATTTTATCATCACAGGTATTCCTTAGAATAACATCACAGGGAGTTTACTTAATTGATTCTGAAGTTTAAGTAAATGCACTTTGGTGTTCTGAATTAACATAAGCATATTCAGGATTATAGGGATTAGGCATTACCTAGTACACTCCAAAAAAGATGCATGAATAGAAGTAGTGAGATTATCCTCTTGTACTGAGATTATCTTAAGTTAGACATGTTCACAGGAGTTTAACCATCTAAACTAAGCAAGCTTTACAAGGATCTTATGTGGGTTCCTTCATTAATGTCCTTAAGCTTGTAGAAACCAGTAGCAACAAGCATTTTCTTCTTTTCAATATTTTGGTCGTAGTAGGAGGAGGCAAAGCCAAAAATTGAACTTTATAGGTTCTGAATTGTAGGATAGGATATTAGATGTTAGTAACTCGATTCTAATTATATAGGACTTGAACGAAGCTAATGGATTTGACTGAACCTATGCATCAGCTTCCAGGCCCCCTTCTGGTTATAGTTCGTAGTTCATATGAAACTCTTTTTCCTGAAAGATACGTTATAAATAATAGAAAACAGTAAACAAAGTCTCCCCCCTCCCCCCCTCCCCCCACACTGATCAGGTCAATGGAAAATTAATGAACATAAAAGTGACACCAAGTTAACCATCAACATTGAATCACGTGTCAATAGAATGGACGATGTAAGTTAACTGGGTACAATATTATAATGAATCACGTGTCAATAGAATGGACGATGTAAGTTAACTGGGTACAATATTATAATCTTAAAAAATAGAAAAATACAGTCAACTACAACATGAAATTAATTCAACATGATAACTTATTAGAAATTACTACCTTAAAGTGATAAGTTTTACACCAGTAAGTAAAATTTAAAACTCAAGAAGTAAATAGTGGTGGAACAACAGTACAAACAATTGAAAGCTTTCAGCAGAATACTTGTACCAAATTATGTTTCTGGGACTCTTCAAAAACATTAACGGATGTGCGTCAAATTCTTCAAAAATAGTGTATTTTTGGAGAATTCGATATGGATGCACCATAAAAAATGAAAAGTTTGTGCAACTTAGGTACCAAAAAACATAACGAATGAACAACACCAGGCAGTAGCTAGTAGTTGAGGAGTACTATTGTTATCACTCGTGACTATAAATGTGTATTGCACATATCATTAGTACTGTAAATTCATTTGTCCCCAAAATTTGGAGCAATGAATTAGTCAATCCTGAAAGTACACTACCAAAATACTACTACTACTACCATTCAACAGCTTCTACAATATGGCAATTATACAACAGTTAACTATCTATACACCTTATACATGACTATATAGCTATAATATGCATGTGGAAATATAATACTGAACCCCTAATATTATGAAAGACTTGTAATGATGAAGAGGGAATTCCAAGTTCCAACTAACTGTAAATTATAGATAGGTAAGAAATTTGAAGTAGTGACACATTTACATTTTATTCCCAATTTCAAATACAGAGGAGATTAGTTGAGATTTAACTTATGGAGTGTAACAATCGACCAAATTTTCTTTAGTTTAAAAGGCAAGATAGAAATAGCATTAATAAGAGAATTTTTTACAACCATTTTACTTAGAAGAAGACAACCAGTGACCAAAACCGATTTCTCTCAAACCATAAAATTATGATTTACAACTTGTATCATTCACTTGGTTGCATATCCATGAGGCCTTGATTACTCAACTCCGAAATACTTGAGTCTTCAGGTTAGTGCATTCTGCTTCTTTGTAAAAAGCTTTGTCATCTTTGACATTCATCTCGTCACATTTGGGCATCAACTTTGTGCCTTCATAATATCTATTGACTCTGATGTCAATAATCTGATATTGTTGACGTTTGTTTGAAGAAAGAAAATCCCACATCGAAAATTTACTTTGGTTGGGAGGAGGTTGGGAGTTATAAATAAACTCCACCTCCTTCATTGTTTAACACACACAAAAATATTCTTTTCTTTATTTACTATAAAAGAGGTTTAGAGATAATTCTCTTGAAGATCTCTTTGCGAATAGTATTTTAGGAAGTGAGGGTGTGTGAGAAAAATATTGTGTATTGTATGGTGTAATAATTTTCATAAAGTGAATATTTTTTTGGGAGGCCCGTGGTTTTTCTCCAATTGGGGAGTTTTTCACGTTAAATCTTTGTGTTTTTATTCTCTTTAATTTCTCTGTTATTTTCTGCTTGAAAGCAGTCCGGAAGGGGCGGAAAAAATAGTCCATTTTTTCCAACAAGTGGTATCAGAGCCTTTGGTGTGGAATAATTCTTTTGAAATTTTAGTATGCTCTGTAGTTGCAGCTTTGTCTGATCTTCCACATCAAAAAAAAATTCTGAATTAGAATTATTGTTCTCCAGCAGAAGTTTCGTCCCGGTGGAGTAGCAAGTGAAGTCTGATTCCGGTGGAGTTTACTATTCTGGTGGAGTTACTTTGGGGTACTTATATATTTGGTAATAGTGGGAATAAGTACAATCTAAAAAGGTTCTGGCTAAGAAAAGACTTGGTAGTTAAGTGTATATCCCTTATATATTTGGTAATAGTGGGAATAAGTACAATCTAAAGAGGTTCTGGCTAAGAAAAGACTTGGTATTTAAGTGTATATCCCTTGTGATCCACCTCTCTTTCCTGGGAACTAATTTAGTGGATACTTTACATTACTATTATTCATTTATTAGTACTGATAAACAAGATGGGGACAAAATTTGAGATTGAGAAATTTGATGGGAGAATTAATTTTGGCTTATGACAAGTGCAAGTCAAGGATGTGTTAATCCAATCTGGATTATACAAGGCATTGAAAGAGAGACCAACTAGCAGAAAAGGTGATAAGAATTCGAAAAAATCTGAAAGCAGTAAAGACTCAAAAAAATCCAGAATTAGTGATGAAGAATGGGAAGAGCTAGACATGAAAGCAGCAAGTCAAATTTGCTTGTGTTTAGCTAAAAATGTCCTTGCTAATGTGATTGGATTGTCTACAACAAAGGAGTTGTAGGAGAAACTTGAAGAATTGTACCAAACCAAAAGTATTTCAAATAGGCTATATTTGAAGGAGTAATTTCATAAATTGCAAATAGCTGAAGGTACAACTATTTCTGATTATCTGAGTGTCTTAAATGGGATTGTTTCTGAATTGGAATCTATTGGAGTGAAAATTGATGATGAAGACAAGACACTTCGACTCATCTGGTCTCTTCCATCTTCTTACAAGCACATCCAACCCATTTTAATGTATGGGAAGAAAACTGTGATTTTCTGAGAAGTGACAAGCAAATTGATTTTTGAGGAAAAAAGATTGAAGAATGGAGATGAAAAATCTCTAGAAGATTCAGCTCTTGTTATTAAAGAAAAATGGAAGCAAAACTCTAAGAAGAAGGTCATCTGCTGGAATTGTAAACAACCGGGACATGTTAAAAATAATTGTCCAAATAATGGGGCTAGTTCGGCTGGAAGCTCCAAAGAAAATGCTGCCAATATAGTCTCCCTAGAATAGTGGGATGATATTTCTTTGTAAGAAAGATGAAAATCCTCATGGCATGAATGCTACCTTTAGAATTGTCATGAAAAGGGATGTTTAATTGGTAGCTGGTCCACAAGTTTGCACATGGGCATTAGTTGATAGGTGATACAAGGTGTGTAGTAGAAAGAATGTCGATGGCTAATGAACTCTCAAGAAATCAACAAGAGAGTTGCACCATAAGTTATTATAGCAGTTTTTTTCGACATGTGCCGAAAATGAAATTCTTGAAATTAGAAAGTGATTTCAAGTAAAAATTCTTGGATTGGTTTTTCAATCTGAGTGGATGTACTCTTTATGGTGGGGGTATGATAATTCTTGAATTTAGAATTATGATTGTCAGTAGCAGACAATGTGGAAGTTGCAGTTACATATAATTGGCCGAGTTTAGAGTCAGGTGAAGAACTGATTTTGTTATGTGTAACTAGATAACTACAAAGGGCCAACGGATTGCATTTTCTTCTCTTCAAAAGGTGGAGATTTGTTGAAGTTTGTTTTGAAGAAAGAAACTCCCACATCAAAAATTTACTTTGGTTGGGAGGAGGTTGGGAGTTATAAATAAACTCCACCTCCTTCATTATTTAACACACACAAAAATATTCTTTTCTTTGTTTACTATTAAAGAGGTTTAGAGATAATTTTCTTGGAGATCTCTTTGAGAATAGTATTTTAGGAAGTGAGCGTGTGTGAAAAAAATATTGTGTATTGTATGGTGTAATAATTTCCATATAGTGAATATTTTTCTAGGAGGCCCGTGGTTTTCTCCAATTGGGGAGTTTTCCACGTTAAATCTTTGTGTTGTTATTCTCTTTAATTTCTCTATTATTTTCTGCTTGAAAGCGGTCCGGAAGGGGCGAAAAAATAGTCCATTTTTCCTAACAGATATGTCGTACTGCAGATTCTGAACCACATATAGGTTGTATGTTGAATGGTACTCTGGTTCCTAGTTTGATCAACTGATTGAGTAGTTTGAAACTGTAGCGAGGAGTAGTTGTTGATTGATCTATTTATATTTATCATGATATTTTTAGTTGTACACAATTATAAATATTTTATAATAAGGACTGAAAGTTTATCCGATTGGTTTTTATACTTTGCGTTTTTATGTAGCTAAGTGATGTGGTTAGTGGACCCATTTCGCCCATGGATGCAAGGAGATCGCGGGATGATAGTCATCCTAATGACAGTCGTTGATTTCGTTGCAGATTATCTTGGATATTCAATTATGATGATGTAATTGTGTGGTTGGAGCGAATCTTAGAATATTGAAGGTTTTATGTTTAAATTTGATTTTAGAGTTTGAAGATACTAGTTAATATTGAAAATTTGGAGTTTGAAGATGCTAATGTTGAAAATTTAAATTTAAAGTTTAATGTTCAATGTATTTTTGATATGCTTGTGAATTACAATGTTTAATTAGTCATGTTGGGTTAATGATATATGATTTGAATAAATATTGGATTGTAGGTTATGTCTAAAGGAACAATTAAATTTGAGCTAAAATTAAAATCAATAATTTGTTATTGAAAATTGATGGGTCCCATTAATTAAAAAAAATAAAAAACAGCGAAGGTTTTAAACCACCGCAATTTTTAAATGTAAATTTATTATAAAAAGAATTAAATTTAGAGTAACGGAGGTCGAGTGCTGCAAAATAACCTCTACAAATTAATTATGGCGGTCAGCAGAAAACTGCCGCAAATGGAATGTGACGGCTCTTAATTGTGGGGGTTTTGGGAACCGCCGAAATTGAAATTTGCGGGAGTTTAAAACCCCCGAAAATCTTATAATTAACCCCCGCAATTTAACCCTTTTTGGTAGTGTTTCCTAACTTCAATCAAATACTCTCTCAGTTCCATTTTACTTGGCTCTATTATTAAAAACAGTTGTTTTATATTACTTGTACAATTTTATGAAATAAAGAAGATTTTGTTATATTTTTCTCTTCCTATCCTTAGTATTAAAAAACAACACAAACTAATAATAGTCAACTGTAGAATTTCAAAGCATCATTAAGAAAATTTAATAAAATATAGCTCTAATTAAAGTTTTATTAAGAAGTGTACAAGTCAACAAGAGCAAAATAAAATTGATAGAAGGGAGTATAGCCAAAGCGTACAGACTTTTAAGACGAGCACAAGTCACATGATATTAAGTGCACCAAAAAATTTCTGCGTGATGATTCATTTCAAAAGACGGGGTTGACAGGAGATTTAAAAGAAGCGTCGAAAATATGAACCAAGATTAGTAGTAATAAATATACGTATCGTACAAAAAAATAAGAAACCCGATTATTTTTTGAAATCAGCACAACTAGGTACGTGGGCTTACGCCTTCCTCCGTGCCATAGATGCAGGATTGCCGTCAAAGAGGCCCTCAACTAACGTTTCAATATCTTCTGGCTGATACTTTATATACTTGTCTGAATGTTTTGTATTGTCTAGATACTGCCTAAATCTTCCACAGAAGGACCTGTAAGCTGGAATTAACACCGCGGATATAGACACTCTGAGCTCGGATCGAAGCTGCTCGTCACTCACTACCCAAGTGCTCTGTGTACGATGGATTTCATCCAGCATGGTGCTGAAATTCTTGAACCTCTCTTTCACTACTGGCTTTGTCACCTTCCCATTGACTTGCATCCCATCGTGACTTAGTATTTGTAGCACTCTTCCCCATGTTTCTCTTTGGTAATTCTTGTGGTATTGCCTCACGGTTGTCGATCTTCTTCGACACCACGTGTCACCCATCACTTGGCGGACCTCCGTGGATCCTTTGGCTTTTTGTAAGATGTATCTGCCGTTGTTCATTAGGAATATGTCACGCAAGGAAGAGTCTCTATATAGGTTTGACTTGGCTTCAAGATTTGCATCTAACAGATCCATTATTGTCATGAGTTGTGCTGTTAACGGCGTCGTCTCAGCTACATCCTGGGGGCTTTCGCTCTCTTTATCAACGTGATCATCCACTGATGATTTCCACTTGGACGGTGACATGGCGGCCAACTTTGCATGTTCCTTGAAAATGTGTTTAAGGGTGTCTTTGTACTCACAGGCGTATTTTAGATAATTCATGACGTAACGTGTGAGCGGGTGCACCGCACCACCAGGGACCGGTGTTCTTGCTGCATCATTCTTGATGGAGTTTTCGAGATCACAGAATATATTCACGGCAGCCTCCCCGAACCTATCTCTGGTAGCTAAGATCTCAGACTTCAGTTCGTGCTCGGAGTCATTAAAGGAAAGAGATTCACTTATTGCATGAATGAGATCACTAATGGTATCGTATATATCTAGATACTTGAAGAGTTTCTCAGCAGAGCGTTTTGTCCGGGAGACCGCCTCAGCGAAGTCAAGAATCTGAATCACGATGGAACGTGCCAGGTTGTTAAAGAGGCTTTGAGAGATCATTGGAGAATCGGAGAAAACTGACTCTCCGAGTCTCCTCTCGCCAGGGAACAAAGTGTTTGAGCAGCTCCTCGCAACATTGATCCATCTAGTGATCTCTCCTTCTAGAGAATCCCAAGACATTCTTTGCACGTCATCCACATTGATCTTCTCGAATTCAATCATTTTCATTTGCTCATACAATGCGTTTCTTCGGGAAATAGAATACACTTGACAACAAGCTGTTTCAAACCCGGCTGAGATCATGGCAATGGCAATTCGATTCATTCTTGTCACGACCTCTAGCGGATACGATGGATAATCCTCGAATTCTGGATTTTTATCAACTTTTGAATTGGAACGTCTACCTCCGAAATCTTCTAATAAGGTTCGCAATTCTTCTTCCATGAAAGTCATGGCTCGTTGCAAGACCATATTGGTTCTGCTCAACAACGTGGATCCTGCAGATGGAGATTTGGAAATGGTATTTGTCAATTTGGATAAATGCATCACGGCTTCAAGGAAAAATGACTCTTCCTCGGTCATCTTTTCCAATCTGGTTGGAGTTTCCCCGGAATTACATTTTGCAATCCTGGACTCTATGATTTTGGAGAAATTTTCAACATTTTCGGGGAGTTCCGAGGGATCATCATCAGACGTGGAAACGGTATTTTTGAATCTATTATAATCAACATCTTCACATACCAGCTGATTAATATGCGGTGTATTCTTCTCCATTTGCTCTTTCTAATTAAATGGATGTGAAGGTGCAAAATAGAAGCTATCCGATCCGAAGACTATTGTATGTATGCATGCGAATCGCGGAAAAATGAATCAAGGAGAAGGATGGGATATTTGAGAGAGAAGTTTGTTTAAGATTGAAGATGTTTCTTGTTTTCCTGATACGTGTTTAAGGGCAGGTTGGTTTATTTTCGGAAGATGTTCGGTAGAAGTAGACTGTTGACCCGGTTAACTCTTTTGTGCCTTCCCACGACTTCATCTCGACATGGCTTCCCACTACTCCAAAGTCCAGCTCCTCTTTGTAATTACTTTTAAACCCCTACCCCAACATAATTTGGTGGTCAATAGTTCCAATTATCATGCACCAGTTAAACTACGTAGCAATATATGCCCTACTCATGTCACTATATTGTTCGATCAATGTTTCAATTTTTAGGTCAATTAGTGAGAAAAGTACAAAACAAATTTGGACAGTTTTGTCCAATTTCTAACGTGAAGGAGAAATTACTTTTTTGATCCGGTGACCGTAATTTTGTAGATTTGTTTCTTTGTACTCAATTGCCCACTTTAGTGGCTAGAATGCGAAATGGAGAAACGTCCGATTCCTATGGACACGGCTGCTCCCTTCCAGTGGTAAGCTTCTTAGGTTCCTCCCCCTTAGAATTATGTCGAGTGTCCTTTAAATAATTTAATGATTTAGATTTATTGGATTAATTAAAGAAGTTTAACCCCAATAAATATTTCTCTCACTTTCAGTGACATTCCTTTTCTTCTCTGCCATTAGATTGAAGTAATACATTTTCTCCATTTTTTCACTTATTAAACTCATCAGAAATTAGGGTGTGTTTGGTATGAAGGAAAATATTTTTTGAAAATTATTTTCTAATTTTCTCATGTTCGGTTAGCTTAAACGTTTTAAAAATATTTTTCAAGTCAACTTATTTTCCTCAAATCTAAGAAAAATGACTCTCCTCCAAAGAGTAAGGAAAACATTCTTCCTTCCTCAAATCCAAATCTAAGGAAAATAATTTTCCTTCAAAAAGCAACGAAAATATTTTCAGTAGTGGAGCTGGCAATTTTAGGAAGGGCGTTCAATAAAATAGAAGCTCCTTTAAAAACATTTAAATGGTTGCAGCCGCTGGGGATCGAATCCATGTCCAAACCCACCTCTGGCTTTTACTGAACTCTTAACACCACTAAGATACATCCCTCAGATGTGTTAAGGTTGTTCAAACCTTTATATTTAACCAAATAGAATGACATTTTATCTATATACACGGTATAATTTTCCGGCGAAGGTTGTTCACCTGACCAATCTTGGTACAAGGTGGCTCCGCCACTGCATTTTTCATAACTCTCTTTCAATTTCATTCTCAAATTAAAATGTTCATACAACTCTCAAAATAACTCAACCCTACTCCGACACCCAATTTCCTACCACTCCCACTCCCTATCACCCCTAATCCAAAAAACATATTTAATTTTTTAAAAATATTTTAAATTTTTTTCTTACCTCATCTTCTACCCTTCACACTCACCCTCTACCCCCTAGTCTAAAAATATATTTAATTTTTTTTAAAAAAAAAAATTAAACTTTTTTCTTACCGCACCCTCTACCCTTCCCCCACCTACCAGTCCCCCATCCCCTCCCCTCCCCCCTCCCCCCCACCAAAAAAAATTTAAATTTCTTAAATTTATTAAAGAAAAAAGTTTCAATTTTTTTCTACCCCACCCTTGCACCTACCCCAACCCCGACCCCCTACTAGCTACCGCCCTTCACCACCACCCTAAAAAAAAAAATTATTAGTTTAATTTTTTTTTCAAAAAGAAAAACTCAAAACTTTTTCTCATCCCACCCTACCACCTATTCTGCCCCCCCCCCCCCCCCCCCCCCCCCCCCCACCAAAAAAAAAAATTTAAATTTTTTAATTTTTTTTTCTTTTTAAAAGTATTTTCTACTTTTTAGCTAAGCACTAAATGTATTTTCTGAAAAATAGTTTTTCATTCACCAACTAAACACTAAATTATTTTTTTTTCAAAAAATATTTTCAATCACCAACCAAACATATGAAAATAAGTAAGAAACAAACTTATTTTCTATGAAAACATTTTCTAGAAAAATATTTTTCATTCAAAACATTTTCCTTCATACCAAACACACCCTTAATATCGCCAATATTAATTGTAGTCTCATAAAATTCATTTTGGAACTATAGATTTCTAGGTTTTGATATTTGGGACTTTATACCATTTTACCTAGTAACCATTTTACCTAGTAATTGAGAATTTTTCAATTGATGCCTTTGTCCATTTCTCTCTCAATTTTTGATTGAAATTTCCTAAAATTTTACCCGATTAATGCTTTTACCTTCTATTCTCAGGAACTTTAGTTTCAATGTTCTATGTGGAGTGGGAATAGTGCTAAATGACCATAAAAATTTGATCCAAAGTTGGCTACAATAATAAAAAGATTATATTATTCTTTTTCTTTCAAATAGATAAAGTTATTCAATTTTTAAAGTAAAAGGATGAAAATATCTAAAAGTTAACTAGTTCATAATGTGAATATAACTTTTTTCTATTGTGGCCAAATTCTGGCCAAAAGTTTGTGGCCAAACGGTCTTTTTCTTTTTTAAAGTAGTTCTTTCTCTGTCATGGTTATGGAACAATTCGGGTAGTCAAACCTGTGTATCTCCGAAGTTTGATTTCTTTGAAACCTCTCCTTCGTACCTCACTTTCATATTTGTTAAGTTGGATTTTGGAAGATCTATATAATTTTTTTCATCTATTTTTTAGAAAAATATGTTGGGTTCGAAATTGAAAGAGCATGATGCAAAAGCTTAAAATTGCAAATCAAATCTGTTACACTACTGGAAAAAAAGTCCTAAAAACGACACACAAAAAGGCGACGAACAGTGTCGCTTTTAGAAAGCGACGAAAAAAGCGACACCGTCCGTCGCATTTTTAATTTATTTTTAATTTATATTTAAATCGATGACCAACATTTTAATATCCGTCACTTTTTTCGCAGATTATTATGCAACCCAATTAATAAAGAATTTATATTTTTTAATAAATATGACGGACAACGTGGTAATTCACTTACAAAATGAAAATTAATTTTAAAAAAGAAATTTTGTTCGTCAATGTTTTAATTTTAATCTTATTTTTATTTATTTTTGCTAAAATCAAAGGACAACGTCGCTTTCCTTTAAAAAAAAAATAGAAAAGTGACGGTGTCCATCGTAATATTTATTTATTTTTTACTAAATGCGACGGACAGTGTCAATTAAAAAAATAAATAAAATTTAATTTTGTGAAAACGACACCATCTATCGCATTTTTAACTATTTTTTATTTTTACTAAAAGCGTCGAACAGTGTCGATTTTGTTAAAAATAAATAAAATTAATTTTATAAAACTGACACTGTCTGTTGATTTTTGATATTTTTAATTTATTAATAAACAAATTTTATATTTTAAAAATTAAATTATATATATAAATTTTTCTATATTATAGAAACGCTAGTTTCGACATGTCTGTTTCATTGCTTGGTGATTTTACTATATCACCTTAATTAATTATTATAAGTCATTTATGTATTAGAAAATTAATAATATTTAATTTAAAAAAGAAATAGACATTTATGATATGTTTGTTTCAGCTGTTTCAACCATGATTTTACTATATCACCCCTAATTAATTATTATAAGTCATTTATGTATTATAAAATTAATAACATTTAATTGAAAAGGAAAAAAATGTGTATGACATGTCTGTTGCAACTGATTCAACCATAATTTCACTAAACATCACTCTTAATTAATTATTATGAGTAATTTAAGTATTAAAAAATTAATAATATTTAATAAAAAGATAAAATAGACATAAAATGATAAATTACCTCTTGATGTTTTAAATTAAGTTGACGTCCTTAAACCATGATTTAACTATATGACTCCTAATTAATTATTATAGGTGATTTATGTATTAAAAAAATAATAATATTTAATTAAAAAACTAAAAATAGACATTTATGACATGTCTGCTTTAACTGCTTCAATCGTAATTTTACTAAATATCGCTCCTAATTAATCATCTATGTATTAAAAATTAATAATATTTAATAAAAAATATAAAATAGATAAAAAAAATGACAAATTATCTCTTGATGTTTTAAATTAAGTTGATGTCTTATATGCGGCCCACTTAATTTTTTTTTACAAATATTTAAGCGCTAGTTTCGGCATGCTTACCAATCAGCTACTCCATGATTTTACTACATCACCCTAATTAATTATTATAAGTCATTTATGTATTAAAAAATTAATAAATATTTATTAAAAAAAAATAGACATTTATGACATGTCGATTTCATCAGCTTCAATCGTGATTTTACTATATCACCCCTAGTTAATTATTATAAGTCATTTATGTACTACAAAATTAATAATATTTGATTTTAAAAAATAGAAGTTTATGACATGTCTGTTGTAGCTGCTTCAACCGTAATTTTACTAAATATCGCTCCTAATTAATTATTATGAGTCATCTAAGTACTAAAAACTAATAATATTTAATAAAAAGGTTAAAATAGACATAAAATAATAAATTAATTCTTGATATTTTAAATTAATTCAACGTCTTATATGAGACTCACTTAATTTTTTTTCACATATATTTTTACAGTAATTTTGCTATATCACTTCTAATGAGTCGTTGTAAGTCATTTAAGACATGTTTGCTTCACTGCTTTGTGATTTTACTATATCACTCCTACTTAGTAATTATAGTCATTTAAGCATTGCATCACTTAATTGACATTTGTGATTTATTATCTCACTTATTAAGGATGATAAATAGGTAGCAGATCGACTTGTTTATTTGTGTTGTCTACTTATTAGATATTTTCTTTCATATTTATTTATTTTACTTTCTATTTTAATCTATTATATATTTGAGAATTACGTAAAATTATTATAAGTTATAATAATTAATAACCTAAAATTATTAAAAAGACATAAAAAAATTTGGTTGACTCTCTAAATTTTATTACTATCATATAAATTGGGACAAAAGAAAAAGTACCATAAATATATATATATATATATATATATGTTACTTGTCCGAGTTTAGTTCAACCGATCCTACACAGGAGCAGGCTATGTAAATTTAGACCAAAAAAGTGGCGGGAGAAAGATAAAATGGGAGAACCTATGGGTTGGGTTCTCGAAATGAATTGCGACACCTCGAGGCAGGATGGGCTGGTATTGGTTTCTCGCGCCAAGCTCAGGCGATTGACGGTATTCATCTCGCTGCAATATCATAATAGATTACACAGCTTACACGTGCCTTGGCATTGCCCATTGCTCAAAATGGAGTCACATGCAAAACAGTCGAGAAACTTAAGAAACAAATAGTTAGCAAGGGTTGTCGTCGTCACTATTCTCAATCTTCCAATTTAAGTAGCAAAGAAGAAACAGAGAGTGATGAGTAGTTTGCTAGGGGTACTTCTTAGTATTATTAGATTTGGCTTCTAGACACTTTTTAGACATTCTTGAATTTAACTTTTAACTATTGAAAAACATTTAGGATTGCTCAAGTGTTTTGAATGTTGTTGGATTAACTGTTAAGTATTTTGGATGTTGTTAGATTAATTGTTAAGTATTTTGGATGTTGTTGGATTGGTTGTTTAAGTATTGCTTTAAATTGCTTAAATGTTTTGATGATGTAGAGCGTTTTATGATTATTTTAGTAATATGTGTTGTATGAGGCTGATTGCATTTTATTTGACAGGTATGATACAAAAAATACAGATTTCTGCATAAAAAATGTAGAAAAGCGACAAACAGTGTCTCTTCTGTTCGTCGCTTTTCTAATTTTTTTATTTTTTTTCAAAAAGACTGATGATGTTCATTCCTTTTTTCTTCATTACGAAGGACAAAAAATGTTGCTTTTCTGAAAAAAATTATTTTTTTTAGAAAACGACGGACAGTGTCATTTTTTTTTGAAATTTTTTATTTTTTATTCAATAAAATGACGATGTCCGTCGTTTTTTATTCATCATTTGTTCTTCACATGAAGAACAAAAAACGACGCACAACATCACTTTTTCTAAAAATAGTATGTTTTATTTTTTTTTCAAAAAACGATGTTGTCCGTCGTAAAAAATGCGACGTAGGCCGTCGTTTTCAAAAAGCAATGGGCCTTTTTACGGCGCAAGTGACCGCGTCGCTTTTTTTTTTCCCAAAAATAGCGTTGGCCGTCACTTTTGACCATTACTTTTTGGTCTTTTTTAGTAGTGTTACAATTCAGATGATACAATATAAAATATTAAAAATTATAATATTATTATATGTTTTAGCCATTGAGCTACATATGAAACTAATATAAAACAAATATGAAAACTATAGAGAGAAAAATCTTTTCTAATCAAGACTCTTTAAATGACTACACCATGTATGATATTGTGATGATGTGTGAGAAAAAGGGTCTTCTATTTATAGAGATCCAAAATCTTTCCTTTAAGAAAGAGGTTAGCCAAATATGAAAGAGTTTTATATTTTCCTTTTAGAAAAGGTAAAAGTAATTACGTTATTACTTTTATTTTTCTTCAACAGAAAAGTAATACTGAAATTTGGTAAACAAATTAGCACAAATCCTTAACAAATCTCTCATTTTTTTTTTTTTGATTTTTTTGACAAAACTTGATCCACCTTTTTCACATGCATATTTTTCTTTCTTCACATAATTTTCATTACTACTGCTTGACATGCTGACAAATAGAGCCTTTTTGGGTTAAAAATATATGAGCCCTTTTGAGTTAAAAGTATTGGAGCCCTTTGTAGAGTTAAAAGTGAGCTTTATTTTTAAATATTCAACAATAGTATTATTGAAAATATGATTGACAATTATCTCCACATGTAGTTTTTTTGAACAAAAGATCTTCACTATCGTTAAATTGACTGCAACTTTGACCTTAATATGTCCTCAATCTGAATCATCGGACTTTTGAATCAGACTTTGATATCACTTGTTCAGTTTGAAATTGAGAGGGCATCATGTAGAAGCTTAAAGTGGCAAACCAAGGCACTGATAATTCAGATGACACAATATAAAAGACTAAAAAAGTATAATATTACTATATGATTTAGCCATTGGCCTACATATGAAATTAATACAAAAAAATACTAAAACTATATAGAATAAATTCTCCCTCATAATCAAAACTCTTTAAATGACTATATTATGAATGCTATTGTATTATTTTATAAGAAGAGGGTCTTCTATTTATAGAGGTTCAAAATCTTTCCTCAAAAAAGAGGTTAGTCAAATACGAAAGAGTTTTATATTTTTTCTTTTCGAAAGAGTGAAAATAATTCTTTCATTACTTTTATTTTCCTTCACTAAAAATCTAATACCCAAATTCAATAAGAAAATCAACACAAAGTCCTTATCAAAACACTGAGTCAAAGAGAAGACATATGTGGAAATAACAAAATTAAATATGATGAGGAAGAAAAGGATCAAAAGGCATTTTTTTTAACATATGGAGACTGAAAAGAGCAGTAATGGAAAATGCAGAGAAATTGATGAAAATTAAAGATGATATATTTACTGCAGCAAACGACCATGAAGATGATGATTATTCTGGAAAAAGATTTGGGAGAAAACACAGAATTTTTAAAGCAACGTGGGGAGAGAAATGTTTACTGTAGTTAAACCTTTTAGTTAATTAAATAAATTTGACCCATTAAATTATTTAGAGAACAGTTGTCATAATTTTAAGAATGTAATGAAAGAACCGGAGAGATTTACTAGTGGAGGGGAGTCAAGTCTGATTCCTAGTTAGACAAATGAAACTACCATCAAAACAAAATCAGGATGAATACCCTTTCTAATTTGAAATAAAATTATTATTCATTGCACACTTAAATAATCAATAGTATTAATTATCCTCATGAACTTAATTACTATCTTCATTCGCTTTAAATTATCCTCATGAACTTAATTACTATCTTCATTCACTTTTACTTGTCACTAATTCCTAATTGTATTTCTAGTTTTACTTGTCATTTTTGACATATCAAGAAAAGATAACTTTTTTTACTATTTTTCCCGTAGCATTAATTCTCTTTTCTCCAAATTAATTTCAAAACATAATGTAAACATTATTTAATAGGAGTACTATGATAAAATAACTATATTATTAATTATTTTTCTTAATAAATATGTTAAGTTAAAATTTGATAAGTTTTTTTTTTGGTTTAGTTTGGTATTTTATTAATCAAAAGCAAACAAATTTAAACACAAATGGTCCAATCCATTACAAACACAATTAGGACTACTCTACCCTACTGATTAGGCCCAACCCGGGTCCACTAAGCAACAAATAAAATTTGAGTAGGATTTCCAAATCCAAATAGTTTCCATTACAACTTCTCACTCACACCTTTTTTTTGCAAAAAATGGTCATTATCACTAATTTCAACTTCCGTCTTCTCTTCCTATGGGTGATTAATGTGGTGCCTCCCAATTCATGGAATCCTTCTGTTATCAGCTTACATAAGTGAGTATTGGTTCCTTTCTCTTTCTTAGCTTTGAGCTCCTTCATCAGCTTGATTTGTTGTTTCTTATCTTGATTTAGTTGTGTTCTCCGGTGGATGGGATTATGATCTTCTTTTTATACTGCTTTGAGAGATCTAGTCAGATGGGATCTTCTGTCATATTCGAGTGAGCTTTCTTCCATCTTTTCTCTTTCTTTGCTTTTGAATTTATTGAATGTGATGTATTCATTTGCTTCTGTTCATAGATATAGCTGGGATGAATATAGTGGGATGTTTGGACCCATAACTATTCAGTTACTAGTAACATTCCCAGGTCTATCAAGCTCAAATTAACCCATAGACCCTCCCATGATGCTGAGAGTCCTTTTTGTTGGATGAAGTAGACTAGGCTAGCTAGCTGGTTTACTTTTTTTGTTGCCCTTGTGGCTTGTATAAATGATGCACATGCTACTTTCAGCTTTAGCCTTCCCAGCCCTTTTACCCTTTTGATGTGGAAAGTCTTAAATATAGGTACTGCCATTTATCACTGTTTATTATGCTTTTTTCCTCTTGTTTCTAGCTGCTGGAAACATGTATATGTGAATGACCCTTTGTCTATTGCTAAGTTAGCAAAATAGTCTGCCAGTTGATTACCTTCTCTGTATATATGTTGATATTGCACTTGCTTTCCTTGTATAAGCTGATTTATCTATCTAACTATGGTAGATATATTCTATGGGCATGTCCATTCTTCTGTTAAAATCCTCTTCATGATTAATGAATCCATCTGAATGACCACCTTGTCGGTTTGTGTCTGCTTACAATGTTTGGTTGCTTGTAGAATTGCTATTTCTTTTGCTTGTACACTGTTTACATTTTCAGTTAGTTCTCCTTTAGCATATAGGAGATCACTCTGCACATCTCGTAGACAAAATGCATATGAACTTCCTCCTGAATCCCCTTTTACTGCTCCACCTATGTTGTATTTCACCCGCTCCTCTTTAGGTGTCTCCCATATTACTCCAGTCACTTTAATCTTTACTTTTAGCTTTTGAAACTCCCTTAGTATATCTGGCCATTCATTTGGGAATTCCAAAGTTGGCTTCCTCACCTTCAGCAATATTCTCAAACTTCTTGTATCAACAACAACAACAATAACATACCAATGTATTTCCACCTAGTGGAGTTTAGGGAGGGTAGAATGTATGCAGACCATACCACTGCCTCAGGAGAAGTGGAGAGGCTATTCTCGATAGACCCCCGGCTTAGGACCGATAACAGTATAACAAACACAAAAGATAAGTGTATACAAACTAGTATGGTACGCAAAACAAACTAACAGTATGACAAATACAAAAGAAAAGTGCATATAAACTAGTACGTATGCAAAATAAGCTAACATCACTAGCAAAAAGCTAATACTATAGCTACAACACCACAAATAAGAAACTCCAGACACAAGAAACTCAACCTTGTTGTATCCTTGCTGTCCTGCTTCAACTTGTTTCTTCTTCTCCTTAATTCCCATAGTATGATACTAGGTAAAGCATAATAGTATGCCTTTTCTCCTGTTTCACCTCTGTATTCCACCATTTGATAATTGTTCCTCTTAAACTCAGATCTTGGATATTTATTCCTGCAAAAGAAGAAAAATAGGACCATGTCCTGTTAGCACAAAAAGATCGTCTGAAGACATGTCACAGTCTCCACTGCTGGACCTTCACAACACCAATATTTTGAATGTCCCTGTACCCCCTATCTCCTTATATTATCATGCACTGAGATTCTTTCTTCCACAACCTCCACATAAAAAGGCATATTTTAAAGGGCAAACCCTTTATCTATATACTTTTATATGTTTTATCTATAGGCTCCTTATTATTGATATATTTCCAAGTTGACTTTACTGAAAATTATCCTTTTGGTTCAACGTTCCATATGGGGATGTCAAACTCTTCTTCTGATGGTGGATGGATCTTATAAAGAATATAATCAGCTATGTCTTCTGGAAAAATATTTTTGATAACTTGCTCTTTCCAGCTACCATTTTCTGCTAATTCACTAACCATCTGGTATTCCCCATCTTCCTTGTAATTGTCCTCCATAATTGAGTATAAGTCACCCTGACAAGTCCAATTATCCAACCATATATTTGAATTCCCTTTCCTGATTTTCCATATAATTAATTATTCTACCAGATCCCTAGCTACTAGCATTTTCTTCCACAGAGAACCACCTGCACTTTTTTTCCACATGACCAGCTTAGAATGTTTCTTTTTACAATATTTGTTATACATGTAGACACTCCAAATAGATTTTGTGGTTCTTAAGTTCTACCATAGCCTACTGAACAGATCCATGGAGATGTCTGATATCCTTCTAAAATCCAATCCTCCTGAGGTAAGCATACTCTCTACCAGTTAACCCAATGTCTTTCTCTTTCACCTATCTTGCTACTCCAAATGAATTGAGATAGTACTCTATGTAAATCATTCATCACATTAAGGGTAGGATTCATCACTGATAAATAATGAATAAAAATGCTTTGTAGGACATGCTTAATCAAAACTGCTCTTCCTCCAAATGATAGAAGCTTTCCTTTCCAACTCTACAACTTACTACTTATCTTATTCATAATATGTTGGTATTAATCTTTATTCTTTATCATGTAAAAAAATTGGGCAACTAAGATAAGTTAAAGGAAACTCTTTCCTTAATATTTCAGTAGCTACTTCTGCCATAACCCCCACTCCATTAGAGACAATTTTGTGCAAATATATTGCACTTTTTTCTTTATTGATCTTCTGCCCTGAAACTTCTTCATATCTATCCAAAGCTCTTGTCACCAATTGCAAAGTTCCCACCTCAGCTTTACACAGTATGATCATATCATCAATAGAAGCTAGATGATTTATTTTAGAACTCCCCCTTGGCATACTAAAAAATTTGAATTCTTTCTTTTGTATCAATGTCTTTAAACTCCTTGATAATACTTCTGCTGTAATTATGAACAAAGTAAGTAATAATAGATCACCTCATTTCAATCCTCTTGAGGATTTGAAAAATCATTTAGGCTGACCATTCAATAAGATTGAATACCAATTATTCCCCAATAACCTGTATACTATATCTATTATAATTTCAGAAAATCCTTACTTTCTCATTACTTTGGTAAGAAATAATCATTCCGCCAGGTCATAAGACTTCATCATATCTAGCTTAATAACCATGTTTGGAGGTTTACCTCTTTTTCTTATCTCTGAAATTATTTTCTGTACAACTAATATATTTTTAGCAATACTTTTCCTTTGTACAAATTCAGCTTGTTCTGGTAAAATCATCTGTGGTAGCAAATCCTTAATTCTCTCATGAATAATTATTGAAAAAATTTTATTTACAAAATTACTAAGTGAAATAGGTCTCATATCAAAAAAGTTATTCACTACTAACTTTTTTTTATAGCAATACCAAATTAGTATGAGTAATGAACCTAGGAAGTTGAAATCCACAAAAGAAAGCTACTACTCTATTGTGAATGTCCTTCCCTATAATTTCTTATGCATCTTGATAAAAAGCTCCTCTCATTCCATCTGGTCCTCCTGCACTGTTCCTATTCAATTCCATTACAGCTTCTTTGATCTCCTCTTCAGTTGGAATTCTTATGATTTCTTCATTCTGCTCTACACTCACTATAGTAGGTAATTCTTCTAAAAGAGAAAAATCTTCTACATCCTTTTGCTTTGTAAATTATTGCTGAAAGAAATCCATAGTTGAATGTGCAATGTCTTCCTGATCCTCCATCCAATTTTCTTCTTCATTCTGGATTCTTCTTATTCTAAGTCCGCTTCTTCTTCCTTTAACAATTGTATGGAAGAACTTTGTATTCCGCTCCCCATCTTTAAACCATTCAAATCTTGATTTTTGTCTCCAAAAACCTTCTTCCCTTTTAAGTTGTAAATTTAATTCAACGTGTGACCTGAACAGATTTTCTCTATTTGTTCCTGAAGAATTTTCTTAAAATTTCTTTTCTCTCACCTTGATAATATCTTCTTGGGTTGCAATTTCCTGAAAGATATTCCTAAATTTCTCTTTACTCCATCTTGTGAGAGTTGATTTGGTCTTTTTCAACTTCTGTTGAAACACAATGAAGGGATTTCCTTCTATCTCTGCTTGTCAATTCTGCTGTATCACTTCCAAATAAGATTCTTCATTCAACCATAAATTGAGAAATCTGAAGGTTAAAAATACATTCCTCATCAGTTCTTCCATTCCACCATGTATACCTGCTTCCCTTGAATCCATATTCTTCCATATTGCACAAACTTATACATTGATTAAAATCCTGTGTTTCATTGATTGTCACAGGTAATCCTCCCACCATGATAAGTAAAATCGAACGGAGAAAATATTTGATAATCTTAAAACTCTAGATTCTAAGGTGGCAAAGGGAGTATAGTCACTCTCTTTTCACGCATGTGGAATAAATTAAAACAACATCTCCGAAATAGTTAATTTTTCAATATATATATATATATATATATATATATGACTCATATCTTGAAATTTTTATTGTATTTTGAGTATTAATTAAAGCAATTTATGCTTAATATTATATTTTTACTGTGTAAGAATAAATCAGATGATGAAGAGATTCATAACAAAAATGAATTAAAACAAAAAGAAAAGGAAGAGGGGAACAAGTGGAAGACATTAGTATTAGAAGGAATAATTACAGTAATTAAAAAAGAACAAATGAAGGAAATTGAAAGAAAGAATTGGCACGGCAATGCAGTAGAGCATTGACATAGGATTGTACTTGCGAGCCTCGTTGTGCCGGGTCAATTTCGGAGTTATTTTTTTAAAAAAGTTTATTCTGGTTTTGATTATTTCATTTAAATATTTTTTATATTTATAAATAGTCTTCTATTACAATTTTTGATAGGGATTCAACCTAAAGGAAAGAGCGAGGAGCCACTGTGGAACAAGACGAAAAATTCGACAACGAGTTTTTTCTTTCTTTTTCATATTTTACATTGTTAGTTATGAATTTTAGTACTGTAAATTCACGTATATTTATAAGTAGATAATTTTATATCTAGGATTTTAATGGAACTTTTGTTGGATGAACTCGTAACTTTGCGTAATTATAATCGAATCATTCTTTTTATCCCTATTTGTTCAACTGCGTATTGCTCGAAGTTAATTGAGAACCTAATGTTATTTACCATGGTTATATAATTAAATTAAGTAAAATATATATTGATTAATCATGATTAAGCAATATGAATTTTAAATTCAAACACATGGCATGCATGTATTGGCTTAGTGTATACACCGTGTGTGTGTAAGTTTTAAAAACGTACACGCACCTGGTGTATACATCAAATTAATGTTCTTTACCATGATTATGTAATTAAATTAAGTAAAATATATATTGATTAATCATGGTTAAGTAACATGAACTTTAAATTCAAACACATGACATGCATGTATTGACACCAAACTAATATTTTTTACCATGGTTATGTAATTAAATTAAGTAAAATATATATTGATTAATCATGGTTAAGTAACATAAACTTTAAATTTAAACACATGACATGCATGTATTGATTTGGTGTATAGAGCGGATGCATGTAAGTTTTACCCATGATGTTAGGTTATAGTTGAGCAAAATCACTTTAAATCATTAAAAGATTAATGACTGAGATTTTAAAGGTGGAGCTTATCAGTGGCTAGGGTTCATTTGAGAGAACAATGTTAGAAAATTACTACACTTGATCGATAGGTAGTCATGGTAAGAAAAGATTCATGATCAGTATAGATTAGTTTGACGAGATGGTGAGAAGAAATTAAAAAATTGGGGGAAATAATAATTAGGCCTCCTTAATCTTGAAATTGACACATTCTCTTTAGTTGATAATTTAATTGATTTAATATTTATTAGTTGGGTAGTCTCAAATAGAAATCCATAATCATCATAACTTAAAATTTGTTCAAAAGTTATTTTTGTCCATATTTGTTTTGTTAAAAGAGACTGACACCATGAAACTATGGGTGGCTAGATGTGAATGATCTGTAAAATTAAGTGGGATTTATAAAATTAGTCTAGGTTTCGGCAAAATAAGTATTTTTAGTCTAATTTTTAAAATTACAATTTATAAGTTTTCTTTCATCTTTTGTTTTTTTGTTTCTATTTTTTTCCTTTTTCTATCTCTAGCTTCTACTTCTCTTTCTACTTTTCTTTTTCTTTTTTCCTTTTTTGTTTTTTTTTTCTCTTTTCTTTTTCATTTTTGTTGTAGTTTATATTTTTTTGTATTTCTAAAAAATATGATTGTATCAAGTATAAGTCATGGATGATGATTGATATATTATAATCGCTCATTGTATTTGTATTCATCATCATTTTTTTTTAATTTTTTTTACTTTTTTCTCGTTATTTCTTTTTCATATTCCCCTCCCCCCTTTTGTTTTATTCTTCTTTTTATTTTTTATTTTTATTTCCATTTTTTTAATCTTTTTTCTTTTCTCTCTCTTTTTCATCTTTAGCTTGTATTTCTCTTTTTTATTTTTCCTTTTTAGTTTTCTTTTTTGTATTCTTTATATCTCTTTTCTTAATTCTAATTTATATTTTTTGTATTTTTGAAAAATATGATAATGTGGACACAAGTCATGGGTGATAACGAAAATATCACAATCTCTTATTGTATTTGTATTCGCACCATCATTTATATTTTTGTATTTATTGATGCAATTATATTGTATTTTATCGTTCTCTTTAAATTTGTATTTATATTTTAATTTGCATTTGTATTTGTATTTTGTAATTCTACTTATATTTGTATTTTCTAGTTCACACCATCATTTATATTTTTGTATTCATAGATGCAATTATATTTTTATTTTATAGTTCACGCTTGTATTTATATTATATTTTATTATTCGTATTTGTATTTATATTTTATAGTTCGTACTAGTATTTATATTTTATAGTTCTCACCATCAAATATGTTTTATATAATTTACCTTTGTATTTTAAAGAATTATTTTGTATTTGTATTTTATAGTTGACTGCATATTGTAAGTGTATTTTGTGATTTTATTTTATTTGTATTTGTATTTTTATTTTATTTTCGCCGATGCACTTGTATTTTTAAAGAACTATTTTGAATTTGTATTTGTAGATTGACCACAAATTGTATTTGTATTTGTAATTTCACTTGTTTCATTTGTTTGTATTTGAATTTGTAGTTGACAACATCATTTGTATTTTTAAGTAATTAAAACAGAATTATTTTTTTTCTACGAGTATTTATATTCATTGATACAAATTATAATTTTTTAATATAAATTGAACAATACAAATGATAAATTACAAAAATAGAAATGTTAAACAATACAAATACAATGTTTACATTTGTCTCAAATGATGCATTTTTATACAAATGATAAACTTGACATACAAATATGAACGATACATTTGCATTGAATGACACATTGCATATTATATATTTTAGACTCAAGTAAATACAATTATTTCTTATATTATTTGTATACAAATACAAATAATAAATTGTATTTACGACTAAAGTATTCAAATAATAAATTTATTTGAAATATATAGTATGATACAAATAAATATAAAATATAAAAAATATATAAAGCATAAAATACGACAACAACAACAAAAAATGAGAAAAAATAAGAAGAGAATATAAAACAATAAAAAAATGACAAAAAAGAAAAAGTGAAACAAAACAAAACAAAATAAAAGAAAGGATGCAAAGAAAAAATAAATAAAACAAAAAGAAGATGAAAAAAATGAAAATGAAAAAAAGGAGAAAGAAGAAAGAAAAAATAAAAAATGAGAAAAAAATAAAAAGAAAAAACAAAAAAAGGAACAAATGGAATTAGAAAAACGAAAAAGAAAAATAGGAAAAGGTAAAAAAACTGGAAAAATGAAAAAAAAATTATGGGAGAAAATAAATGAAAGAGATTATAGATTGTATTTAATTTTTAAGAGCGGCTATGAATTGTAATTAATTGAAATCTAGGCTAAATAGGGTAATTAAGAACTTATATTTTCTATGCTATGTAATTATCCATAAAATTAAACCTAATTAGTGCAAAACAATCTTGTTCAAATATAGAAACCCAATATATTAGGGTCAAATCGGAAATGGCAAGGTAAACTTACTTAAAGAGGCTAGTTTATTCTACTTTATGTCAAATATGTCAGTATCCAATTTATGGATTGCGTGAGCACCTACCTAGTTCTACACTCGATAGGAGAAATCTTACCCCCCCCCCCCCCCAATCATTCAATTACGTGCGGAACTTACAAAAAGTGATCTTTAAAAGAAATAATTCTTTAATAAAAAATAGACTATTATGAAAATACATTTGTGAACTAATTATAATGCAGAAACAAAATAACAGTGATTCCTCAGAACCTAATCTAACCGGTACAAGAGCACTAAGCAAATGAAAAAGCAAACCCGGGACACAACATTCATATAAAAGTGAGATGATAGGATCTGGTGCAGAGTAACCACCATCGTAATCATAGAAACTCCACTAACCTACATCATGGCTATACCCCAAAGTGGAGATATAGTAAATGTAGTATCAGTACAACTATATGTACTAGTAGATATCATCGGCTGATTAGGATTAGATATAAAGAATAATAAAAGAAAATAGGGAGGAAATTATGGCACTAGTTAAGATTTTGAACAACTAATCCCTCCCAATGCCCCTTTCTTCAGGTCTTTGACATGTTTCCCTTAGCAACTCTGGCACCTCCTTAAGTTCCCTAACTCTTACCTTCCATCCTTCACTCATAAACCTACGACTCTATCACTAATGTGATTCTGACTCTTTACTCCACCTCTAAATCACACTGACAAAGCTACTAGTTTGACTGTCTAGAATGCTATAAGGACTAGACCAGATCCTCCAATATTCCATATACATAATACATAACATAAATCAAGTAAAGTCATAACCATTCACTTCAATAGATAAATAAATTTACGATCCATCAAGGTTCTTACAATAATAGTCACCACAATGAATATGAGCAATAAAATGATAAATGCATGGATGCAAGATGTACACACATACTAGAGTCAACATGAAATCTAAGCTATGACTTGTAGTGGATGATCTTATTTCATGTATCAGTACCGACATGATAGCCAATCGACTAACAGTATCGACATAACCAGTGACGGACCCAGACTTTTCACCAAGTGGGTTCAATATATAAAAAAAGATTCAACTATTTTATAGGAATTACTACTTAAACTGGTTGCTATATAAAACAATAAAAAAAAGGTCCTACAAAGGATCGAACATATGACATGAGTGTTAAGAATTAAACCCACCGCCACTGGGCTAGGCACTCCTCTTGTGAACAATGGTTTCAATATATAATATAAACCTTTTATATTTGTAAAACCTGCTTATATATATATATACAGTGTATTTTTTGATGAAGTGGTTTTATATGAACCTGCTTGAACCTATGTGGGTCTGCCCTTAGGCATGACACTTAATCTATATAATAGAGTCAGTTTGACACACGATTTGTATAACAGTTTCAGGATGACACCTAATCCATATATCATCTCAAACTATCTCAACCCATATGTTCAATGCACGATGCAATCAATAATCACAAGTAATTCCCGAAGTCTAATTACAACATCCAACCCACATATAAGCATAGAGTAAATCGATTCGATGTTATACTTGATGACTTACACTCACCCACCATAATGACCATACCCCATGGCTATCATAGATGTTTTTACTAACGACCTCAATCCCTAATACTATGCCTACCTCCTACTTCCCTTTCCCCCTACTATGTCTATACCCATTCTACTATGAACAACTACCCATAAACATAATAGACACAACCACAACTTGACTCCTCTCAACTCATAAAAAATCAAGACACCCACTGCTTATTCTTTTCACTCTCAATCTAAGATCTACCGGACTCGTATGAACTCACTAAATACATACTCTACCCCTAACTTTTTTTCATATTCTTAGCCACCCTAACCTTTTCTCTAACTCGTAAAAACACTTTCTTTCATCAAACCACCTTTATCTTATGCAATAGTTATCTTCTTGGACAATTAAAAAAGCAAAAATATTTGAAAAACTTATCACTCAAATTGTACATTTGTTATCCTAGTTTGGTTATTATTCCACCCAACCAAGCTTTATGCCCAAAGTCCTAAGGCATGAAATCTCTCAATATTGCTATTGTTATTACATGTATCTAGTTTAAGTCTATGACAATTAAACCTTAACCTACCTTGTTGATGAATTGAAATGTCACAGAGAGTGATGAGTTGTCCCACATGTGCCTATCCTTTCATAATGCCAAAAACTCTGCCGAAATACTTTACAATCGCCCTCATAGAGCTAGGCCTCAAGATCCTTGTCGTTTGAAGTATAGAGTTCACTTAGGTTATTCTTGGAGGAGGTGGATGACATAAGGAGTCTCAACTGAATGGGATTTTTTAATTAACCCTCGGATTGGCTACTGCCTGACTGCCACTACAATGAAGAGAGTGTCACTACAATGGCAGATCCACGACTGTTACGATGGGTCAGCGGCTTAGCCTAATTTGTTAAAATCGCAGCTACAAAATTTTCCCACAAAATAATTTATACAAGGTCTGATATAAGGATTTCTTAATCAAAATATTTTTTAGAACGGAATTGAATATACAACAATTTGGGTTATTACAATAGATACCAATTTATCCACTGTTCATCCTCAAACACTTACTAAAGGAGGAAAAATATTTTTAGTACGATTATCAAAATTCAATGAACATAATAGTTTTAGAAAGAAGAGCAATATTTTATTTTTATTAATACCCAATAATATAACATTGAATTTCGTTAATGAAATTTGCCTCACCATATCCAATCAATCCATGCATTAGAAGTTTTTAAACTCCCTAACTCAATGCACCATTATTATTAACCAAGGAATAACATTAACAATAATATTTCACGTAATGAGTCCTTTAAAATATCCAAAACATTGTAAGATATTAGCACACACAAAATTTTGGAATAAAATAAAACATTGTAGAGCCCATTGCTACAACGACAAACCCATTGCTACAGCAATAACGCTGCAGCGACAAGACTATCACTGCAATATGGGCTTGACAGTTTCAAATAATAGGGAATGTTCCATTTCCCCACTTTCAAATCTCCAACTCTAAAAATATTCTCTCAAATTCCGTAGTGCAGACCTTCATTTGGGATAGTGTAAAATAATTTTTGTCCCTACTACTTCATTTACATGTTCATCATTGAAGGATTGTAAAAATTAGGATAGAAAGGGGTATTTTTGGATGGTTTCTTGGTGCAAGTTTGAATTTGAAATTTTGAGTTTTTCTTGTGTCCGCAACGCTCCTACAATATTCTAGGCGTAAGTTTGCTGACGTACATGGTAGTTTTTAAGTGTGAGAGGGGTGGGAGATAAAGAGTCACCATCTTTACTAATTTGGACTTTAATTGGAGTGTTAATCACCCCTACTATAGTGTATAAGAGTTTGCATGTACTCTAACAAGCATGATCTATACTTAGAAATAAAAAAATTAAAATAAATTAAAATTCTGCCATGGGAGGGGGTCTGGTTTGGTTGGTGTAATGAACTTGTCATGACCCAAACCAGGGCCTGGCCTTGATGGGTATCTCAAGTCCATCGAGGACCGGAGACCACCCCCGTTGCCTAGTCAAATTGAACACAATACCCAATAGAGGCTGAATTTCGAACATATAACAAGATATGATATTAAAACTTAAATGAATCTAAGATACCTAAATATCCAACAACCAATAAGAATATCCAACAACCAATAAGCAAAATCTCCCAAGTCCTCAGCAATATCCACAAAGCCTTTAAACAATACTAAAAACAAATCTAAGTAGGGACATGCCCCCGACTCTGACAATGATAATGTTAAGGAAAATGTAAAATTTTCAATTCTACTCTATGAAAGAAAACTGATGAAATGACCAAGTCTTTCAGACAATGGAAGCTCACCACTTCACTACAACAATCGACGAACTGAGTCGATCCACCTAATAATGCGTAGGAAAAGTAGAAGTATCATTTGTGCCTACATCATATGGGGATGCAGAGTTCAGAGATAATTAGTGTGTTGAGCACTAGCATGTAACTCAGTGATAGGGGATAAAATAATGCCAAGTCAAATCCAATTCAAATCTATGTGAACATCATCACGTACATGCATAAATAATATGCTAGGATAGGGAACAAGGTTTATCATGTACTTTGAAATCATTAAATTGAACTGTGTAGCATGACCATCATAACAAGGCACCCACGAACTATATGGGTCCAGCTCCCCTTAGTTAAAAGGGCCCCAGTACGTGTGACCACACGAACTAAAGAATAATCACATAAATATATGCACTATGGGGGACTTAAACCTCCTAGCATATACCAAGAGTAGCTTAAGCACTTCGTCAATAACATAGAGGACTCAAAATCATAACCAACAAGGCTTTTAAAACCATGTTCATTGTTTAACTTTTTATGCAATGCAATGACATAGGTGGGTAAGTCAAACTAAGTGACAATTTCATAATTTAAAGCCATTTACATAAGTGCATTGAGAGAACCCAATTATTCAAATCCAATTTCAATTTTAAAACTCCAATTTGGGAAAACCATGGCCCCTTAGTTTATTCACCATTCCCATGCACCCCACGAGTTTAAAACCATTAATAAAGCATAAAAATGCATAATAAATCATGGAAAAACAATTTAAGAATCAACCATGTTAAAACCCTCAACCACATCAAAACCTATATTCAAAACCACCCAATTAAACTATTTAAATACATGCTTTTCATAAAGTAATAATTGGGGAAGAGTAACATGCTTAAAAATCAAGAGTTACGGAGAGAACTAAACCTTTAAAGATCTAGATAGTCAACCTTTAGAAACCCTAGGTACTTTTTTCTTGAGAGAATTTGAGAGAGAAGAGAATGTGATTTAATTTGCCAAAGGGTGAAAATAATGCCCCAAAGGTGCTTTATGATCGTGGGTCACAAGTGGGGAAAAGGGAAAATATCCAAAATGCCCTCAACTTAAAAGCTGAAAAATTATCGCTAGCCGTTACGGGTCTCTTGATGACTTGTTGAGACACTTTATGACTCATTACCATAAGTCCTAGTCAAGAAAGTATCATGGGGCACATATTCTGTTGACCCTACGACTTACATCATATGACTCATAACGTGATCCTATGACTCATAGGGTCTAAGTCGTATCCAAGACAGAACCATTTGGGTAACTCACTGGTCACCCTACGATTAGCACATAACGACCCATATAGAGTCACTACGACTCATAGAGTCTAGTTGTTTTCAAGGCAAAAATTTTGACACATACACTGGTTGGCCTATGATTTGAGTCTATACGGCTCATATAAAGACTTTAGGACTCATAAGAAGAGTCGTTATCTGAGCAGTGAGCTCAAAAATTAAAGATTTCTCAAGGACCAACACTTAGGGTATTTCAAAACCTCTGGGTCATTTTTTATATTTCCACATATTTTTGCTATTTAGAGCCTTCCCATAGCTGCCCCAAGTCATTTATGACTTTTTGGAACTGGCAATTCAGTTATCGAGTCATTTGGGTTTTATAATTAATTCTCTAAGAGTCTTCACTGGTAAGGATTAGTTTTTGGGCATAAACGTTAGTTTAACGACTTCATATGATAATTCTAATAGTTTCATCAATCTAAAATATTAATTTTAGGCTAGGGAGACTTTGGTTTTGGTACCAAGGCTTCTAATTCATTTCAGACTCTTGGTCGAAATTTGATAAAAATAGCCCATAGGTGTGGGGCCCATATTTTATCAAAACGACCTTACATAAAAATTTTGATGGCTCTACTGAGTCTAGAATGTCAAATTCAATAGGGCAATATATTTCATTTATGTTTATAGGATTCCAGATAAATCCTGAGAGGTCGGTGGAAAATTGAATTTTTTCCAAGTTTTGGTTGATGCAACTCAGTTAGTGCATTCGCTAAAATAAACCCTTGGTCACTTTAGCAGAGACCGCTTTAGCGGCCAGCCGATCGCTTTAGGAACTAATTACCCAGCTGGGTCGCTAAATTAGAAGCTAGCCCACTAAAGTGGAGGCTACTTAAGCGGCAGCTTTCCCGCTTTAGCACAAGGCCAGGCCAACCGGGCACCACTCTTAGCCACTTTAGCAGTCAAGCGATCGCTTAAGAAGCATTTGGAGGGCATTAAATTTTACTTTTGTCCAATTTTTCTCCTTATTTTTCACAAGTCTCAAGAGTCAAAGCCCTAGAGGGTTTGGAAAATTAGAAGAGTGATCATTGGGAGATCATGGGGTGTTTTTGAGCTCGAAATAATTCTTTTTCTCATCGTAAACCTTGTAAGTTTCTAATTAATTCATGGTTTGATTCCCTAATTTAATCATAAATTCCTAGATTCTTGTTAGGTCGATTTTAGTATTATTTGAGCTCAAAATTTATCCATTATTGAGGGTAAATAATCCTTAAACATAGAGGGATGTGTTGATGATTTTGAAAGTGCGAATCCGCAAGCGAAAGCCACATGAGATTTTGACTTAAATTTGGACCCAAATTATAAAATTGAAATATGGGTACCGTTGCTCTCATATTATTGTGTAGATTGTTATTTCTTAGCATGGCGTCATGTAAAATTTTCTCAAAAAGAGAAATCATCAATTTAGCGGACTTTATCAGGCTTTCTTTGACGTCCAGGTAGGCTAGTTTTGGGTTAGGAATTAAGTCTTGGCGGTATAATTAGTGTGATTGAATTGTTTAGCTAATTAAGGGACCATAATTAAGAATAATTGACTTGACTACTCATTCCGTAGGTAGAATTGCTATCTTAGGACCCAATGTGGCTTGTTTAGCATCTTGTAGTGAGATTTGATACCTTAGCCTAGTTTAGGATAAAACTTGTCTTAGAATGGATTATTGGGGTTAGAAGTGGGCCCCTCCAGCCCATCTTAGGTCAAGACTACTATTAGTTCTTTGTAGACATAATATGCCTTGCGCGTTACTTTAATTACATTCTTGAGCCCTAGGAGGTTTTAGGTATATGATATTTTACTTTAGATTGGTGTTTGAGGGGATGATGAGTTCTAGTTCAAGTCTGGTGACTTATTATATTAAGATCGATTTGATTTTGGCATTATTATTATACTATTTTTGGTTCAAGTCCAATTTTCATGATATTAGTTATGGTTTAAGTCTAGCATATGAGATACTAATTTTGAATCAAGTACGATATTGAGAGGTTATTTCTGAAAATTATAGAACCAGTTCGAGTTTGGTGTTTATGGTATGGAAGGACCTACAGTTATGGTTTCAAGATATTAATACTTGACAACATTACCATTATTAGTTCTTTTTTATTGGATCCACCAGGCTTATGGGGCCTGCGTTGGGCTTTTTACTTTATCTGCATCATCTGGGATTATGAGGGATCAGTTATGTAGAGATAGCTATGTTACCTTATTGTTACTATTCTAACATTTTACTTTTAGTAATTAGAGCATTATTCTAGGTTTTTCTGTTCTATTTCATCTAGCTTATTTATCTCACATTTTATTATATTTATATTATAATTTAGCTTAGTCGATCAATGATGCCTACTGGGTACTCGTGGCTTTGGTACTTATACTATACTTTTGTACCTTTTTGGTGCAGATATAAGTACTATCTTCCACCATTGACACTGTGATTATGCTGGTTAGAGTTTGAAGATACGGTGAGCTCTCAAAGCCGGAGTTGACCTTTTCTCCAACTTTAATTTTTTATAGTCTTATTTTTTAGACCGTTGTAGATTGACTTGATAGTACTCGTATTCTTTTGGATCAGAGGCTCTTGTATCGACCTTACTAGGTCGTGGGATGATATTACCTCTCTTTTATTTCTCTTCTATTATTTTTATTAATCTATAATTTATTGCCTGTAATTTATTTACTTGCATATTTCGGAATTTATGCTATTTTTTTCACCAATCATCCCATTACTTATGGTTTTCTACTAGTGATTTAAAGTAGGTTCCATCATGACATGGTAAATTAGGTCGTGAAAAATTGGTATCATAGGAGTTCACCAGTATTATTGGTACAAAGCAAGTACAGTCCTACGGATCAAAACAATGATGTTAGTTTCATATCTTTGGGAGGCTATAGGACATTTTTAGGATACTTTCACTTCCTTTACTCCTTTTGTTCTAAGAGTATGCATTGGTTTCTTAGATTCTTTTAGTTTTATTCTTTCGTAGATAGCTAGGACGCGAGCTACTGCTACTAGAGATGAGGACCCTAAGTTCGCAAGCAGGGATCCTATTGGAGAATGTGGATGATGTAAAGGTTAGGGGAATATGAGTGATGTAGCCCTAACTAAAGACCAGGATATGGATCCTTCACCATACCTTATCCTCACTCCTACACCCGAGATTCCTCCACCATAGCTAGTGGTAGGCCAACTCTTTGGATTGGTTGGTGGTGCACTGTCTAATGGTGACTAGTCTGGGAATCACAGTGGTAGCTACTCCAAGAGTTGAGATTCTTCTAGGAGCCAATAGATGCTTAGCAGCTAGTGCCCAACTTTCTATGTTCGTTGAGGAGTAGAACACGATGGGTAGATTCTTAAGATTGACTCTACCTAGGTTTTTAAGGGCCTCGAACGAGGCTGCTTGTGAGTTATTGGTTGCTTATGATGATAGGATCCATAATTTGGGCCTAGTTGAGACTTGTGGTGTCAACTACACTATTTTTTTCAGTTGGATTTGGCAGTTTGACACTAATGGAGAGGTTATCTTGATTCCAAGCCAGTTGGATCTATCCCATTAACATGGACTCTATTCTCTGAGGTATTTTTGGTGAATTATATGCCTTGTAGCCTTAGAGATTGTTTGAGGGACTAGTTATTAAGGTTAGAACATGGTTTTATGATTATCTTAGAGTATGAGGCTCAGTTTCATAAGTTGGCTAGACATGCTACGTCTATCTTACCCAACCGAGTATGAGCCAATTTAGTGTTCTGTTCGAGGATTAAGACTTTTTCTTTACATGGATACTCAGAGTTTGGTTTTTGCTGAAAGGTCTTCTATTGAGGTTTTTGATCATGCTCAGATTATGAAAGAGATGAGTCACGAGGACCAAGAGGGTAGTGATAAGAGATCATGTTACCAGGATAGTTTCAATGGTAGTAGTAATGGATAACGATTTAGATGCAATGGTTCTCAATGTAAGTATCCTCTATGTTAACCTTATCAACATCAGGTCAGCCTAGTAAGCCCTTTTATGCTGCACTTCAGATTATTGATGGAGGCCATCCTAACTACAGTGATCATCCTAGCCAGGGTAGTGGTCAACCGTCGAGAGGTTCATCTTCTGGATTTTCTAGCTGAGGTGGCTATTCAGAGTCAGCCAGATCTTTTGGATATGGTATAATTCTTGGGGCATGTTATGATCATGGGTCCCTTAACCATTTCTCTAGAGGGTGTCCCAAGTGTGGCCAGTTGTACCTATAGATTAGAGTGTTCCTCCTATTAGAGCAGTACTGCCCCCATCTAGAAGTGGTATGCAGGGATCTAGTGTAGTGTAGTGTAGTAATTACATATAACACTTTCATGGGTGATTCTAGTGTAGTGGATTAGGTTTATAGATCATTTGTTGTGACTATTCAGGAGTTTGTTACTCAAGCTAATATTATTGTGTTATATATGGTGGATTTTGATGTGATTTTGGGTATGAACTAGTTATCCCTCTATCATGTGGTCTTGGATTGTTTCGCTACGACCATTACCTTAGCCATGGCTGACATACACCCAATTATGTGGCAGGGATCTTTTAGCTATGAGCCAATATGGATTATTTCTTCTGTTTGGTATAGGTGATTTATATCAAGGGGTTTCGAGTCATATCTCACTTATATTCATGATGTTAGTATGGAGAGTCCTTCCTTTGACTATGTGTCATGATCTGATTCACGAGTCATGATGGAATCGAATAAAACCCACCAGTAGGTAAGACAAACCATAACCCAGAGCTATTGTAATGGGTTAATTTGGTAGGAAATTTCCCAACTTAGGAGGAAATAAACAACACACTTAAATAATATGCAAGTCATTCTAAATAGATAAGATAGTCAATACGATACCAAACCCAAAACTTGGTAAAGCCAGTACAAGAGAATCTAATATTAATAATACAATCCAAATGTCTAAAAATAGTAATATACATCTGTCTCAAAACAAAAGATTGAATATAAAGATAGAAAGAACTGGGTGACTCAGACTCTAAGAGCTCACCCTATCTCTGAAATATCAACACCGCACGAACTTAGATCAATAGAAGTAGCTAGTACTTGGATCTTCATTAAATGGTACAGAAATAAAGTATGAGTACCAAACAATAGGTACTCAGCAGGCGTCGGCCGACTGAGCTAAATCATGCTATAAGAATGATAACATGTGAGATAACATAAACTAAGTCAAGGTACAGAAATGAACCTGAATCACCTGCAATACCACTGTACATAATATAGTCGAAATAACAGTATAACATAAGACATCAAAATGTACTAAAATTGCCATGCATAATAAGTAAACATTTCAAAATAATAACTCATCATAAAACAACATCACAAGAACTTATAACAAAAAAATTGGCTCCCATGCGCCAACTGGTGCAGAAAAGTAAAAAACTCATCACAGCCGCCCATACGACTGGAGAGTAAACCCAATAAAAGAATAAATGAAATAATGATATTATAACCAACTTTCATTGTTATTTAACCATCATTACCTAATTATCATCAATCTGTCATTACCAATATTTCATAATTTACCCACTTTAGACAAGTACCCACTTTCATAATACTTACCATCATTAACCACTTTATCACCGCTACTCATTAGTAACCACTTAATAACTAACCATCTCTCCTTAACTAATTCATTAGATTACTAGTCATCACTTAGGAAACTATTCACTATCTATTCATTAAATATACAACATTCACTAACTAGCTATCATTTATAAACTAACATCATTTATTAGCCAAACATCATTATACAACACATTTCCATTTGTCAACTAGTCATTATTACCCACGTAAACAATATCCACCACTAATCTTCATTAAGCATCAATCATCGACTATATTACTTTATATGTATTTATCACTAGTGGGCTATAATTGGCATCCCAACTCTCAACATCATAACCAAATTACACATAAGTATATATATAAGCATTTAATTGCCATACATAGGGCTATCCGAACTCGAACAGGTAGATGTAAACATAGGCACATCAATATAATCATCCTCCGTCCTTATCGGTTATCTATGTATCATCATAATCATCCTTTGTCCTTGCTAGGTATATATCATCATAATCATCCTTTGTCCTTGCCATGTATCAACATTATAAAAATATCCCCCGGCCTTGCCGGGCATTATTATATCATCATAATATCCTTCAACCTTATCGAGTATCATCATATCGTCATAATATCTTTCAGCTTTGTTGGGTATCATACATACATATATATTAATAATCAGTGGAAAATCAATAACATAAGCAACCATATAAGGAAATACCATAATTTTAAACATAATTAGTAACATAACTTCCCACATAATTATTAAGCGTGCCTTCTAGCATCATCAATATCATAATTTCTAATATCATTAATAAGAAAGATGATTCATAACACTATTACTAATGTCATCATTATGAATGTTTTCAAGCATGATTTATTGGCATAATCTATAGCTTATCCATGGCACAATCTATAGCTTATTCAAAGCATAGTCAATAACATAATTTATAGCTTAGTCAATATCATAGTTAAGGGACCGTTCAATTGTATTTTTGGAAGCCCAATAAATAGCCAAAACAATGGCATAATCAATGGCTCATCATGACCATAGCCAAGGCTCATAAATATAACACAATCATTTAGGCATTACCTATAACTCCATTCATCATAACTGACAAGTATCAAGTTTCCCTAAGGTTTCTTAAAAATGGCATTCTCTAAGAATTTAGAAATGTATAAGGGTTTCAAGGGAACTATATCAGATCTTATCTTAAGGTGGGTCAAAGAGCCCATTTCTAAATCCCCAAAGTATATTATAAGTCAAAATTTACCTTGGACTAGGCTAAGATATCTAAATCAACTCTTAGATGTGTAATAAGCCACAATTTTCCCTAAGGTAGAGATTCTACTCAAGCACTATAGCTAAGCCCAATAGAACTAAGGCATACTTTACTATTACAAACAACTAAGGCCAATCTCACCCCAAGCATAAGTGAAAAAGTCATTCTATCTAACTTTAGTAATCTAAAGCATTCTCATGCTTAACATGATCCATTAAGTCTAATTCACTAAGGTTCAAGGCAATAAACTAAGCATTCCAACTCTAATGTTTCAAATGACTTAAGTGATCCAACTTATCCCAAGTCTTGTTTTCATCAATACAACACGTAAAACCTATTCTAATATAATAAGATATCACAAATATACTATAACATAGCTCAGTCTAACAAGAGGTAAACCTAGACAATATCGTTGTTGAAGAAAGCCCAACGAATCGCTAAACCTTTGGTTTTTACCTCAGAGAAGCCTCTTCAAGATTCCAAGCTATCAAAAATACATTTTACTCATCAATAGGAGAATAAAAGTACCCATATTGCATCATTGTGCTTCAGGGCCAAAAAGGACATCAAAAACCCTAAGTGGGCCCCACTTATGGAAACCATATTTTTGAGGATAACCCAACATTCATACATGGTCAAGGAATCATAGTCCTCAAGAATGGGTAAAAACCAATCTAATTTGGGGATAAAATCAAGCCCTCAAGTTAATTGGGGTTTTGGTCAAGAACCTAGAAAAGGGTGAAATCTTACTCAAATCGAAAGATAATTATGGAAATAAATGTTAGTCAAGATCCTAAGTCACCTAAAAGTCTTAATTTTAAGATATCCCACTCTCTAGGGTTTTTGATCTCAAGGGACAAGTGAGAAATGGTCTAATTCACGACCTAAGAGGTCTATTTATACCCCATCTAGGTAGTCAGTATTGCAAACACACATGCAGATGTGCAATCGTACAACCTGGACTTAGGAGCAAGTGTTGCTATCATAGTAAATTTGAGTGAGATCACACTATTTCCTCTGCACACTGAGGTGATCCATTCAAGAGATGCGATTGTAAAGGCACCATCTATCAACTGAAACTTAGAAATTTTCCAAGTTTTCGCCAAGGTCTCGGGATCTATTTGGAATTCGATATATGAAAATAAGCTATATAACCATACTAAATTTGATGTTTCAATGTAATGGAAAAGTTGAATTTTCCTTTCGAGGTTGTTTTGACCAAATGTTGGCCCTACACCCATATTTCTAATTTCTCCAACTTCCGACCAATAGGTTGAAATAAGCTCAGGTGCCTCGACACCCAAACCAAAGGTCTATCTATCCTAAAATTGATATTTTGAATCTGTTGGAACAATCAAAATTTACATTCCAGATCATTTTGTTGAAGTTTTTCCTTGTGTCTATTTGGAATCAATGAAGACTTCAAAACAGATAATTGACTCTAATAACCAAATGAATTACCCGATAACTAAACTGTCATTCCCAGTAAGTCATAAATAACTTAGGGTAGCTATGGAAATTCTCTAACAGTGAAAATAAGTGGAAATATGGAAAATAACCTGAAGGGTCATTACACTCTATTCCTTTAATTTGTAATTTTCTTGATGTTTTTCCTACTGATATACTTGGTCTTCCTCCTGAGCATGATATTGATTTTATTATTAAACTTGAACTAGGCACCTGACCTATTTCTATGGCACCTTACTGTATGGATCCTACTGAGCTTGAGGAGTTAAATTCTCGATGTTAGGATCTTTTAGATAAGGGCTTAATTAGGCCAAGTGTGTCTCCTTGGAGTGCTCCTATCTTACTCATGAAGAAGAAAGATAGTTCTATTTGTATATGTATTGGCTATGGGCAGCTTAATAAGGTGACAATGAAGAATAAGCATACAATGCCTCATATTAATGACTTATTTGACCAGCTTCAGAGAGAAGCAGTGTTCTCTAAGATTGAATTGAGGTCTGGTTACCATCAGTTGATTATTCAAGCTACAGACATCCCAAAGACAGTCTTCAGGACTCGCTATGGCCAATATGAGTTCCTGGTAATGTCTGCTAGGTTGACCAATGCCTCTGCAATATTCATGGATTTGATAAACTACGTGTTCAAACCTTATTTAGACTCTTTTATTATTATGTTCATCGATGACATTCTTGTATATTTGAGGAGTTGGGAGGAGTATAATCAACATTTTGATAATTGTGCTGCAGACTTTAAGAGATCATAGGATTTTTGTCAAATTCTCAAAGTGTGAGTTTTAGTTTGAGTCGGTGATATTCCTAGGACATGTGGTGTCTAAGAATAGGATTATGGTGGACCCAGTGAAGATTAAGGCCACTTTTTATTGGGCTCGACCTATATATTCGTCTGAGGTTCATAACTTTACTGGTCTGGCTGGTTACTATTGGTGATTCATTGAAGGGTTACTATTGTAGCACCAATGACCAGATTGACTTAAAAGGAGGTCCTTTTCCATTGGTCCAAGGAGTGTGAGTTGAGCTTTCAAAAGCTCAAGGGATTTCCTACTTCAACTACTATATTGGCTCTTTCTGTTGAGTGTGAAGGATTCACCATCTATTCTGATACTTCTGGTACTTATTTGGTTGTTTTTTGATGCAACAACCTGATTTATTGCTTATGCATTGAGGAAGATAAAAGTGGATAAGCATAACTACTCCAGTCATAATTTTGCATTTACATAGCATGCATTGTGAGATATACATATAGCATGGATTGTGAGATATATATTAACCATCATAGTATTGAGTATCTTATGACTCAAAGTGAGTTTAATTCTAGGTAATGGAAATGGATGGAGTCGCTGAAGGATTATGACATCTCTATTCTATATCATTTAAGCAAGGTGAACGTAATAGCATATGCCTTGAGCTAAAAGATGGTGAGTTTGGGTAGATTGGATTTTATTTTAGTTTCTCAGAGGCCGTTGGCATGGGACATCCAGTCCTTATCCAACTTGATGGTTTCATTTGATATTTCAAACTCTAGAAGGATCCTTGCTAGTGTTGAGATGTGGTCTACCTTATTTCAGTAGATTCAAAATCACCAGTTTAGGGATTTAGGGCTTTGTGTCATATGTGATCAGGTGCTTAGTTATGAGTCTAGGAGGGATATTATTGATTCTAAGGGTATTTTGAGATTTGATGGCCATATTTGTGTTTCAAGGTTTGGTGGTTTGATTTAGTTGATATTACATAAGGCTGACAACTCTAAATACTCTATTTACCTCAGGACAACTAAGATTTATAGGGATTTGATGAAATATTATTAATGGAAGGAATTAAGAGAGATGTGGCAAAACTTTGTAACTCATTGCCTATTTTTCAGTCGGTGAAGGTCGAGCATCAGAGGCCCGGTGTCCTAATTCAAATAGTCCCCATTCTTGAGTAAAAGTGGGAGCGTATCACCATGAATTTTAGTAGTAGTTTTCCTCTCACCTCCCATGGTTCTAATGGCATTTGGATCATTGTAGATTGGTTTACAGAATTAGCTTATTTCATTCCTATTCAGTTATCCTTTAGTGCCGAGAGGTTAGCCTACATCTATGATGATCTTGGACATATTTATACTTCCAAATGCTAATATTTACCCACATTTATACTTGTTCTGTGAGCTAAAATGTGTGCATTGTATTGTGTTTGAGCCTAAAATGTATTCTCAAGCTAATAGATATGACTAGTGTTACAGGCAGTGGCGGATGTAGAGTAGAAGGTGTGGGTTCCCGGGAACCCACACCTGCTACCATAAGGCTTAAAATTACATAGAAAAATTGTCAAAAGTTATAAATATTAAAAGGTGAGAACCCATAACTAAACCAAGGGATAGCTTAGTGGTAGGAAAGGAGCCCTTGGGAACCCACAAGTTTGAAATTCTGGATCCGCCTCTGGTTGCAGGGCTTGATTTTGGTTAAATTGGACATGCTTTCATCCAATAAGGAGATTGTGGATCAATGAAGCACTTGGAGTGACATACTAGACATGAAAAAGCTAGAAAAATGATTCAAAAATATGGATTACAGTGGTGAGGCATGAGCATAGAAAGATAAAATCTAGTAAGGGATCGCGATAGCTCCATATCGCGGAGCTTATCACGGAATATTACCTCCATGTCATAGAGGTTGATGATTTTTAGATGATGAATTCCAGTAGCCTTCCGTGGTAGCCCGTGTCACGGAGACTGAACTATTTCTGCAAAATCTAATCCAGTGGCTATCCACGATAAAACTACATCATGGACCTATTCCTCTGTGATTGGATTCACGATGCGGTGATGGTCAAATTTTGGTCCAATTCATGCCACTATAAAAGGAACAATCCAAAGAAATTGGGGACACTTTTGGATACATACAATAGAGGCAAAAATAATTATGATACTTCTTTTAGGGTTCTTTGAAAAATTCATCTTTCAATATTAATTTTTGGTATTATTAATTATATTTCCTTGATGTTGATTTCGAACATGAGTGGCTAAATACCCATGTTCTGGGGTTGAGGCCAATAACATTATCATATTTTGATATTCTTAGAGTGGTTAATGTTAATTTGTCATATGGGTTATTCTTATTCTCTTGTTTCTATGATTTTAATGAGTGACCACTATTAGAATGAGTCTGTAATTCCTTTGTGAACCCGAAAGGAGAATCTTAGGGATAGACCAAAGAGTTTAAGGATCAAGTTCATATTTTTCTACATATCAAAGAAGATGAAGTAGCGACTAGGATAGGAATATACCTAGAAGCCTTGATTGGTTCAATTGTAGGAAGATAAAGCATCTAAATAGCTTATTGCAACCCCACTCAATGGTGCAGTTACAATGTCTATTTATGTAGAAGATTAGAGGATCGAAAGACTATGATCGTAATCTAAACCATGAGAATCAATAACCTGATAATTAATATAACCACGATAAGGATATAGATTTGTAAGATTGTTAATAGTGCCTCAACCCTGGAATTCTCACTTGTATTGTTTACAACCTTGCTTACGTTACCATTGACACACTTTGTTATTTATTTGTTTAGTAGATTATTAATTAAATTATTACAATCATATTGATACTCTGAAACACTTGAATACTTTATTGTCGAAACCAAAGTTGATTAAATTACTAATCTAGTAGTCCCCGTGGGTACGATATCTGATTCTTTGAGTCACTATATTACATGTACGATCATGTGCACTTGAGTGTACGATAGACCACAACATGTTTTTAGCGCCATTGCTGGGGACTCAAATAATTAGTAATTTTCCAAATTTTGGCTTTTGATAATAATTTAAGTGTTAACGACTTAATCTTAAAGACTGACTTTTGCAGGAAAAGTGAGGTATCTGACTGGAAAGAGCGAAAGAATTGGTAGAGCCTTATTCAAAAATAGAAAAGGTATTTTATCAGAGGTGAAGAGCAACAACACTTCACTATCCAATTCGGCAAGTTCAAATAGGAGATCAAAGAGACCCAAATCTTAACAATCTAATCGATCCTAATGCTCCAACTGCTGCAGCTCCAGCGGTTCCAGCTGCTCCTGCTCGAGCAGAAGCTAGACCTATTAGAGAAGTGGCGATCCTAATTATGAACAATGCTACTAATTGCATCCACAAGCCAGAGGTGGTTGGTTGGTTTGAACTGAAGCAAAATATGGTGCAAATATTGCACATGAGTGGGTAGTTCACAGGGTTATCTCACGAGGACCCATAATAACACATACAAAATTTTCTTGAGATCAATGATACCTACATTCCTATCGGGGTATCTACTAATTAGGTCCGACTGACTCTCTTCCCCTTCTATCCATTAGGGAAAGGAAAGAGGTGGTTATATGTTGAACCACCAAATTCCTTCATATCCTAGGATGATCTAGCTCAAAATTCCTTATTTGATTCTTCCCATCTGGGAAGATAACACATTTGAGAAGTGAGAATCTGAGTTTCAGGAAAAAAGATAGAGAAATCTTTACAAAGCTTGGGAGAGATTCCAGGGTATGCTCAGGAATTGTCCTCATCATCATCAGACTAATAATGTATTGGTACACACTTTTATTGAGGGTCTTAAGTCAAACACTAAGATTCTCCTTGATTCAACAGCATGTGACAGGATCTTGAGAAGACGTATGATGAATTATATACATTGCTAAATTGGATTTCGTAGGGGAGTCCTGAGTGAAATGCCGATGCAAGGAGTGCTCCAAAAAAGGTTGCAGGTATGTTGGAGGTTGACCAATTCACGGCTATATCAAATCAGATTGGTGTATTACAAAATTAGTTAACTACTTAGCTCAGTGATATTAGTTTGGGGGTCACACAACCTACTCCAGCAATAACAAATACAGTTTATTAGGCTTATAACTGGTGTAAGGTTTATGGGAGCAGTGAACATAAAGTCGATTCTTGCACAAAAAATTCAGAGTCTATCAATTATGTTGGAAATTCTAATTGTCCAGGACAATAAAACTTCGGTAACACTTATAATCCTAACTGGTGCAATTATCCCAATTTTTTATGGAGTGGAAATCAGGCACAGAATAATAATCAATACAGAGGATAGTACAAGTAGTAGAATGTTTAGGGTAATCAGGCCACAATACAAACTAGCAATATTAAAGAGATACTGGAGAAGATTATGGCTACTCAAACACAGTTGGTAGCGGATGTGAAGAATCAACAGATTATTACAAAGAACTTAGATATGCAAATGGGTCAAACTACGAGAACACAAAACACTAGAACTCAAAGAGGTCTACTTAGTGATACTGATCCAAATCCAAAATAGGTAAATTCAGTCAGTACTCGAAATGGCTACAGGTGAAACAGTTAGAAGCTAAGAAGGTGAAACACAAGGATACTAATGGTGAAAGTGCAAGGGATAAAGATAAATTTATGGAAGAAAATGATGAAAGCAAAGAAACCAAAGTATAAAAGGTAATACCACCTCTACCATTCTTACAAAGGCTTTGGAAAAATCACGAGGAGACTTGTTACAAGAAGTTTATTGAGATTTTAAAATATGTTCATCTTAATCTCCCTTTCATTAATATTTTGTAGAGTGTTCCAAAGTATGATAAGTATGTGAAGGACGTTGTAGAAAATAAGATTTTCTTAACTAAATACACTATCGTAGCTCTTATTGAGGACTGCACGTCCAGGATTCAAAATAAATTGCCCACAAAGCTGAAATATCCAGGAAGTTTCACTCTGCAGATGACAATTGGGCAATCCATTAGTGATTGAGGTTTATGTGATCTTAGGGCAAGCCTAAATCTTATGCCCACATCCTGGTTCAGAATATGGGTTTAGGAAGTCCTATACCCACCACAATGATTCTGTAGTTAGCTGACCGTTCCCTTGCTAGGCCTTATGGGATTATTGAAAATGTATTAGTTCAAGTAGGATTTCTTATTTTCCAAGTAGATTTCGTTATTCTTAATTTTGATACAGATCCAACAGTCCTATTTATTTTAGGATGTCCCTTTTTAGCAACTGTGCAATCATTGATTGATGTAGCAACATTACATATGACCAAAAAAGCTCATGATAAGGTCGAGGTTTTCAACATGTATAAGGTATAAAGCTTCCTATAATATATGAAGAATTGTCTGCTATTACAGTCATAGACCTTGAGTCTGAGCTTCACCTTCTATTGTATAATGACCCACTTGAGCAAGTTTTGATGGGGTATAATCTATTTGGTGATGTTAAGGCACTTCAAATGGCATAAATTATGGATTTGACAGGCTTTGACACTAGAATTACTTAATTTGACCCATTTAATAGACAAATTATTCCCTATCCAAAGGCATCTATTAATTAAGCACTGAAGCTAGAGCTTAGGGCTCTCCCTTTTATTTGAAATATTCTTTGCTTGTTAAGGATGATACTTTGCCTATGGTTTTGTTTGCATGTTTATTTGATGTGTAGGTGATAGAGGCATTGATAATATTGAAGAAAATAAAGAAAGCAATTAGATGGTAGACGTCGAATATCATAGGAATCAATCCTGCCTTCTGTATGCACAAAATATATATGGAAGAGGTATATAAAGAAAGTGTGCAACACCCACAAAAACTGAATCCTATGATGAAAAAAGTAGTTAGAAAAAAAGTCATTAAGTGGCTTGATGCTGGGATAGTCTATACCATATCCAATAGTAAATGAGTCAGCCTTATGCATTGTGTTCCAAAGAAAAGAGGGATGACTGTTGTGACTAATAAAGATAATAATTTAATCCCAACTCATACAGTAACTAGGTGGAGGATCTGTATAGATTACAAGAAGTTGAATGTTGTGACTAGGAAAGATCACTATCCTATTCTATTTATTGATTAGATGTTGTGTAAATTAGTAGGAAAAAAATATTAATGGTTTATGGATGGGTATTCAGGGTATAGCCAGATAACCATAGCACCTGAAGATCAGGAGAAGACCACCTTCACCTTTCCTTATAGTACTTACGCATTCAGACGTATGCTCTTTGGTCTTTGCAATGCACCTATGGCCTTTCAGAGATCTATGATAGCTATCTTCTATGACATGGTGAAAGACGTTTTTGAGGTATTTATGGATGATTTTTCCATTTTTGGTAATTTATTTGATATGTACTTGCAGAACTTAGATAGGGTCTTGGCTCACTGTAAAGAAACCAAACCTATATTAAACTGGAAGAAGTACGTTAAGAAGGGAATTGTCCTTGGTCATAAGGTTTCACATAAAAGAGTTGAGATAGATAGAACTAAGGCAGAGGTCTTTGAAAATCTCCCATATTTGGTGTCAGTGAAAAGTGTTAGAATCTTTCTTGGGCACGCAAGGTTCTACTGACGCTTTAGCAATGATTTCTCAAAGATAGCAAGTCCAATATGTAAGCTGTTGGAGAAATAGGTTAAGTTCAACTTTGGGGCTAAGTGTTAGAAAGCATTTGATAGTCTAAAGAGAAGATTGATAGAAGCACCCATCCTAATTTCGCCTAATTGGGCATTAACATTCGAGATGATGTGTGATGCTAGTAATGTGGCTGTTGGAGCAGTATTGGGGCAGCACAAAGATAAGGTATTTCACTCTATTTACTATGTAAGTAAAATCTTAGATACAGCCTAGGTAAATTATATAGTCATAGAGAAGGAGATACTAGCACTTGTATATGCGTTTGATAAATTGAGAGCATACTTAGTGGACACGAAGGTAATAATTCATACTAATCATGCTACTATCAGGTATTTGTTCAATAAAAAAGATGCAAAGACAAGGTTGATTAAGTGGATTCTTCTGCTCCAAGAATTTGATTTAGATGTTTATGATAGAAAGGGATCTAAAAATCAAGTGGAAGATTATTTGTCGAGGCTTGAGAGTCATGCTTAAATTACTCATGATACACTGTGTATTCAGGAGGAGTTTTTGAATTAGCCATTGTTGTTATTGGATGAGAAAATATTGGCACTGGATGTAGCAGACGTTCCTTATTATGCCGATACAGTAAATTTGCTGGTAAGTGGTATTTATCCTTCAAAGGCCATAAGTCAATAGAAGAAAAGGTTGTTTTGTGATTCTCGCTCATACATGTGGGATGAGCCATATTTATTCAAATGAGGTACTGATAGAATTGTTTGAAGGTGTGTTTCCAAAGTTGAATCTAAACATGTGGTGGAAAATTGTTATTCATCACCTTATGGAGGCCATCATAAAGGTGAATGAACAACAAGAAAGGTATTACAACCCAGTTTCTTTTGGCCTATATTATTCAAAGATGCAGTTGCATATGTGAGAGAGTCTGACCAATGCTAGAGAATGGGCTAATATCAAGGTGCCATGAAATGCCCTTGAACAATATTCTTGAGGTGGAGATGTTTGATGTTTGGGGTATAGATTTTATGGGGCCATTTCCATTATCTTATGGAAATTTATATATTCTAGTGGCTGTTGATTTCTTATCCAAGTGGGTAGAAGCTGCAATTCTCCCTATAAATGATGTACAGGTAGTAATGATGTTCGTCAAGAAGTATATCTTCTCTCACTTTATCACACCTAGAGCAATAATTAGTGATGGAGGGGGCCCCACTTTATGAATAGTTGGTTTAGGAATTTGTTGGCTAAATATGGGGTAAGACACGAAGTGTCCACAACTTATCACCCACTAAAAAATAGGCAAGTAGAGGTGTCTAATCATGAGATTAAGTAGATACTATAGAAAACAGTCAAAGGATAGCGTAAGGATTGGTCGGCTAAGTTGGATGATGTATTATGGGCAAATAGAAAAGCCGATAAAATACCCATTAGGACATCTCCTTATCATATGGTGTACAAAAAATTGTGTCACTTGCCTGTGGAGCTTGAGCATCAGGCTTATTGGTAAATATGAAGAAACTAAATCTTGATTTGAAGGCTCAAGATAAAAAAGACTACTACAATTGAGCAAACTCGATGAGTTTCACTTACATACCTATGAAAATGCAAAATTGTATAAAGAAAAGACCAAAAGATGGCATGATAAGCAAATTATGACTCGAGTCTTTGAGCTGGACAACAAGTGTTGTTATTCAATTTGAGGTTAAAGCTGTTTCTAGGTAAATTGAGGTCCAAGTATCTGGACCCTTTGAGGTTATAAAAATGACTCCTCATGGGGCTATTGAACTTTGGATTTAGGATAAAAGTTCTACATTCTTAGTAAATGAGTAGAGATTTAAGAATTATTGGGTGGATTATATAGATAGGCATAAGATGTCTATCATCTTTGAAGAAGAGTGAAGCTGAGTTTGGTCGTGCCACGATAGTAAATATGGCGCTGCATCGGAGGCAACCCACGAATATAATTCATTAGTTTAGTTTATTTCTTTGTTTTTTGAAAAAGAAAATAAAAAAGAGAAAAAAAGTCAAAAATACAAAAAGATGTGTCGAGCCACGACCAAAACTAAGGTGCTGGATAGGAGGTAACCCACTTTTTCTTACGTATTTTTGTATTTTTTGTTGAGATTGCAAAATTCCTCCCAAAGTATGCATTCCAGTGAGTCTCTGCAATAGCCCCGCTTTATGGAGCTTATTGCAGAAACATACCCTCGGTCACGCTAAAGAAAAATATCAAAAGGCAGATTCTAGTGAGCCTCCGCGATAAGTCTGCGTCGCGGAGCCTATCACAGTGATATACCCCCACATCTTGGAGAGGATAATTTTTAGTGTAATTTCATTAAAATGTCGGGCTTAACCCGACCGGATCCTATTACCCCTACCTCTTTTATAAATCCCCTCCAATTTCCTAATTCTTTCCCCCATAACTAAACTTAGTGTGCCACCCCACTCTTCCAAATTCTCCCAAGTTTCCTTCATTTCAAATTTTATCACGCAAAATATAATCTCTTTCTCTTCTCTCCTCCAATACAACTCAGGTAAGTTCTTATGTTATTATATATTTTCTTTATTCGGGTGCTATAGTGAAATTATTGTGATGAATAAATGGGATAAACACTTTAACTAATTGATATGTAATGTGATGAGTCAAATATATGGAGTATTTTGTGTGTTGATAGACATTTCCCCTAACCGATTGATATGTAATGTGATGAGTCGAATATATGAAGTATTTTGTGCACTGATAGACATTGCTCCACTTTATGTGCTTTACTCATTTAGCATTTGTTGAACTAGACTAATGGCATTTGCTTTATAATTTTAAGTTGATCTTTTGTTGGATGAGTAAGTTAGATTAGTTTAAGGTGAAGGTTTTTCTTGCATGTTAGAACTGAAATGGTGTATGGGGTGTGAGTCAAAAGGAAGGGAAGTCTGCGTACCTTTGTTGGATGTGATACACACCCTAGTTAGCAACTAAGTATAGGGTGTTCCCTAAATATGCTTATACTTAGTGATTGCTAACTTTTCTCTGAATGTGTGTTTATGGGTCTAAGTGATGCTTCGAATGTTTGAACCTGTTAAAATTGAGTGTCGCCTATAACGCTCTGAAAAGTAGTTCACCTAATGGGAGTTATCATTTAAGATGCGATGAAAAGTGCATTGTGATTTACTTATGTAATTGATGTGTGAATAAACACTGTTGCACTGGATTTAGTTTGTAAGGGGATATGAAGCGACCATTAAATAAAATATGAGCATGCTTGGTTAAAACTAATGTGTGCTTAAAGTCTAAGTAAAACAACGCTCATACGGTTTAATATAGTTGTTGAGGGGCTTGAAGATGAGATAATGTTGAGAAATAAGGGGAAGTCTTAAGTTCCCTAACTACACATCTAAGCACCCAAGCTGGCAATGAAGTATGGGGTGTCTTCGCAACCATTCCACACTTAGTATTAGTTGGCTAAGAGAGATGACATGTCTAACTTATTTACTACATTGTTCTACCTATCAGGGACTATAGATTATCTCTAATGGAAGAGAAAAGATATTACTGGGCCATTTGAGCCCTCAATAAAAAGAAACAAGCTCCGGCAGTTCCCCATGGTCAGGTACGAAGATATGGAATGAGATGGGTTGATGAAACCGAAAAGAAATGGTACTCAAAACACAATGATACTAAGTATGCACCGGAAGAGTTTATCAACTAGGCGAGCTTACTGAGAGAGTACCTAAGTATGGTACACAGGTTGGAGCAGCTAAATATGAACTTTTTCTTTGAGCAGCCCATGGAGTGCAGCTTGTACCTCATTAGGGAATTCTATACTCTAACATAAAGATCTATGGGAAGGTGGTAACCCTTACAACCAATGACTTGAATGAACTGTTAGGTATTTCTAAGGTAGATGCAGATCCGTTAAGGCAGCTGAACACTACCCCACCGTACACACACATCACAAACCTATAATATGAAAATAGGTCTGCTGCTATATGGACTCGACACAAAGACAATGACCTTTATCTAACATTCCTCTTTTCTCAAATGAATATGTGGGAACATATATGGGGGGAGATCGTCTATCATTGCCTTATTTAGGGAAAGCATATGACAAATATGACATGAGATAGAGTATGCCTTATTTATGCTATACTACAAGATGATATTGAAATTAATATAGGTGCTATCATTTTTTTGTGATAAAGTAGGTGTGATACCATGGGGGCGCCGATATGGGCTTGGTGGATTACTGACCAAGTTCATAAAAAAGCATGGGGTTGAAGAAGAAGGCTAGATTATAGTCCAGTAGTAGATACACGCTCTATTGATGTAACTTGGACTAAGGGTCTAGCTATGGCTCATGGACTGGTACTCACTATGCCTGAGTGTCAGATGGGAAAATTCCTACATGTCAGATCTCAGGATTTTGAACTTTTTGGGGCCCGATTTGCCTACCTGCGATCTGTAGGTCAACATATGGTTCATAGGTTGACTTAGTTGGTACTGAGAGTCAATTTTTCAGCTCTACATCGAATCTCAAATATGCATTGATCACGATCAAGATGAAAAACATCCCAATAATCCATAATCACTCCAAAAGTGGCTAAAAACACCTTTTTCACCATTTTCACGAACTTATCATTCAAATCATGGTTTCCTGTAAAACATACCCAAAATGGATCATAACTAACAAAAAGGCCTTAGAAACTTGCATATTTTGCTTGTTTTAAGCATCGAAAGTGCTATATTTCTATTGCATATCAATACCCTCAACGTAGAATGTTTGCATGTCCTCAATCAATAAAAACACAACAAAATAAAGACGATGCTTAATTAAGAAAATCTAAGATATTCAAGGCAGTTAGTCATCGTATTTAGTTCAAATCACAACATCCCCTCCTATATCTTTTTTCAAAACTATTTGTGTATGCATGTGAAGCACAACAATATGACACAAAGGGTTCAAGGTATGGCAACTAAATTAACAACAGACAACCACTCATATGTACAAATTACACTACCCGAAACAAGCAGATTGCTAGCAACATGACTCAAGTGACTTCACTACAAGAATGTCCCACACACTCATATGAAAATCATGCATGTTAATGCAAGGAAGGTCAAGAGACACTCACACTCAACAAAGAAGTTCCAGCCAATGCATGTCAAATACCATAGGCTTGCCCTTATTTTCTTTACCTTAGTATTCAGATAGTCAAGTCAGGATCACTATAGGACTTTTCTCGTATTGTAACGTAGGATTCAGGCTGGTATGATAGGTATGGACATTTAAAGAGACTAAGACTCCTTGGTACTACCCTAACTTTGGGGTCTCACTTACTAGCCAATTTTCTTTTATTCCACCCTTGTTTCTCTCTTTTATTCTTTTATGCACATTTAGGGTTGGAGTGGTTTTTTATTCTTTCTTTTTCACCTTTTCACAATTTTTCTTTTCCTTTTTATTTTTATTTTTCTACCACACCCAGCCCTACTAACTTTGTCTCTATTTTACCCTTCTGTATACCCATTTTACGCTTCGCCTCTATTTTACCCTTCTGCATACCTAATTTACACTACACACCCCTATAATAACCACCCTTAACTAAATCTTTTTGCCTGTGTTGAGGTCCATAATGTCCAATAAGGACCAGAGACAAAATAGGTTCATTGCAACACAAGTGGGAAGGTGAAAGGTGTAACAAGAAAAATAGGCTATAAGGCTCAAAATAGGGATCAAGGGATACAATTTGCACATAGAAGGATCATTTAGGCTAAAAGTTGACCAAAATCACAAATGGTTTATGATCATTTCCTAATTGACCATCATTCAATGTAGTCAAGACTAACCAGGCAAGTTTTGAATTTTACATACAAAGAAAACTAGTCAGCATCTCACAATCCATAGCACATAGTCAATATCACCAACTACTACCTATTCAGTTCATACAATTGTTAGCAAATAGTTATCATGTCCCTAATACTAATGCTATAACAAGATCCACAAAGTTCATACATATATTTATCAACACAGTTCTAAATCACAATATTTATGGAAGGTTATCAAAAAATAGTCAAAATCTGACTACTGCCCTAACTACTCAAAATATCCTAATTACACAAAATGTCATGATAAAAAAAATACAATATGGCATATAATTATCCGAGACATGCCGATTTTACAGTCATACCATGACCGATAAAAAATGAAGCACAACAACAAAAAACCTGCGGTTACATGGTATGCCCACCCCTAACTAAAGACTGAGCACTGCCCTCAGTGCATTAAAATAAAACAAAACATAGGGAAGTAAGAATATACTTGGGACTTACTAAGCGCCTGAGTCAGGAGCCACCTCAGATGGGGGCGTAAAAGCTGGTAGAGGTGGGGTTGGTGGTGGTGAACTATTGGATGATGCACCTACTACTATAGCATCGTGCCTTTACCTACTCCAAAGAATTATGTCTGGCCTTTTTAAGGGCCTCCTTCTCTGTCATAAGAGGATTCTGCAAATTGTACAAGTGACGTCTCTTGGTCGTAACTATTGGGACCTTATGATCATCCTTTGCAAAGAAGTAAAATTATCTTGGTGCACACGGAGGTGATATCTAGACCACAGGGGGTATCACAGAGGGAGCAGATATGACATGACTCTCTACAATAGAGTGTATCTGTGCTGGTATGATATCATAATCTTATGTTATCTAAATTAAATCTGGTGCACCTATCTCTGTATATAGGGATGTAACCCATCTCTCAAGATCATCAATCCATGTATGAAAATTGACATGTAGCTCTAATAGTGCGGCTCTCTGAGAAACCTCCTATTTAGCCTTAGCCTATTCAAATCTAGTCCCAACCCTTGATCTCATCTTCCTAAAGAGGTTAGTCATCTTGGTCTCGACAACCTTCAACCGAACTATTGTATCCCTTTGGCTATCCACTAAGCCATGCAAAAACTCACTGGACACAGTAATCATACCTATTGCAAGAGTTGTAGTGGATGGGCGAGTAGGATCTGTAGATACACTAACCATCTCTGAGGTTAAAGTCAAGGCTGAAGAAGAAGTAGTCTATGTACCCTCAACCTGAGTATTCAAATCTGAAGCATCTCTCTGGTTCCCTATCTCTATGTCTATACCAACACCTAAATCATCTATATATGCCTCATAAGGAGCTAAAAAAACTGTCTGGCCCTTAGTCTGGGCCTGTGGTGCTACAGTCTGCTGTCTAGATCTCCTAGAAGTGCTTGAACATGCCAGACCTCTCAGGTTCCTTATCTATGCCGTCATAGTGGCAGCCACCCTCTTATCAAGACCTAGTAACTTAGACACACCTACCTCATTATATAGCCTCTATATCATACAAGGAAATAGTAGGTTAGTCAGCTCACCAAAGGCTCTTTCTTGTAGATCATACCTGAGGATAAAAACAAAATCAATATCATAACCAGCCATCAAGCAAGCAATCAATACAGCTTCTTTCCGCGCCAATGCATTTTCTAAAGCAGTGGGAAATAGGAGATATCAAATCAGAAATCACCAAAATCTAGCCTTTAGTGTCAACAGGACCTTCTTGATCATAGTTGACCCCTCAATCCAGGGGCCTCATCACCCTTTGGTGAAATGTAACCAGTTATCTACCTAGCCATCTCAATTTTCTTAGCCCTATGCTCAATATCACACATAATATAATAATTTCGTGTGATCCTCAATCTGTGGTTATAGTCAGCTATAGATGCGGGTGTAATATAATCTAGGCCAAATATGACTGCGGATAGTCTCCTCTTTGATATCAACTTTGACCCCTCTGACTAGTGTGTAATCAAGATGTGGTTACCATATAATTCTAATAAATCCTTGATAATGGTGCATGATAAGGACTATGGTGGCTCTGTAAGATGCATAAGATTCATGCACCATTGTTGGGCTATAAGAACCAAGAAACCTAGTTATCTACATGAGCTGATACCTATAAAATATTTCCCTCAGTTTTGGTAACCTCTGCAGCCCCGATAAATCAATCTTGCGCTCCTCATAGATATATTTTGTAGGCTTTATAGCTCCCAAAAAGTGTGAAAAAGCTCATATATATGTTGTATACCCTTTACAAAATACCTCATATGTCCCTCCTCGAGAGGTGCACCTGGGCATGTGTAGGTACGGGCGCCTACTGTACAATATGGGATGCCTATATTGTGCCCTTCTATCACTAGGGTAAATCTTTTTATTGTGTATGAGTGGTAGTACCTTCTTCATAGTCGGGTACCATTGATGACTGCTCATGCTCAACCCCCTCAGAAGAATCCTAGGAACCCTCCTCAGACTAGGGGTCCTGTACATCAGCCTATGAAGTCGACTTAGCCTCTGTCTCATCATTCTCATCATCATCATCGGGTGGAAGATTATGTGGTGGTGATATACTCTCAAACTTTATCCTCGGTTGGGATGTGGCTATCTGAGCATTTTGATGAATTTGTCCTCATATGACTTTGTGTGTCACTGCAACTGCAACATCAATATGACGTTGTCTCAAATACTCCTCCATTGAACCCGCTAAGCTCAGGAGACTCTGCCCATCTCTATAAAGTACCAGTTTCTTTATTCTTGGCTACTTTAGGCTCCATGTATACCTAAAAAACCAGTTGTTAGCTTCCAATAAAATTGAGGGATAGTGAAAGTTGAAAAAAAACTAAAAATTCAAAAAGTGTAAGTTTATCCTTTCTTTTCACTCCCCTATAACCTATTTGTAATCCCCAACAAGTCCAATGTATATAGACTACCCAAGAATCATGAATTTTAATGCAAACAAAAATGTTCATTACTTTCATTTATTCAATTACAACTTCCAGTCAAGGCCTAATATAGTTTTTAACTCAAAACAAGGCCCTGCATTATGATTTTAGGTTATTTCAAGGTTCCCTCATACAAGCATGATAGCTTCAATATATTTATCAATGCACTACACATATTAACTTGTTTCAAGAATAGATAAAACATTAAATCACCATTAGGATCCAAGAAAGCTACCTCTTATAAGAAAATTTGAAAGAGAATAATGAAGAACTCTAGCAAAACCAAGGTTGAAACTTGTTTATAGCATGTTCGGACAAGTTGGTATCTCAAACAAGTGTTAAATTTTCCTTTTCGTAAGTGTGGGGTTGTTTCATGTTAAAGTTGGGAAGTTTGAATTCAAAGAGAAACTTGAAGTTTTAAGGATTAGAATGAGATAGAATGAGAGTTAGAATGTTTTTATATTGGTGGGGGGCTATAGTAGGTCATGTTTGAATGTTGGTAGGCCAAAAATTTTAATTAAAAAGGCCCAAATTTAACCTAACTGTGGCACCTACCCACACCCTATAGCCGCGGTCAGGTCCTAGGTGTAGGTAACACATGTGGCCCGTAGGTGCCGAGCCAAAATTTTTGGCCTGCTTTTCCATAACCTGGACTTGGCATATTGACATTTTTCTAGATACTTATGGTCCCGCAACCTAAGTTTTTGGTTCCAAAAGTAAAATGAGATGCCAAAGTCCATAACTTACCATTTTTTATCCTCAAAATTTGAACTTTTCAATTTTCTACTCCACTACTATGTGGGACTTGTGACCATGATGGGTTGATCACACATCTCCTTACCTAGAAATCAATGAATGTAGCAATGTTTACCATATTTAATGTAAGGTCCAAAAGCTAAAAAGCTACAAAAACAAAAACAACAAAATTATAAACACTAAAATATAATGGGTTGCCTCCCATTCAGTGCTTGATTTAGCATCATGGCATGACATGGCTATGTTGGTTACTCAGACTTCACCAATAAAAACATGGTTTGCCTCCCATACAATACTTGATTTAACATCGTGGCATGACATGAGTATCTTGACTAATCAGAACTCATCAATATACATATAGAAATATCCTCCGGGGTCATCAATACAATCAATCACTGAAACTACCCTCATGGCAGTTTTCTAAATCATAGACTTTTGGATGTTGAATGTTGTCTCCTCACTGTTGACTCAGAATTTTAGCTCACCTTATCCATGTCAATCGTAGCTTTTTCTATGGCCATGAATGGTCTTCCCAAAATAATAGGCATCTCGTGTCAACCTCACAGTCTAAGAAGATGAAGTCAACCAGGAAAATGAATTTTTCCACCCAAATAATCACATCACAAGAGATTCCCACAGGATTAGTCACTGTGCGGTCAGCCATCAATAGCAGCATCAAAGTTGGTTCTAGAGGATTCAAGCCTAGTTGCTTGAAGGCGGCCAGCGACACCAATTTAATGGTGACCCTTAAATCACACAAGGCTTGGGCAAATTTGGATGACCCAATAGTGCATGGTATAGTGAATGCTCTGAGATCGCCTTTTGCTTGCACTAAGGATCTAGTCATGACTGCACTACGATGGATCATTCCCTCAATATTCTTAAAATTTACTCTTTTTTTCCTTATGACTAATTATTTCATGAACCTGTCGTATCCAAGCATATGCTCTAATGCCACAAGGAGAGGTATATTCAAACTCAATTCTCTTAGCATTGAAATAAACTGTTTGAACTTACCTTTCTTTTTCTTCTGCATTAGTCACTGAGGAAAAGGTGAGGATGGTCTTGGAATATGTCTTACCTCAGGCTAAATGACCGGACCCTTACCTTTCTCTTTAGCAACTGTATATCTATTATCTTCTACCTTCTCATACTCAGCAGTAGGTGTCTCATCATCAATAACTTCTGTAGCAGGTAGTGGTAGATCTATTGTAGTGATACCACTCCTGGTGGTAATAGTAAGTATATGACCATCATTTCTCAAATTTTGCACTATGTTGCTTGAAGGGGTACCTAGCTGCCTCTGGTTTAGAGTTGCTGACATCTGCCTAAACTGGTGCTCCAACTGCTTAATAGCAGTGGCATGTGACTCAACCTTCTAGGTCAATCTTGAAATATCAACCTTAATCTCCTTCAGGCTGGTCTCCTGATTTTACTAACCCTTCACCAATTTAGCCAACATCTCCTCTATTCTAGATTTTGCATCACATCTACCAGGTGGAATTTATCTATCTCCCTTATCTCTATAGTCATCCTTCTTCCTCTAGTCACCATTTAGCTCTCTGATATAGTCTTTGTACCTATCATAATAGTTCTTACCTTTATTTATTTTCTCTTATGCTTGGAAACCTGCCATCTGATGATCTAAATAATTAGCTTCCCTTTGCAATTTAGATTTATATGCTTTGGAAGTTGACACTTGTGCTGCTACTGCATTCACTTTCTCAGAATTTGTATTTGCAAACTACTTTGCTAGCACCCCTAAATCAGTCCTTAGTAACGCAATTTCTTATGCTACTATATCATCAGCTGGTCTTAGGTCACAGGACGCGCCAATAGCATAAGTACCAGATCCTCTCTCAACCTCCTGAGTTTTCCACTCTCGTTTAGTGAGTGAGATCAAATTTGAAATCTCCGAAGCTGCCTCCCAATGTAGTCTCATGATAGGCTCTCTAGAGTTGGTGTCTTCTATGGCTTTGGAGCTAATATTCAGGGATATGTAGAATATCTCCAATAAGCGTTTCCCTGAATACTGATGTTTGGGCATCAAGTTCATCTTCTTTATAAACCTGAACTAAGCCTCGTACATGGACTCTAACTGCCGCTGCGTGAAATTATAGATCTCATCCTTCAGTTGAAAAATTGATGGAGGAAAGAACCTATTTAAGAATTATCTATCCAACTCATTCCAAGTCATGATAGAGCCTCTTGGTAATTCCCCTAACCATAAAGATGCTTTTCAAGTAAGTAACAAGTATTCAGTCTAACTACTTCCTGATTTACCCCTGGATTGGTATATGAGTTACTAATCCCAAGGAAAGTTTCAAGGTGCAGTTTGCATCATTAGTAGGCAATCTTGAAAACATATCCTTCAAAGTCAGAAGTTAAATCATGGCACTTATAACCCAACTAAGGTTGGGGTTAAATCCAAGGAAATACGTGATTTGACAGATCTAAGTGGTTATAGTCTATGGAAAAAACAAAAAAGTAAATGGGGGGATTTGTTTGTAGTAGTCTCAAACACAGAAAAGTATTAACTTGGTTGAAAATTAGTCATAAGTGAACACTAGGATTGTGTTCCCCCTGGAATCTCAAATCTATAGGTTTATGTACATTGTTGAGCCAACTCAATACCTTTCATGCAAATCGATAAGTTATGTACCTCCTACAGTTTTTTGGACGAGTAGGAGAATTTCACCCTTTACCTGTTGAGTCTCAGAGTGTGGCGTTACTGACCCTTACTCTGGTCCCTGTTAACTATCAACTTTTGAGTCTCAAGTTATTAGATAAAGTCTAATAATTATTCGTATATACCATTGTGCTGCAATGGATCAACTATTAACTCTCCAAATTATTGTTGTCTTTTCTTTTTTCCTAGTTACTACCCTTTGTTAAAGCAAGTAGTAATATCTAGGCGTGATCCTAATGTGTGCACCCATTAAAAAATCTATCATATTAATGATAAAGCAATGCATGCCATGGTTATTAGTTCTTTTCAACAATCATACTTTCCCTACTTCATCAATTTTCTAGGGTTTTCATAACCCTAGCTATGTGTTTTAGCCACTCATGATAGTTAAGAAATCAATACCATTAATGTTGGAAAGAAATGTGAAATCACAATGATAAGATGAAAGAAAAACCACAACCGTAAACTGAATAGTAAATCAAAGTCAATACAATGGAATCCTAATATTAAATATGGATCTTGAAATCAAAATATGTTTCTAAGTATTAAAAGTGGCTAACCTCTACTAAAAATTACATAAGGGGTATTTATAGTACAAGAGAAAATCCTAAAAACTAAGCCCAAACAAAATAGGAGATAACAGGGTCAGTGGCTACCCGCTTCCTGTACCTATAGTTTGGTCTTGGCTTCGGGTTGTACCTACGATCTACTCCAGGTGTAGGTACTGGATGAGAAAATTCCTACAATTTATCTCTCAGGATTTTGAAATTTTTGGTACTCGCTTTGTCTACCTACATTTCGTAGGTCAACATGTGGTCTGTAGGTTGACTTAGTAGGTGTCGGGAGTTAGTTTTTCAACTCTACTTCAAATCTCAAACATGCATTGATCATGATCAAGCTGGAAACCATCCCAATTATCCATAATCACTCCAAAAGTTGCCCAAAACACCTTTTTGACAATTTCACGACCTTATTGTTCAAATCATGGTTTTCTGCAAAACATACCTAAAATAGATCATAAATAACAAAAAGGCCTCAAAAATTTATATAGTTTCTTTATTTTAAGCGTCAAAGTGCTATATTTCTATAACACTTCAACTATTAGTACTTTCAAATAGGATTGGGAAGCCTTATACTAGATTAGGTTAGATTCCAACCTAGATTTAATTTCTGGTACCTCATCATGGGCCCTACTACCCTTTTTAATTAGTATACTTGACTTGGAGACTCTTTAGTCTTAGTTAGACTCTTGATTACCATTTTAGGCTATTACCTTACCTTAGGTTGGTTTGACCTAGACTTGATTTATATCTTATTTTTTCCCTTTTCCCCAGGTAGAGTTGTATTTGACCTGTATCGCTATTCCTTGACCTAGTAATTAGGGACCCGCCTTGCCTTAGTTGACTTATTTGCTCGAGATTGGTATTATTGATCTTATGGTCTAGAAATAGGCTTAGAAATCTTAGAATTCTTACCTTTAGCAAGTTGTACGTATATTTATTTAAATATATTTTAGTTCTTGTTTGGGGATGACTTATGCTTTATTTCTACTATTTATTGTGAGTTCTATCATGGTTCTTGGATCTATTATGGTATGGTCTTGGAATTAGTGTTACAGTTAAGATTGGCTAGCTATGGTATCACTAGTTTTTTATTGTGGTATGGCTACAATGATTTTTTGTTCTAGTTCGGCATTTGGTTATAATACTATTGGGGTGTTCTGGTGTTGATTACAGTTGTTCTGGAGTATTGATAGAGGTGTTGAGTTCTATTATACATTATTTATGTGGCCTTTTATTTTTACCCACTATTTTCAATTTGAGCCTTGTGTCTGGCCTTTCATTATTACCCATTGGTGTCGGTTCAAGCCTGATGCACATCTAGCTATGTTATCATGGATTTAGGATCAGATAGTTACCTAAGATTGATGCGGCTATGGTTACTTAGGTTTTGTTCTTTAGTTACTTCTTGTATGGACCCAATGGCTAATTGGGGCTTGATATAGTTAATTGTCTTCTTTTGTGTGCCTTCTGGCTTATGGTGGCCCAGCTAGGTTGTAGTTAGGGCATTTTTTCACTTCTAAGACATTTATTTCCCACATTTCCCTTTATTATTTCCTTTGTCACATTTTCATAATTCAGTATATATTATGTTTCTACTCCTATTTCTGTTGACTTGGCTTACACACTCACATTATAATTATGCTTTTACTATATTGAGCGCAGTTGGACAATGATGTGAAATGAGTACCCATTGCTTTGGTACTCATACTACACTTCTGGATCTTTTCCCTAGTGCAAATCTGAGTACAAGCCATCATTAACATTATCCTCAGCCTTGTTGTAAATTTCGAGATGGAGAAAGCTTTCTAAAGTCTAACGCTGATCCTCCTAATCTATTCCAGTTATAGTCTTTTACATTCCGAGAAGATTGTATATATATATTTATATTTTGGATTTTTTTTTAGTATTTTGATCTTGAATTATAGTGGCTCTAGTGCCGACCTTACTAGGTCTTGGGAGGGATTCATTTTGTTTTTGTCCTATTCCCCTTATGTACAGTATGTATGTATGTGACCATATATATTTCTCTATTCTACTTACTTTGTTATTGTTTTAATTTATTTCTTGTCTTTCCTTATTTTCTACTTGTCATCCCATTACTTGTCATTTCGGGTTATGGCTTGACTTACCTACTAGTGGGATAAAGTAGGTGCCACCATGACTTGACAAATTTGGTTGTGGCATTTTTCTAGATACTTGTTGACCCTTTCAATTTGTCCATCAGTCTGTGGGTGGTATGCTAAGCTAATCATAAGTTTTGTCCCTAGGCATTTGAACAATTCTTTCCAGAACAAACTAAGGAAAACCTTATCTTTGTCCCTCACTATTGTAGTAGGAAAGCTATGCAAATTTTACACATTTGTCATGAATAGCTTGTCTACTTTTACAACATTAAAAGGGTGAGTTTCTGGCAAAAAGTGTGCATATTTACTAAATCCTTCTACATTGACAAAGACTATGTCCTTTCCTTCTGATCTGGAAAATCCTTCAATAAAATCCATAATGATGTGCTCCCAGGGTCTTTTTACTGTGGCAATAGTTATAGTAAACCTGGCTATGAAGCTTGTTTATCCTAACTTCTTTGATATATATCACATTCTAGGATAATCTTCAGCGCATCCTTTATCATAAAAGGCCAGTAATAAATAAGTTTCATCCTCTAAAAAGAATTAAGTTGAAACACCCGCGTGTCCTTCTAAAGCAGACTCATGTTCTTGTTAAGATAATTGTTGTCCTAACTCATTACAATTCCTACCTAAATATTCCTTTGAACCTCAGCAGGCCATTATGCATGGTAATGTTATTCATAACAGTAGGATCCATATAGGTTTAGACTAGTAATTGAGTAACTTCTTTGTTATCTTGATAGCTACTATGGCTCTCCACCAACTACTTGGGTTGCACTTGGCTCAAAATATTATATTTAGTTTTAGTATAAGCTCTGGACAGTGCATTGACAGCTATTTCTACCCCTTTTATAGTGAATTTAACTTAACCCCATTATTTTATTTAGACCCTTGTGTTGCAATAAAGTTGATATTTTTTTGTCTTGCAAAAGGTTAAGACTAAAATGGTCAGTTTTAATAATAAAATGGTGAGTATAGAGGCAGTGAATCCGTCTCTCTACTGCCTAGAGTAAGGCAATCAACTCTTTTTCATAAGTTGATAGGCCTTGGTTCTTCTTGTTAAGTACTTGGTAGAGATATGCAATTGGTTGTTTTCCTTGCATAAATACAACCCCTATTCTAGTCCTACATTGATCTACCATCATAATAAATAGTTTCTCAAAGTATGGTAAATCCAATACTGGAACCATGGTCATGGCAGTCTCGGGTCTTGAAATGCTGTAGCTTCTTCGCTCCAAACGAAACACTTTATTAAGTAAGAATGTTAAAGGTTTTCTAATCAGTGCATAACTCTTAACAAACTTTATGTGATACTCTGTGAGTTCTAGAAATCCTCTAAGTTCCTTGAGAGTTCTAGGCTCAGGTCACTTAACCATTATTGATATCTTGTTTGGATTAGTTTCCCCTTCACTAGAGATAAAATTTCCAAATATTAAAATTTTTGGGGAAAATTCACCCTAAGACCTCTTAGGAAACAAATGGTTCTTCCTCTGTAACTATAAGTCAACATGCAAGTGCTTCAAATGATCTTTAATAATGATGAACTAAAAATTAAAATGTCATTAAAAATATTAATGTGAACTTCCTAAGGTATGTCTCAACAACTTGATGTATTAAAGTTTGAAAAGTAGCAGGAGTAATTGTAAGACCAAGTTGCATCACCCAGAATTTCCATAGTCCATGATGTGTTCTAAATATTGTATTATATTTATCGTCCTCCTTGATTATCACTTGGTCATAAGTCTACCTTATAACACAACTTAGATCCTTTTAACTCATCTAATAAATCCTCTAACATTGGAATTGGATACTTGTTTTTTATGGTCAATGAATTCAGACTCCTATAGTCTACACACAGTCTCCAAGTACAATTATTCTTCTTCACTATTAATGCAGGGGATGCAAAATAAGAATGACTTTGCACCATAGTTTGGGAGATAAACATATTATTAATAATATTCTCAATGGCATTCTTTTGGTCAAAGAAGTACCTATATGGCCTTAAGTTGAAAAGTTGAGTTCCAGTTTGTAATGAAATGAAGTGATCACAAGTTCTGTGGGGAAGGGAAATTCCTGAGGTTCCTCAAACACCTTTTGGAATGACTGTAGTTGTGAATCCACTTTCTTTGGACAATTGTTGTCCATAGTCTTTCTTGGCTGGACACCAATATGCATATAGTTTAAACACCACCAGATTTTTGATTGTTTAATATTTTAAGTAATTTCTCACCTTCAATAAGTAATAAACTGAGTTATTTTTGAAACTCAAACAATTTAACCAACTTATGTACTGAAGAATGATAGACTATGGGGTCTAGTATTGATCACCACTAGTGCAAAAGAATCCACTGAATCCATCACTAATACCATATCAAAACCCCAAACTTCATAAGTCTTATGTCACCTTAGAAAGGCTCATCTTGTATTTGCCACCTGAAATTGAGGCAGTAGCTACTAATGTACATGACTTTCCCATTAGCTATTGTCACCTTTATCTTGGCATAACAAAGTTGTCTGGTTAAATTCAATATTTCAAAATTTATGGACTTGCAAAACTATGGGTTGAACCACTATTAATCAACATCATAAGGGGTACTTTTTTAGCATACCCTAAAATCTTGATTGTAGAGGCTGAACTAGTTAATCCAACAACTGCAACTCCCCTTCTTCCTCAACAACTAGTAACTCTTTAATAAAAGGTTCAACCTTTTCACCACTAGATTCTCCCTTATCTAGAACCATATTTTGTTCCTTAATTCCTATCTCAACACATTCTCAAGTAATAGCATAAATATTTTTAGGTTAAAATGTATGACCAAGAAAATAAAGATCATGACACCTAAAACATAAGTTCATTTCCTTCAGATTCTCGGTGGGGTTTAGATTGAAGGAAACTCTACTTTTTTGTTAGAGTTCTGTTATTTTAGGATTAGTTGGGGACAAAAGTTTTTTGGTATGGGGTTTGATTAGAGGCTCCTTAGTAAGGGACAATAGCTCAAGTATGATTAATTGGGAGGTGGGAAATTGGGGAATTTTTTGGGCTAATGGATTTTTAGAGGGCTTTGAAAGAAGTTTCATAAGTTTTTGCCAACTCATATACAACCATGGTAGTGGTAGGATTACATAACCCCACCAGAGGTTTCAACTCGGGTTTTAAGCCACTCACATAACTATCAAGGACATGAGTCTCATTAAAAAAGGGTTTAGAAATAACATACATGTTTTTAAATCCTCAAAATTCTCATGGTAATTATCAATACTACCAGTTTTCTTATGGTTATTAAACTCGTCAATAATATCCAATGGTCTCATATTACCAAATTGTCAAAAACTTCACTACAAAAAAACAACCAGTTGGTCCCGTTATTCTCTAAAATGTGACTAACAAACCATACATATTTCTTATCCTTCGTATATATTACAACATAACTCATCCTTTCTATCTCTAGAATTTGGTATATTTCCAAAAACTATTCATATTTGTGATTCCAAACCCTTGGGTTAGAGCCCATGAATTCTGAAAAATTAATTTTGGTTGTAAGGGTTTATTTTGCATTTTTGGAGGGTTAGTGTTTGGTAAAGGAAGTAATAGAGAGATGTATTTGGGTGGTAATAGTCACAAAAGTAGCAGTAGGAATAGGCAGTATTTTTGAGTAATGAGAGAGTGAAAGTTATCAAGGAAGAAGAGAGAATGGGGTTTTAAAGTAGGGAATACCCTGAGAATAAAACATGGGAGGTAAAGTGAAACCTCTCCCCATGGGGTAGCTACTAGGAGTCGATTGAGGGGTTACCTGACCTTGAGAGTTGGAAGATTTGCCAGACTCATGAATTTGCAATCGACCATGAAATCTAGAATCCATTGAACTTGGGGAGTGAGGGATCTGTGCTACAACTTTATCTTGTTAAAGAGTATCAAGTTGGGAGATAATCATCTCCAGTCTTTGATTCTTTGCTACAAACTTCATAAGTTGAACGAAAAACTAATTTTCGGATGACTCCAAAGCTTCCAACATTTTGGTATTTTTAGCATCCATCTAATGAAGTTGTGTTTAGATCTTTTCATTCCCTCTTTGATAACCTTATACTTATATTCCATTAAAATGCTACGAAGACTTAATGGCTCTAATCCCTATGTCATGAATATAGGTGTTTCAAACCTTACTCGTGAAGGATAGAATTGTAATGAAGAAGAAGAAGAAGAAGAAAAGAGGGAAGAAAGAGAAAAAGGAAAATATTGTGATAATATTAATTGTCTCTAATAATCCAGTACAACAGCTAATAAACCTAAATAAAGAGCATGACTAGATGACACGTGTCTAGCTGATGAAAAGGAAATCACATGGGACTAAATTATTAGAAAAAATACTGAAGACTTTAAGGACTATAATGACATCAAAAGTAATTGTGAGATCCTAAACAAATAGTTGATTAATGGTCATTCATGATAGAAACTTTAAATAAAGCTCCATTCAACACCACAAACAAATCCAAATAATTTCTAAGCTTCAACTCCAAATAAATTGCTCTCGAAAATTCACCTACTTGCAATTTCTTCAAATCATGAAGAACACCATGAACATGATGAACTCCCAATATTTACCCCAGTAAATTTTATATCCATTCCTTCTGAATTTTAAATTCAAGCACCTATTAATAACGAGAACAATCTCCAACATAATTAAGACTCCAATTTAGCTCCAATCAATGAAACCATTGCACCTTCTTTAAGCTTTTTCAAGCTCAACAGTGGTGAAAATTTGAAACACCTCCAAATCAACCTGAATTTCAAATCTAGACCCTTAAATACTAGAGAAACATGAATTTATGGTGAAAAACTCAAACAAAAAATGAATCAAACAATTTTTTTGTAATTTTTGAATTTCTCAATCATTTGGGATTTTTAAATTTATAAACCTAGGATTGAGGATTGTAAAAACTAATCTCTAGCCTATGCTCTAATACCAAATAATACTATACAAAATATTTAAAAGATTAAAAACTATAAAATCTAGGAATAAAGTTAGAAGATTGACGCAAAATAAAAAGATGTGAGAAAAATGGCTATAGATCAACTATTACCCTCAAATACAAGTTCCAAAGTGCATCAAATATATAAAGTAAGATACAAGATTGAGCCTAATAGGAAAATAAGGTTATATGAAAACCAAGACCTCCTATTAAGAAATTGAATCAAGCACGTATTCTATCGACACGTTCTTAAGAGGAATAATCCTCAAGTAAGAAATCTCATCATTATTAAGTAGAAACAAAGGCTAAGCCATAGCTCACAAGAATTTCACATATATCAATTCATCATATCAAAATAGTCTAACCCTAAAACTGAGATAATCTCCATTATTTATGGCCTACACTAATAATTAAAGAAATATGATTAGCGAGAAAATGGTCTTCTAATCATGGGTCTTGTATGTCAAGAATAGCCATTTTGCATCCATATCCTATTTATCCTTTAATCGCCTTTCTTCTTAGTACTTCTAATTTAGCATATTATAGATTTTCAATTCTTCATTCCATGATCGATGAAACTCAGCTTGCATCATTGGGATAGTTCTTCTATTTTACTTTTAGTTGCCTCAAAGCATTAACAATCACATTCTTATCCTGGCATCAAAATAGCACCCAAACCAGAATGTGAAAAATATCACAATATACATTAAAATCTTATCTTCGACAGGCAAGGTAAGAATAGGAACTTAGGTTAGCAAAGTCTTGAGCTCTTAAAATCTATTCTAGATTTCATCATTTGATACAAAAGTTACCTCCTTCTAAGTTAATTGAGTCATATGCAAAACAATAAATGTGAACCGCTTCACAAATCAACAATATAGCTAGCCAACCCCAGAAAACTACGAATCTCTATCAGATTATTTAGTTTGGCCTAACTTCTAATAGCCTCAATATTCTATAATCTACCACAACCCCCTTATTTAGATACCGTATGCTTCTAGAAAGACACTAAGGACAACAAAAATTCACACTTTGAATGATTAGCATAAAGTTTCTTATCCTTAAGCAACTTTAACACGGTACGCATGTGAGCTTCATACTCCATATTACTCTTTGAGTAGACCAAATATCATCAAACAAAACAACTATAAATGAATCCAAATAAGATTTGAATACCCAATTCATAAAATCCATAAAGGCAACTGGGACGTTGGTCAAGTGAAAACACATTATAAAGAACTCATAATGGCCATAACGAGTCTAAAAAGTAGTTTAGGTAGAAAATAATGTGGCACTCTACCACTAGTCGAACAAGTTATTTATCGTAGGCAAAAATAGTCATTATAAATTGTCACTTTTTTAAACTGTTGGTACTCTATACATATTCACATACTACCATTGTTTCTTACAAAAAGGACAGGAGAACCCACGTAAAAAAGTACTGGGGTGGATAAAAACCCTTCTTTAATAACTCTTGTAACTATGATTTCACTTTCCTTAACTTTGTCGGTGCCATCCTATAAGGAGGAATATAAGTAGGTTGAGTAGCCTGCTTTAAGTTTATACAAATTTAATGTCACGATAAAATGGCATCCCAGGAATATCCTTAGAGAACTCCATTAAGAATTTACATACTACCAAAATTGAAGCAATAGAAGGGACTACAATACCATCATCTTGAAGATGGGATAGAAATGCTTGACACCTCTTCTTAACTAGGTTTTCGGCATGAATAGCAGAAATAATTCTCAATGGAGCAGGCTTAGAAACACCACCCATTCTAACCATTACATTTTAGGAATAGCCATAGTGACAATCTTAGTATAACAATCTAGGATAGTATGGTAAGGAGATAACCAACTCATCCTTAAAATAACATCAAAATCTTCCATATCTGAAATCACTCAGTCTGCCAAAGTCTTATACCCCATAAAAACTACAGGATAAGTTTGATAAATATGCTCCACACACATAAAAACCCCAACTAGTATGTATAAGTACATGGGTGCATCAAGTATTTCACATGTTAAATCCTAACCCAAAGAAAATTTACAAACACATAAGAAAAAATAGACCTTACATCAAATAACAGAAGCCATACGATCACAAACAAGAATGGTACCTATGATCACATTATTAGAAGTCTCAATTTCATGAACACTTAGAAATGCATACAGATGAACCTTATCACTAGGGATGTCAAAGTGAGCCTAAATGAAGTAAACTCGTGCAACCCAACCCAATATTTATGGGTCAAGCTCAAGATAATTTATAATTAAGTTCAATCTCAACCTATGAAGCCTCAACTAATTTTAAAATATTCTTCAATTGAGCCCAATTCAATCTTCACTTCAATCCATTTAATAGGTAAAATGATTTCCTTAATTAAAGAGGATAAAACAAGTGAAGACTAAATTTACTTATATATTTTTAAAAAAATATTTTACTAACCCAACCCCTATGCATGTTGATTAATGTTCACCTCTACCATAGTTTGAATATAGGACAAGCATTGTCAATAATGCTCAACTCACGTTGAGGTTAAATCTTCAAGGAGTGAGTCTAGTCCTCAAAACCTATAGGTGTTGGTGGTGTCTACGTGTATGCACGTTGTGTAAACAAAGTAAAATCCATGAATTAAAATGGGGCAAATGGTTTGGAAATTTCTTCGTTCAAAGTTAAAACAAACTACCAACTTAAGGCGACTATTGTGGTTGAGATTTTAATATAGGATGACTCTTGGGATTATGTCTTCCAAGGGGGAAATAATGCACGGGTCATGATAACTAAATGGAAATTTTAGCTATCAACTATGTGGGAAGGCTAGGTTAAGAGTTCTTAAGGCTAATCTTTTAATCCACCCTCAAGATTATTATCCATGGATCCTTTCAGATACCTCATGGATGTGGCAAGCATAACCACCTAATACTTCAATTGGGCATCCTTATTTCTAGGATGATGCCCAAAAATATAGCTAGTACTTAATCCACCCTTATCTCTAAGATAGTGAAAAGAGAACAAACTATATCTACTATTGTTCACTATTGCCTTGTCACCCATATTTCTTTTTCTAGGATGCTATAGGATCCCAAAAGTTCTCACATCCCTCTTTCAAGGATGATGTGAGCTTTTGAGAATATGGGTTTTTCACCCACAAACCTATTTTAGGAATTTGGGGTTTTCACCTACAAATTCCAACTAAATCAAGCAAGCAATAATGAAACCCACGACCAATGACCAAGAATCTATACTAATAAATCACAACCCACACATATTTCCGCCCTATTTCAACATAATCCAGAGATAAATTATTTAGCTACTCATAAATTTAGGAAGAAAAAATATACCAAATTGGTCATTCAATGCATCCATAGAGATTGAAAGTAAGGAGATTCTTCAATCTAACTTCAATTTCACTCAATTCAAATTGAAAATCAAACACAGCTGTTTCCCAAGTTAGAAGGGTTACAAATTCTCTCAATTCAATTGTTCAAAAAATGTAGACTGCCCAAAATAGGAAAGGGTTTTTACCTTAAGAGGAATTTGGGGTCATTTAAGTAAAATTACAAAATTGCCCCAGGGCAAAAGCTTGCGATGTCACGATCGTAGCAGGATGTACGCAATCACGGCCACCACGACCGCTATCAAATCCTCATAATTGCTAAAAGATGACCAAGTTAATTGGACGTGATCGTAGCCTTCAGACCACAATCACAGTAACTAAGACTTGTTCCTATGTAGAGTATTCCAGCTTGTGCATTTCTCTTCTCTTTTTGGTTCTTTTAAAGATCATCTCCACATCTTTCTTTCTTATCACCTTTATACCTGCAAAATATGGAAATTAGTGCATTCAACTAACAAAGTTGTTTTATTCATACCTTTAAATCATGGTAGCATGCACAAATTTGAATGTAAATGAGTGGTAAATTTACCACTCATCAATACCCCCAACATAAACTTTTGCTTGTCCTCAAGTAACACTACCTCTTACTCAATAAGACAATCCAAATTTAAGCCCATTTGTACACTCAAATAATCATAATGACTTCAAACTTGACTAACATCACAATTAGCTCTCAAACATGGGAAATGCTATTCTCACAACTTCCCTCGGCATGAAATGCACTCTCCAAGATGCAAAGGACTTTAAATAACAACTAAGAAACAATCACTAACACTCTAGAAGTGACTCTCTATTGACCTTAACTCCACTATACTTCTTTTGACTTATTTTTTGATAGATGACAATTTCACCCACCTCAATTTATCTACATGCCTCCTAACAAGAAGAAAATCCCACACATGCCAAATTATCTAACATACATTAAAGGATTTAAGTGCAAAACTCTCTCTCTCACAAAGGATCTTGATGCTAACAAGTACCATACCATAGGCTTGTCTTACTTTTCAATCGCCACTACAATGAATACACTTAGTTTGAGATCTTGAAGGGCTTTTTGAGCTTGTAATATAGGTTCAGGGAAGGGTAGGATATCATTTAGGAACAAAGTTTCTACACCCTCCTTGAACATCTACATCATACTATTCCATCCAACTTTTGACCATGGACCACTTTTCTTTCTTTTTACACTTTACACATGCCTATTTTAGCTACCTTGATTTACCTATCTTTTTGAAGGAATCTTTCATTCGCTTATTTCTTTTGCAATTTATGCCTCGTTATTCTTTTCATCATTCCTTTATTTTTCACTTTTTTTTCATTGCTTAGCTCATAGGCATCCACTTACATTGCCATGTCCCAAGGTCATCTCTTCTAAACTTACCACCCCTAACTTAAGCATTAAGCCTTAAGTTTTATTTTTATGTTCAAGGAGGGTAAAGTTCAGGAGAGGGAAAAATTTTGAATAGTTCAAGGCTTGTAATGTGGTTTCCAAAGAAAGGCTTGAAGGCTCAAAATAGGTAACTAAGGGTAGTACTCTATGCATGGATAGGCTATTTAGGCTAAAATATGTTCCTATGTTCACAAAGATGGCCTAACATCATTTCACCAACCAAGTATAATCACACTTATCCTTGAGAGACTAACGGGGAAAGTTCTAGATGGTACAAGTATGCATGAGATTTAGACAAATATGCTCGCTGTAAATGCCATGCAAACTCTTCAAGGGGTCTCAATTTCACTTCCTACTAGAGAAAAAATAGAGTATTTACCAACTTATACAAGCTAAAAGATTTGGAGTCACAAAAAGAGGTAAAGTATTATTACAACATTATTTGAGTCCATGCCCTTGGTTTTTAAATATTTTTAGACTAGGGGGTATTTTCTTTATATTTGCACCCCATGCAATTCGCTATTTATGGCACCAAACCAAGCCATCATCTAACATTTCAGCTTTTATGAGGGCGAATATATGGCTACTCAGACTTTACCATAGGTATACGTGCGATCCCAAATCTAAAATGCTATAGATACTTAGATTTCCCTTTTATTTATAGCTCCAATGCTATGGGTACTTAGACTTTCCCACTATCCATGGCTCACAAACCAATCATAATGATTTTTCCTTAAGAATATCATCACTCAATCTATCATAAGGAAATGCACGTCTGATATCACCATTTACAAGATAAAGATAAAATGAAAGTCTAAAAATGAATTAAACAACTAATTCATAAAATATGGATACCATCAGATTGCCCAAATATTACAACCTAGAAAAATAAAAATCATCCAAAATAAAATAAGAGCATCAAGAAATATCTCAATAATACAAGCCAATAAATGAATATGGAGACAGGCACCCCCAACTAGAAATCTTACAGTGATCTCACTCCATAAACAATAAAGTGTAAGGAGAGAAAAAGGGTTCTCCTTGTAACCTCATCAAGATCCTCTCTTTCCTTCAGACTCTGCATCATCTCTAGCATTATCAAAATAGAACCACTAAGCTAGGGCCTCATCATAACTCTTAACTTTGGAAGAAGGAAGTCTATCTCGAGGTTTTAGGACCTTTTAAAGGCCCTTCACCCTCTTCTATATCTTAGTGAAGAACTTGTATCGCTTCTTCTCCCTCTTCTTTATTTTCTCATATGAGTCCCTAATCTTTCTATGAGACTCTACCAAAGACTAATAGGCTTTTTTAATCTTGGATATATTGGATCCCTATGCCCTTTGATCCTCTAAGTACCTCTCATAATTAGACTAAGCCATATAGAAGTGTAGGTTGGTGGAAGGCTCTCCCATCCCCTGAGGCAACACTACTACGAGCTTCTTTATTACCCTTAAATCAACAGTGATCCTATCAAAGAGACCGGTTGTGAATGGACTACTTTACATCCTCATATATCGACTTGCCTAAGTCGATCTTCCTCTTCTTATTCTTGCCTAATGCTCTCTCATCCCGGATCTTAAGAGGATAAATGAGGGTGTTTGGGTGCACCCAAGTATCCCCAAGGTAAATCTCCCCTTGATCTCTTGCACAACTCAATAATTAAAGGAGGGAATAAAAGATGCATACCATAATAGATCTTGAAAAACTTCATATCTGAGATCTTAAGTAGACCAACATTCAAAGAATTATCATTAAGTATACAAGCGACCATCAAGGCCCGTATATCTAAAATAGTAGTCATATGGGTGCATGGAGAAACCCATCTACAAATAATGGACCTCGACTGTAAAGTCATTCATCAAGATACCCCTCTTGGTGGTGGCCCAAGAAACCTCCCTGTCGTGGAATAACTTCTCAGCTATCCAACTCCCAGGTTTACACTTATTTCCCTCAAATTGAGCTATATCTGTATTTTGGATCCCATAGAGGTCATTTATATATTCATATCCAAATCGTACCTCCTTTTCTCGAATCTTGATAACTAGGTTAGAGAGAGAGAGTATGCTAAGGTTAACGTAGAACTCCTAACCCATTTCTTATTTGCCTGACACGGATCTGGGGGAAAACACCTCCACCCATTGGCAATGAGTCTTTCATGGAATGTCGGGTACTTTTTCAGCACCTTTTCTAAGCATATTCCCCTCTCCAAAAGCAGATTTATCTTTGGGAGATCACTATAATACTGGTTGTGGAATTTAAGGGCCATGAATTAAACTTGGTCATAATTTTCCATTATGTAAACCTGGAAAACATGAGAACAACACAACAACACTCATCATTATCATTTTCATGCAAAAAATATATTATTTTTTCCAATTAAGCTCATGGGATGGTTATTTGGTGAATTTTAGGCAAGAATTAGAAGTACATGATTTTTGGCCCAGGCTAGAAATCAGCCTCAGATACGGCAATCGTGGGTCATTGAGCCACAATTACAGTGTTGTTAAATCATGTTCCCAAATCAAAAGCTTAAAATTCCAATTTTAGGGCTAAATCATGTTCCCAAAGCAGTAATTAACAATAACAACATTGAACAAGGTTCCTAAGTACTCGATCATGCCTTGAGAATGTGAAAACAACTAGTTATAAGCTTGTTTGGGCATTTGATCAAGAACTTAGTGTGCACACTTTATTTCTATGGATTTTGAATGAAATTTGGGTACTCAATACCTCCCCAAACCCATGCACACCATTCACAACAATGAACCACCACACAAGTACAATTTAACAAGGATTTAGCAATGAAAATCACAATTCTAGGCTATCCCTAATACATGCATTCTAAGTCCTCATAAAAAAAAATAAAGAGAGTATTCAAAGCACATACTGGATGAGGGATAATGAGTGGATAATAAGACTACTTTTGAATGGCAACACACAATCCCAATTGGGTGTAATTTTGAGAGAAAATTAAAAAAAGGAGTGTAGAGGGGCAAATAGAAGTCGGATGATATTTTAACCAAACTTGACCATGATCATGGTCCATGTTCCGTGATTGTGGACATGCAGCTACCATGATCGCGGTGGTTCAGGTGCTGCTATTGCGGTAACTAAGGCTATTTTTGGTTCTCTATTTTCCCCTGTTCAATCTACTACATAGAAATTCCACACTTTCCCCTATTCAGCCTTATTCTAACATACCATAGTGCCAAAAATGTATGGATTAATCAACAAAAAAAATTAAAATCTACTTTACTAAATAAAAACAAAGGATACGGGCCACTTTCGTGGCATTTATGGGTTTCCTCCCATATAGCTCCTTATTTATTGTCATGGAACGACGTCCTTCATCATTTTAAGTTGGATCCTCAATGGACCCATCATTCACCCCCGTGTCCTCAACATCGATGATGGACACTACTTGCAACTCCATGGGTTGTTTCTTTGTTTTTCACATTCGGAAGGACACTCTATTATCATTGACCCAAAATCTTATTTCTCCTAACTCCATATCCATAATGGCTCTTCCAGTTGCAAGGAAAGGTCAGCCAATAATAATAAGGAACTCTTGGTCAATTTCATAATCAAGCACCACAAAATCCTTTAGAAGAATAAAATGGTCCACCTTTACTAAAACATCAAACAAGACCCCAATCAGTCTCTTGATAGACCGGTCCACCATCAATAGCCTCATTGTTGTTGGAGTAGGAGTGCCCAAACCAAGTTTCCAATATATTCCATAAGGCATGAGATTGATGCTTTCACCAAGGTAACACAAGGCTTTTTCAAACTTTTGTGTCCCTATGGTGCAATGGATTGTAAAGGCCCCGGGATCCTCTTTTTTCTCTGCTTTAGTGCTCATCATGATAGTGATACACCCATGAGTAATTTATATGTTATTACAATCAACAAGCCTATTTTGGACATCAGCTTTTTCATAAGCTTAGCGTACCCCGAGATCTCTTAAATTGCCTCTAGCAATGGGATTTTAGTTTATAAATTGCTAACTTAGCAAGGAATTTTTCCAATTTAGCATTGTCCTCCTCCTTTTTGAGCCTTTGAGGGAATGGAGGTGGAACCTTCATGGTAGGCATTGGATCACTTTTCACTTTATCATTCTCAACTACCTTTGGGTCTTACTCTTTATGTAATATCCCAAGAAATTTTTCATTGAAATTCTTTGCGTAAACGTGTTGGGTTCTATCTTCTAGAATGAATTATAAAATTTTCGTATGGAATATCTTAGATTATGACCCACCATTGCATAGATTATCAAATAATATTTCCAACGATATGTGGATCATCTAAAACGGACACTCGAGCGATGAGTTATGAACATTCCGATCGAATCGTGAATAGTAGTGAACAGTAAAAGTTCAGGAAAAACTACTGAGGCCTGGTGTATTTTTGGTCCAACTTTAAACGATCATAACTCCTTATAAATAATTATATGTGTGATCTAATATATATCAATGGAAATCTCTGTGAGTCCTCTTTCCAATGAAATTGGTTTCATCCAATTTGTCTATCGGAGCAAAAAGTTATGGTCGATCTACTTCAGCCTATCAAAAGTAAATTTTTGGGTCAACTTCAAACAATAATTACTCCTCGTACATAATGATCTGGGTGAGATACTATATATCAATGGAAATATATGAGATTTCTCTTTCTAATGAAATTGATTTCATCCAATTGGATAGCGGAGTCAAACATTATGGTTGATCTACTTCAGACTATCAAAACAGTCCACCAACGATATTCAAGAATTTTTTTTATTTTTAGGGGCGTTTTGGTCATTCTCCCTCACCCAAAATCCTTCCAAACCCTATATTAAAGCCTATTAGAAGCACTATATATTATATTTCATCAAATTCCCTCAAAAAGAAAACTCTAAGCTCCTACATCCAACTTCAAGAACCTCCAAAGTTCACCATTAATTCTGCAAATTTATTCAAGATTCCAAGTTACTAGTTCAAGAACTCCAAGAACCATCATTCGAAGGCATGATTAACATCTCAAAAATGAGTATCGATCTAAAGTTCATCATTCAAGGTATGTGGGGTTTTTGAATAAGAACTCTCTTTTGTTCTTGTACCCAAAAGTAATTTTCTTTACAAAGGCATGATTTTTATTTGATTTTTACGAATTTAAAGCATGAACCCATATCTTATGATGATTATTATGAAATCTTGATGTTTATGATTTTGAAAGATGAATTTACATGTGTGGAGATATAAAGCATGAATCTTGAACGATATTTATCATGATTTTGATATTTGGGTCGTGAATCCCCATTGGGAATTATGTTTTTTTTAGAAAATGTGTGTTATAAGTATGTTGATGTTGAATATTTGAGATATTTTGAATAATTTGACCTTTTGGTCTTAATTTATTTGTTTTGAACTCGAGTGTGAACGAGATCCACAACGTGGTTAATTTTGATAGATGGAAAGCATGATGGCTCCCGATGTATATTTATATATTACTTAAATTGTTTTGTTATGGATTATCTTTGAAATGATCTGAGCTAAGTTCGGGAGAAATCTTTAGCACCGAGTGGGAGGTATAAAGCGACCTTACTTCCTAGAACTACGTGCCCCCTAAGAGTGAGCTTGAGGCTGATTTATATAGTGATCACTAGTTTGTGTGGATTTGATATCGATAGTCCTACTCCGATGGCAAGGATAGGACGACTCTCCCCAATGTGGGTTGTACGTTGGACTCCATGTAGCTCACATGGTTTATGTCGGTTATAGGATCTCCCAGTGTGTGTGTGTTTCCTTGTGTCTATGGTGAATGGTGAAGTGATTTAAAAGTGGAATTGTGAAAGTTATTCTTTTGAAAGATTTAAATGATATTTACACTATGAGAATTGATATTCTTGATGAACTGAAAGTAATTGACAAATTATATGATGACTCACATGTGTTATTGTACTTATTTCATTCTCTCATGATTATGATGATTTTCTTCAGGCTATATGAGTCTTTCATACATCCCGCATATTTCTTATAAATATTTATGATAATGATGTTTATAAAACTGCATACAACTCTATATACTCAATTCCTTTCCATGGTACTGACCTACATCTTCGGATGTGGGCTACATTTTCTTGAAATGTAGGTTCAGATGCTCAGTTCTAGGTTCGACAGTGATTCTTCGAGCACACTGTTCTAAATCCTCTGTTGTGGTGAGTCTTCATGTTTCAAGGACGTGATATCTAATGTTGGTTTCACAGAATTGTTTACATTTGATAACTAAGTTTGAGTCAGTTGAGGCATTTCTCAATGGCTCGTTGGTTTTATTGATTTTCTTAGAGGCTTGGCAGACTAGTATAGATGTTGGGAGTTGACTAATAAGTCGTATTTTGTTATCTTTCTAAAATTCTTTTGATCTTGGATAATGATTACTCTGTTGATATTTGAGGGTTATTTATGTAAACCCTGTTGATTTGTGTTGAACTAAATAAAAATGGCTCAAAGGGTTAGCTTAGGGCTACTCGTAGCCTCAAGCACCGTGTGACACTCCGGGACCTATTTTTTGGGGCGTTACAAACTTGGTATCAGAGCCTAAGGTTTTAAGGTGTCCTACGGAGTCTGACAAGCCGCGTTAAGTAGAGTCTTGATCATTGTTGCGTAGCGCACCACATCTATGAGCAAGAGGCTACAAGACATTTTAGGAAAAAGTGTGATTCTTTCTTTCAGAAGTCTATCATGCTTAAAGTGTCTCTCTGCTATTGATTCATGCTCTCCTCTTTCAGAAATATGCCTCCACGTCGAGCGATAAGAAATAATGATGGTTAGCAACCTCAACCCGCTAACCCATTAAATGAAAACTCTACCCCAGTGGGTGATTCGATTGTTGCCCAGAAAGTGTATAAAAAGTGTCCTATTACCGTTCTTCATAGAGTCTTGTTGGCTGATCTGATTGAGTTAGACATGGTAGATTTTGATATGATTCTGGGTATGGACTAGCTGTATTCTTCTTATGCCTCTATTGATTGTTAGACCCGAATGGTCAAGTTTTAGTTTTCGAGTGCATCTGTGTTTGAGTGGTCTGGGAATTCTGCATCACCCAAGAGTCATTTTATATCTTACCTCAAAGCTAGAAAGCTTATTTCCAAGGGGTGTATTTACCATTTGGTTAGAGTCAAAGACACTAAGTCTGAGACTCCAACTCTCCAGTCTGTTAACGTCGTCAATTAGTTTTCTGATGTCTTTTCGGATGATCTCCCAGGGATACCTCCTGATGGAGAGATAGAGTTTGGGATTGATCTTCTTCCCGATACATAGCCCATTTCTATTCCTCTTTACTGTATGGCCTCTATGGAACTTAAGAAGTTGAAAGAGCTACTCAAAGATCTACTAGATAAGGGTTTCATAAGGCCCAGTATTTCTCCTTGTGGTGCTCCTGTGTTGTTTGTGAGAAAGAAAGATGGCTCTTTGCATATGTGAATTGATTACCGCCAACTAAATAAAGTCATCGTCAAAAATAAGTACCCCCTTCCGAGAATAGATGATTTGTTTGACCAATTACAAGGTTCAAGTTATTTCTCAAAGATAGACCTTCGTTCCGGCTATCATCAACTCAAAGTTAGGGAGTGTGACATCCCAAAAACCACTTTCTGAACTCGTTATGGACATTTTGAGTTTCTTGTTATGTCTTTCGGGTTAACTAATGCCCCAACAGCTTTCATGGACCTTATGAATCGAGTGTTCAGACCATATCTGGATATGTTTGTCATAGTGTTCATCGATGATATACTGGTGTACTCTCGTAGTGAGGATGAACATTCTAATCATCTTCGAACTGTCTTGCAAACCCTTATAGATCACAAGTTGTTTTCCAAGTTCATTAAGTGTGAGTTTTGGCTAAGGTCAGTTACTTTTCTGGGTCATATCATTTCTTCTGAGGGTATTATGGTTGATCCCCAAAAGACCAAAGCTGTTAGAAATTGTCCTAGACCTATTTCTCTGACTGATATCTGAAGTTTCTTGGGTTTAGCTGGCTATTACCGCCATTTTGTTGAGGTTTTCTCCTCTATAGCGTCTCCTATGACTCGGTTGACCCAAAAGAAAGTAAAGTTTTTGTGGTTCGAATCTTGTGAGAAGAGTTTTCAGGAGTTGAAGACTCAACTGACTTCAGCCCCTATTTTGATGATGTTGATGGTTTTGTGGTGTACTGTGATGCTTCGAGAGTTGGGTTGGGTCGCGTATTGATGCAGAAGGGTAAGGTGATAGATTATGCTTCTTGACAGTTGAAACCCCATGAGAAAAATTACCCCACCCATGACCTTGAGTTGGCTGCTGTTGTGTTTGCTTTGAAAATCTGGAGATACTATTTATATGGTGTACATGTTGATGTTTTCACTGATCATAAGAGTCTGCAGTATGTGTTTACCCAATGAGAATTGAATCTTAGGCAGAGACGATAGTTAGAATTGTTAAAGGACTATGATATGAGTGTGTTGTACCATCCGGGCAAGGCCAATGTTATGGCGGATGCCCTTAGTAGAGTGTCCATGGGTAGTATTTCGCATGTGGTAGAAGGTAAGAAAGAGTTGGCTTGTGATGTACATCATTTGGCTAAATTGGGGGTTAGGTTGTTTGACTCTGCTAAAGGTAGTATAGGTGTTTAGAGTAGTTCCAAATCCTCCTTGGTTTCGAAAGTGAAGGAAAAACAATACTTAGATGCTAGTTTGGTCAGACTGTACGAGTCAGTCAAGGACCAAAAAGTAGAGGTTTTCTCCTAAGGGGGAGATGGTGTGTTAAGATTGTAGGGTAGATTGTTTGTCCCAAATGTTGATGATCTGAGACAGAGGATTATGGATAAAGCGCACGGGGTGTGATATTCTATTCATCCTGGTGCCACCAAGATGTACCGAGACTTGCGGGAAATCTTTTGGTGGAGTGGCATAAAGAAAGATATAGCAGCGTTTATAGCTAAGTGTGCAACATGCCAACAGGTTAAGGTTGAACACCAAAGACCTGGTGGTATGATACAAGAGTTTAGTATTCCCACCTAGAAGTAGGAAGAGATAAGTATGGACTTCATGATTGGTTTACCTCCTTCTCGATGCCATCATGATTCTATTTGGGTTGTGGTTGATAGGTTGACTAAGTCTGCTTATTTCTTGCCTGTTCATACTTCATATACTGCTGAGGATTATGCTATATTGTATATCCAAAAGCTAGTCAGACTGCATGGAGTTTCCTTGTCTATCATTTCGGATAGGGGTACTCAGTTCACTTCACAATTTTGGAAAACTTTTCAGCAGGGTCTTGGTACCCAAGTGCTTTTGTGTTTTGCTTTTCATCTGCAGACCGATGGTCAAGCTGAGCGGACCATCCAAACCTTAGAGGATATGTTGAGAGCTTGTGCACTTGACTTTAAGGGAAGTTGGGATGATCACTTACCGTTGATAGAGTTTGCTTACAGTAACAGTTTCCACACTAGTATTAGAATGGATCCATTTGAAGCCTTGTATGAGAGAAAGTGTAGATCACCCATAGGTTAGTTCGAGGTGGGTGAAGTGGCTATGAGTGGTCCTTATTCGGTATTCCAGGCTATGGAAAAAGTTAAGTTGATTAGGGAAAGGTTGAAAACTGTGCAAAGTCGTCAGAAGTCATATGCGGATGTTAGAAGGAGAGACCTTGAGTTTGAAGTTGGTGACCTAGTGTATCTGAAAATTTCATCCATGAGGGGGGTGAAGAGATTCAGAAAGAAGGGGAAGCTTAGTCCCCGTTATGTTAGTCCTTACAAAATTCTTAGCCGTGTTAGTAAGGTAGCTTATGAGGTCGAGTTGCCTTCCGAGTTATCCTCTGTTCATCCAATATTCCATGTCTCCATGATTAGAAAGCATATTAGCGATGCTGTGGTAGTGGATTCCTCTGTGACGACTGACATTCAAGAAAATCTTTCTTTCGATGAGATTCCTGTTGAGATTCTTGATTTCAGTGTCAGAAGACTAAGGAACAAAGAAGTTCCCTTGGTCAAGGTGTTGTGGCGAAACCAATCTGTTGAGGGTGCAACTTGGGAAGCTGAGGCGGATATGAGATCCAAGTACCCACACCTATTTTCGACGAGCTCCGATCAAGCCAAAGGTACCGTTCTTTCCTAAATCATGCACTTTTGATAAAAGTTGCAGCAGTTCAGTTGTCATTTATTATGTGTTCAGCTGTAGTTTCTTGAATTTATGCATTCTATGTTGCATTCGGAGTGAAACGATGTGGTGATGATTCTAAAGAATGGTTTCAGCTGTATGCTCTATTCCCTATCTAATCTTGGCATGTCTAGCGTCATTAGAGGATGAATGTTTCCAAGGGGGGATAATGTAATACCTCGGGAAGTTTTTTGTTGAAATTTTGTGCGTAAACGTGTTGGGTTCTATCTTCTAGAATGAATTATAAATTTTCCATGTGGAATATCTTAGATTATGAGCCACCATTACATAGAGTATCGAATAATCTTTCCAAAGATATGTGGATCATCCAAAATGGACACCCGAGCGACGAGTTATGAACATTCTAATCGAACTATGAATAGTAGTGAACAGTAAAACATGCAGGAAAAAGTACTGAGGCCTGGTGTATTTTTGGTCCAATTTTAAATGATCATAAATCCTTTTACATAATTATCTAGGTAATCTACTATATATCAACGGAAAGCTTTGCGAGTCCTCTTTCCAATGAAATTGGTTTCATCCAATTTGTCTATCGGAGCAATAAGTTATGGTCGATCTACTTCAGCCTATCAAAAGCAAATTTTTGGATCAACTTCAAATGATCATAACTCCTCGTACAAAATGATCTGGGCGAGATAACATATATCAATGGAAACATACGAGAGTCCTCTTTCTAATGAAATTAGTTTCATCCAATTTGGATATCGAAGTAAAATGTTATGGTTGATCTACTTCAGACTATCAAAACAGTCCACCAAAGGACAGATTCGAGAATTTTTTTATTTTTAGGGGTGTTTTGGTTATTCTCCCTCACCCAAAATCTATCCAAACCCTATATTTAAGCCTATTATAAGCATTATATGTTATATTTCATCAAATTTCTTCAAAACGAAAACCCTAAGCTCCTACATCATACTTCAAGAACCTCCAAAGTTCACCATTAATTCTTCAAATTTATTCAAGATTCCAAGTTCCTAGTTCAAGAACTCCAAGAACCATCATTCAAAGGCACGATTAACATCTCAAAAATGAGTATCGATCTAAAGTTCATCATTCAAGGTATGTGGGATTTTTCGACAAGAACTCTCTTTCGTTCTTGTGCCCAAAAGTAATTTTCTTTACAAAGGCATGATTTTTATTTGATTTTTACGAATTTAAAGCATGAACCCATATCTTATGATGATTATTATGAAATCTTGATGTTTATGATTTTGAAAGATGAATTTACATGTGTGGAGATATAAAGCATGAATCTTGAATGATATTTATTATGATTTTGATATTTGGGTCGTGAATCCCCATTGAAAATTGTGTTTTTTTTAGAAAGTGTGTGTTATAAGCACATTGATGTTGAATATTTGAGTTATTTTGAATGATTTGACTTTTTGGTCTTAATGGATTTGTTTTGAACTCGAATGTGAAAGAAATCCACAACGTGGTTAATTTTGATAGATGGAAAGCATGATGGCTCCCGATGTATATTTATATATTACTTAAATTGTTTTGTTATGGATTATCTTTGAAATGATCTGAGCTAAGTTTGGGATAAATCTTTAGCACTGAGTGGGAGGTATAAAGCGACCTTACTTCCCTAGAACTACGTGCCCCCAGGAGTGAGCTTGAGGCTGATTTATATAGTGATCACTAGTTTGTGT